>NC_056736.1:613686966-613901966 GCF_019279795.1 Protopterus annectens | reverse complement strand
TTCAATAATGGCTCCCAGTTTGCAGTCATCTGCAAACTTTGTTAGCCAGAGTCCCTTAGTGTTGACCTGTACTTCAGAGAAGTAGATGCCAAACAAGAGCGCCCCAGGACTGAACCCTGAGGTACTCCACTTGTCACTTGTCTGGAGCTGGATTTGGAGTCGGCTACTTTTACAGTGTGGGTTCTATCAGTAAGCCATTTAGCAACCCATTGGGTGACATAGGGATTAATGCCCAACTTAGTAAGTTTATCTATGATTCCAGAGTGGGGGATGGTGTCAAAGGCCTTGGCAAGGTCTAGATAGGCTGTGTGGACCACCTTACCCTTGTCCATGGCTCTGGAGACTGATTCAAAGAAGTCAATCAGGTTCAGGAGACAAGATCGGCCCTTCACAAACCCAAACTGGGTGGGGTCCAGTGTTTGAAGGTTGCCAATGTCTTTGTTTATAAGTTCCATGATAATACGCTCCATGGCCTTGCAGATAAGGCTTGTCAGACTGATGGGACGGTAGTTTCCGGGATCCAAGGTGGATCCCCCCTTGTGGATTGGGATAACTGTAGCTCTGCGCCACTCAGTGGGCACGAAACCTGAGGTGAGGCTATGATTAAACATGAGACTTAGGTGAGGTGCCAGTTTATTGTAGTTCATGTAGTACACAGCCAGGGATGTCATCTGGTCCCATGGATGCTGTATTCTTGGCTTTAGAGAGTGCGTTTTGTACCTGTGTGGCCATTATTACTGGAATTTGGCAATCTTCCGGTATTGAGATGGGCCATTTAGGGGGTGAGAGGGCGGTGAAGTTGGCACTGAATCGATCTGCCAGGATATTGGCAATATCCTTCGGATCAGTATATTTAATGCCGTTCTGTTTTAGCTCAGAGCAGATCTGAGCATTGCCATTTAGATTCTTGACATAGTTATAGAATGCTTTGTGGTTGTCTTTGGAATCTTTGGCAATTTTATTTTCGTAACTAGCTTTGGAGGATTTTATGAGGCATCTCAGTTTCTTACTGAGGCTAGTAAGGGAGTTTTTTGCATCCTGGGATTTTCCTCTTTTCTGCAAAATGTTATCATTTGACATAGCTGAAAAAAAAAACAGTATTGTCTGATATACTAAGTACATATTTTTATACCTATGCCTACCATTCTAATAATTTCCACATAGAAAGTCACTAGGAAAGTGCCTTCCAGTAATGGAAGACTGAATATGTTTCTAAAGAGAAATGAATGTCCATTGCTTCTTAATACTAGAAAAGTACTGAGCCAAAGGCTTACCATATCTATATGCAATATAGGTTTCCCACCTGTAGAAGGGGTCACTCGTGTCCACACTCAAAATATTCCCACAGATCTTTAAGCCCCATGCTGTGACAAGGACTATCTTTCAGTGTTCAGTGCCTGTAACTCTACATTTTTCTAGTTGTAACTCTACATTTTCTAGTAATTAAGGTCAGCAGTCTCTCAGACAATGTCTTCAGTCTGTGCTGTTCATATCTTACAGAACATCAACAGGCTGGGAGAAAATGATCTTTGCTGTGAAGTTCTGTGGCATTAAAATGTTGTTGAAAATGTATTTTGTAAATTAAATATCAACAAAAACCCTAACAATCATACCTTACTTGTCTGGATCCTAGTCAACAAAGCCCTCACTTTTACCTAGCAGGCTGCTTACCTGACAGTCTTAGTGACCACTCCCCCACATTCCTAATTCAGCACCAGACAAACAGTCTGAAGCCCATTATCCACAGGCAAATACGGAACAAGTCCAACTTCAACCCCAACTCCTTCATCTCCTCCCTGCAAAAAATGAACTGGTCACCACTAAAATACCTCAACCTAGATGAGGCTGTCCACTTCTTCAACAGTACCTGCCTCTCCATCCTAAACAACCATGCTCCTGTAAGAAATGCCAAAGTCAGATTCAGGCATGCCCCATGGTTACAAAAGACCATCAGAACCCTAATGAAATCCAGAGATAAGGCCTGGGAGCATTGGCGACTAACAAAAAATAACTCAGATAGGCAATCATTCCTTGAACTGTGCAATAAAACCAAAAAACAAATAAAATTAAACAAATCCCTCTACTATAAATCCAGCCTAAACTCTACCATCCACAACCCTAAGCAGTTCTGGTCCACTATTAATACTATCCTCCACCCAGGGAGGGTTGATAACCCCAGCCATCCATTCCCCCCTCCTCCAGCAGTATTGCTGAATCCTTCAACAAACACTTCACTGAAACTATAACATCTCTAAACGAACAACACTTCCCAACAACAGCCACCCCCAACTCTTAACCATAAACCCCCCACTCCTCTTTTCTTGTTCACCTCAGTACCTACCTTCAACATAGAAAGACTATTGTCAAAACTTAAACCCACCAAACTCGCAGCTGACAACCTCCCCTCTGAATAGTTGAAAATTGCAGCTGATACACTAGCCTACCCAATTTCAATTCTAATCAACCATTCCATAACAGAAGGCTATGTGTTCCCTTGATATGAAAAATATCCCACATCATTCCCCTCCACAAAGGCACCCCCTCCACTGACCTCTCCAATTACCACCCCATTGCTATCCTCTCCCCTCTCTCCAAGATACTTGAAATATATATCAACACCCAGGTCTCCAACTACCTCCTAGCTAATAATCTCCTCTCCAAAACCCAACATGGTTTCAGGCCATATCACAGCACTACCTCCCTCTGCTCTCCTTCACCAACACTATACTTCATCACAAAAACAATGGCCTCTTCTCTACTGCCGTATTTCTAGATCTCTCAAAGGCCTTTGACATGGTATCTCATGAGCTACTACTCTCTACTTTCTCCAACCTCCTTCTCACAGTCAGCCTGCAACTGGTTCCACAGCTATTAACACGGATGCCAGCAATCAGTAATCTGGGATAATAACCTATCACCTCACCTCCCAGTTACTCTTGGAGTTCCCCAAAGGTCTATCCTTGGCCCTCTGCTATTCTCACTTTTCACTAACAACCTACATACTGCCACCACACAAGCATCTCTTATACAGTATTGAGATGACACTACTCTCATCTGCTCTGCCCCCACTTTACCAGAACTACAACAAATCACACAGGAATCATTCTCTTCTGTAGAAAGCTGGCTATCCAATGCTCAGCTCCTACTCAACCCAAGTAAGACAAAACTTCTCCTGTTCCAACCTTCCAAAGCCACCCAAAACACCCCCCACTTCAACATTCTCACCAAAGACAATACCACGATCTCTCCATCAGAACACACAAAATTACTCGGTGTGGAAATAGACAACAAACTTACATTTGACACCCACATATCTCTCACAATAAAAAAAGTTCAGAAGAAACTTGGTGCATTATATCGAAGCCGCCGCCAATTCCTAACCTAGGCGGCTAGACTCTCCATAGCCACTTCCCAGCTAATCTCCACCCTACTCTATGCATCCCCCATACTTACCAACCTTAGACAGACAGACCTACACAAGCTGGATGCTTGTTACAACAAAATTGCTAAATTTGCCACTGGATCCTCCTACCGCAGCCATCATTGTATCTCCCTTAAAGAACTAAACTGGCTAGAACTCCCACAACTCCTTCACTTTAATCAATTCACCCTCGCTCATAAACATATTAACCACCCCCATAATATCCCTTCCCTTCAAACCCTTCTCCAACCCTATCACTCCACTAGGCCCCTAACATCAAGCAACAAAAATCAACTCACTGTTATCAAACCCAAAAACTCAGCAGGAGAAGCCATATTTTCATGTACCGTATCTAAACTTTGGAACAATCTCCCACCCTCTGTAACTACTCTACCTTCCAGCAGCCTTTTCAAGACTGCGCTCAAATTCCACTTAAATTTGCACTGGCTTTGTCCTTGTTCTAATCCAGACTAACACCCCCACCCTTACCTCTCCCCCCCACCTAGACTCTTAACCCAACTATACTACCGCCACTACTAACCACAGTCAGAATTAACTAGTTGTCTTCACATACTTTAAAATCTTGTCTGACAACTTTGTTACCAATATTATAAACTTCAAGAAACTGTCTTAACTTGCAACATTTACTGTATATACTGTTGATAATCAATATCTTGTTATTGTATTAAAGCCAACAACCTGTAATGTTGCTTACTATTGTTGTAACTTTGTATCTCTATTTATCATGTACATGATGTGGAGCTTTTCTCCCCGGGCATCCGCTGAAAAAAGGACATGCGTCCAATCAGAATTTCCTGGTAAACAAATGTAAATAAAATAAAATAAAATGGCAGCTACTAACAAGCATTTGGAGATTAATAATGCAAAGCAGTGCTTAAAGCATCACTATTTAGTCAATTAATGTGATCTCCAGAAATTAGCAGTATAAAATGAAAAGTCAGCATGCAATGTATCCCAGACATATCAATGTTTAAAAAGCCTACAATTTTCAACAATGTTCCCATAGGCCCTTGCCTCTTCCACCAGCATTCTTCCAAATATCACTTTCAAGTGGCCATGTCTTCAAAAATACTCTATTTAGCTCATGATAGAAGTACTACTACCCTAGGTAGCCATAAATAAATTAATCAACATAAGTGGAGGCAAATACTGTGTACCCCTAATATGAAGGTAAAAATCCTGCCTTTAGCAAAATAATTATGGGACAGGATATGTATGAATATCTGGAGAAGGAATCTAATGAACTGGTGGTCATATAGCTCAGAATTACACAACCAAAACATTAAAGCCTCTAACTCACCATGAACTGGAATACATAAGTCAACATGGACTCCCAAAAAGAGTGGTCAGTACCCAACAGTGATCCAAATGAAAGACAGATGCTAATGTTACAGATTCTGGGCCTTATTCATAAAAATCCTATATTATTATTTATGACTTATGAGGCAAAAATAAGTGTACAAATCCCTGTGTATTCTCAAAACAATTATAAGCAATGAAGCACAATCACACAAGATTACTCCATTGTGCATCATTCACCTACCTCCCTAAACCAGTGAACCCTTTCCACCTGAATATACACCACTGACCAAGACAGTACCTGTGCAACCCCAGCTTGTTCTAGCAGCACTAAGTTGTGAGACAAGAACAGTAGATCCCACAATGGTGCAGCACTTAGATGCAGAGATCCCCTCACCACATGATGCACGGCAACTCCTACCTAGTGTTTGTAGATTCCACAATGGTGCAGCACTTAGCTGCAACATTCCTTCCCCTCATGATGCACAGCATCTTCTACCTAATGTTTGTAGATTCCACAAGGGTGCGGCACTTAGCTGCAGAGATCCCCTCCCCGTACGATGCGCAGCATCTCCTACCCAGTGTTTGTAGATTCCACAACAGTGGAGCACTTAGCTGCAGAGATCCCTTCCCCTCGTGATGCACAGCATCTCCTACCTAGTGTTTGTAGATTCCACAGTTGCGCAGCATTTAGCTGCAGAGATCCCCTCCCCGTATGATGCACAGCATCTCCTACCACATGTTTGTAGATTCCACAATGGTGCAGCACTTAGCTGCAGAGATCCCCTCCCCGTATGATGCACAGCATCTCCTACCACATGTTTGTAGATTCCACAATGGTGCAGCACTTAGCTGCAGATATCCCCTCCCCATACGAAGCCCAGCATCTCCTACCTAGTGTTTGTAGATTCCACAACAGTGCAGCACTTAACTGCAGAGATCCCCTCCCAGCATGCTGCACAGTATCTCCTACATAGTGTTTGTAGATTCCACAATGGTGCAGCACTTAGCTGCAGAGGTCCCCTCCCCATACGATGCCCAGCATCTCCTACCTAGTGTTTGTAGATTCCACAGTGGTGCAGCACTTAGCTGCAGACATCCCATCCCCATACGATGCACAGCATCTCCTACCTAGTGTTTGTAGATTCCACAATGGTGCAGCACTTAGCTGCAGAGGTCCCCTCCCCATACAATGCCCAGCATCTCCTACCTAGTGTTTGTAGATTCCACAATGGTGCAGCACTTAGCTGCAGATATCCCCTCCCCGTACGATGCACCATATCTCCTACCTAGTGGTTGTAGATTCCACAACAGTGGAGGACTTAGCTTCAGAGATACCCTCTCCACATGATGCATGGCATCTCCTACCTAATGTTTGTAGATTCCACAATGGTGTAGCACTTAGCTGCAGAGATCCCATCCCTGTATGATGCACAGCATCTCCTACCTAGCATTTGTAGATTCCACAATAGTGCAGCACTTAGCTGCAGAGATCCCCTCCCCATACAATACACAGCATCTCCTACTTAGTGTTTGTAGATTTCACAATGGTGCAGCACTTAGCTGCAGAGATCCCCTCCCCATATGATGCACAGCATCTCCTTAGTGTTTGTAGATTGCACAACAGTGGAGCACTTACCTGCAGAGATCCCCTCCCCATACAATACACAGCATCTCCTACCTAGTGTTTGTAGATTCCACAATGGTGCAGCACTTAGCTGCAGAGATACCCTCCCCGTATGATGCACAGTATCTCCTACCTAGTGTTTCTAGATTCCACAATGGTGCAACACTTAGCTTCAGAGATCCCCTCCCAGCATGATGCACCGCATCTCCTACCTAGTGTTTGTAGATTCCACAACAGTGGAGCACTTAGCTGCAGAGATCCCCTCCCCACATGATGCATGGCAACTCCTACCTAGTGTTTGTAGATTCCACAATGGTGCAGTACTTAGTTGCAGAGATCGCCTCCCCATACGATGCACAGCATCACCTACCTAGTGTTTGTAGATTCCACAGTGGTGCAGCACTTAGCTGCAGAGATCCCCTCCCCATATGATGCACCGCATCTCCTACCTAGTGTTTGTAGATTCCACAACGGTGCAGCACTTAGCTGTAGAGATCCCCCCCCTGTACAATGCACAGCATCTCCTACCTAGTGTTTGTAGATTCCACAACAGTGCAGCACTTAGCTGCAGAGATCCCCTCCCCATACAATACACAGCATCTCCTACCTAGTGTTTGTAGATTCCACAATGGTGCAGCACTTAGCTGTAGAGATCCCTTCCCTGTACGATGCACAGCATCTCCTACCTAGTGTTTGTAGATTCCACAATGGTGCAGCACTTAGCTGCAGAGATCCCCTCCCCATACAATACACAGCATCTCCTACCTAGTGTTTGTAGATTCCACAATGGTGCAGCACTTAGCTGTAGAGATCCCTTCCCTGTACGATGCACAGCATCTCCTACCTAGTGTTTGTAGATTCCACAATGGTGCAGCACTTAACTGCAGATATCTCCTCCTCGTACGATGCACAGCATCTCCCACCTAGTGTTTGTAGATTCCACAATGGTGCAGCACTTAGCTGCAGAGATCCCCTCCCTGTACGATGCACAGCATCTCCTACCTAGTGTTTGTAGATTCCACAATGGTACAGCACTTAGCTGCAGAGATCCCCTCCCCATACGATGCCCAGCATCTCCTACCTAGTGTTTGTAGATTCCACAACGGTGCAGCACTTAACTGCAGAGATCCCCTCCCAGCATGCTGCACAGTATCTCCTACATAGTGTTTGTAGATTCCACAATGGTGCAGCACTTAGTTGCAGAGATCACCTCCCCATCCGATGCACAGCATCTCATACCTAATGTTTGTAGATTTCACAGTGGTGAAGCACTTAGCTGCAGAGATCCCCTTCCCGTATGATGCACCACATCTCCTACTTAGTGTTTGTAGATTCCACAACGGTGCAGCACCGGTCCACCCAACCCACACTCTTCAAGGGGTGCAGAGGGACTAGGCCTCCTGCAAAAAAGCAAGGAAAAAAAGATGCTTTTCACACTTTTAACCTTAAGGCATTTTATTTTCATTCTTCTGGAACATTGACTTTCAGTGTTTCGTAGTAGAACTCATCTCTACTGCATCATGTGCCCTGGTTCAGAACAGTAGTCGGATCAGCTGACGGAGTAATGCTTAATCCCAGTCTCATTCTTTTCAGGAAGGGGGAAATGCAGGAAAAATATGGTGCTTGGCTGATCATCGCATATGGCACGATCATTGAATGACAATGTTCTGGTTAATTACTGGGTACACGATAAATGTAGAGTCACTGCTCAACCCTTCAGAAATGCACAGACATAAATACGTTTTTTATTCTCACAGTGTATTGTGTTTCCCTTCAGAAAGGTAGCCATGTTAAATAGAGGAGAGAAGCTCCAGAGAGCATGAGAATAGTCAGTAGTGAAATTGTCTGTCCATCTGCCATTAGTACTTATAAAATTGTTTGTGAGACAGTACAGGGGGTAGTTAAGCAGATGTTTTGCAATGAGACATACCGCCTGGTATGAATTTTAAACCACTACATTGTAAGATTAAGACTGATCAACAGAGAAAGATATACCAGTCGGTAGGAGAGATGTCATCTGGGGGGTGTACATCTCGAAAAGGGATATGTGTGTGTGTGTGTGTGTGTGTGTGTGTGTGTGTGTGTGTGTGTGTGTGTGTGTGTGTGTGTGTGTGTGTGTGCGCGTGCGCGTGTGCGTGTGTGTGTGTGTGTGTGTGTGTGTGGTTCATTCACCTTTTGTAGAAGGAGAGATATTTTCACCTGCTGGTGTTTGAGACAATGAGGGAGACAATTAAATGGTAATAAAACATGTAAAGAGAAGACAGAGGGCATTGATGTTGTGGGTTCACTTACTGATCAAAGAATATGGCTTATCTCATCTGTGCCTACTTTGGCAAACCCTTTTGTTCAAGTAGAAGACCAAACAGGTCATCTAGGGACACTTTTTTTTACATGGCAGACATAGCCATGCAGGAGACTGTGCCCAATGCATTCACAAACTAACACAACTAACCCCAAGGTCACCATATAGTTAAAGTATGTCACTGTCTATAGATCATTAGTTTGGTTTTCAGTGAAATGGGTGGCATTCAACTAAATGTGTCCCATGATTGCAGGGAAAGATAACAAGACTGCAGGCATTTTGATTTTAGGTACGAGTAGGATCCATTACTTGTAAAGTTAAAGTTTGAACTAATGATGTACTGTTTGCTACATGCATAGAGCTAAATATGGGACATTTGTTTAAAATAATTACTAGCCTGTGCTTGCAGGAGCTGGACATTAGCAGACATTTCTCAGACATGTGCAGAAGAACACAATCACACAGGAACATCATTGAATAACAACTCAAACAGCAAACTGTAAAACAACACTCCCTATTTAGCTAGGTAACATTCACTGACTCACATTCACTGAGAATCCTGGACCAACTGACCTTTGCTGTAGTTTCTGAATCCAGGTAGGTACTTTGGAGGCTGATTCTCCTTGACCGAGGGTCCACCCTAATAAGGAATTAAGACAGCAGGCCAAAGACAATTCTTTGGACATGATCTTTTTGGCAAGGAATCTAACATAGCATTATACAAAATGTGGATTAAAAATACAGAGTGTGGCTCCATGGCTCCTAGGAGGTCTACGGTATGAGTGCTTTAACATAAAGTTATACAATATGACTGAAAAATAATAGATACAATAAAAAGAGATAAGGAACAGAATAAAGTGTATCTGCTCAAAATTAATGCAAAGCAATGTAGCTAGAAACAAACTGCAAACAAAGAACAAACTATAGGATAGGGAAGCATAGATAGGGACCTGGCATACTCATATGAAATAACCAAGCAATATGCGATTGCAGCAGGAAATGAGTGGTAGAACAGGAGGTTCAAAACAATGAGGTGCTGTTAGTATAAAACAGGAATCTGTTACACCTCTGTATGTACAGTTGGTGAGACACCATACGCAGTTTCGTGTGCAGTTCTGGAAACCTCATTTTTGAATTATATAGGGCAGGCAGGACTACATTTTGAAGAGATTATTAATGTTTTGTACTCTCTAAGTCACAACCATAAAAAAGAGATGAGAAGGATAGATTGGAATAATTGAATACATTGTCACAAGGAAAAGACAGAAAAAGGAAACAATAAAAGTGATTAACCATCTCCAAAGTAAAACAAAACCAAGAGACTGCCAGCTTTACACACAAAAAAAGGTGTTGAAGAGAGAGAAAATATAATTAAACAACAATTCAAGACTTAGCATAGGTATATCAGGATTTATCCATGGTTGCTGTGGGTTGATCATGAGAGCGAAGCCGCAATGATTAAACAAAGCCAGCTTTGGGTAAATCATCATATACCCACAAACAGGATTGGCTTATTGGTATTATACAATGACATTATTTAAGAAAGAAGTCACTTTCCTTTCCTAAATAATGTATTTGTACAACAGCACTTCAGTCTTGTTCCTCTTTCTCTTCCCTGTACTGATGTATTGCACAGTGCACAGTGCATCAGTGTACGGCACACATCGGAACAGAATCTCCATTGCTATCTTTTCCTTTTTAAAATATTAAAAAAATAAAGACTTACGAAGGACAGTGCAAATATATAATCAAAATCAGATACGTTTCTGTCTAGTTTTGCAGAACGTACCGGACTCTTCTCATATTTTGCTTTGTCTATCAGCATATGCTAATAGAAAGCCTGGATGCTCAATGGTACTTCAGCGGCTGGACTTTTTTCTATTGATATATGCTTAATTTACTAGAGTCATGCTGGTTGGGTGTTCAGTCAGCATGTTTGATTTTGAATAGTAGTGAGCATTTATTGTATAATTTAAAATATATAGTAAGTAATGGTCCAGAAGGGATGCAAGCAAATTTGAGTGTAGCATCATCATAACCTGTTGAATTGCACAGAATTGACTCACCATCTACCAAACTCAATCTGGCAACTCTCATCTATCAAATTACCAGAATGGACTTTAACATGTGTCTTGGTAGGGAGAGGTCCTTCTCTGTCTCTCTCTCTTATGTATGGTTAATAAATCAGAACTCAATCATCTGTGATCAACAATTTTTGAGTCGACCAAAAATGACTCAACTATGTCGCTTACAAAGTACATAAATCTTAATTCAACATTATTTGATTACACAAGATGTATAAATTTAAGTTAAAGTATTTGTATTGTCAGTTGGATGAAATCCTGAAGCACAGAGGATGAAAGTGTTACTTAAATTTGCTGATTTTTTATGTTATTTAAATTCATACAGTGGTTTATCTTACATCAAAGGTTCTGTAATAGTGTACACACAAGTACAAGCACACATTTCTTTTTCTTACAAAAAGAGTGTTACGTGACCAGAACAGTCTTCCCAATTGGGAAGTGTTGCCAAATACAGTGTGAAAATTCAAGAAGGCATGGAGCAAACATAAGTCAGTTTTTATGACTGATAGAAATATGCTGTCATTTAAACAGGGTATATACTTCAACCAATAGGAAATAGAATGAGCTTAGCAGGAAGGTCAAATACTCCATCTAGTATTCCACTATCAAAGTCAGTGGTGCTGTGGAAAAGCTGAAATACAGTATGGGAAATTAAAGACACTAGCAATAGTGGAGATGGTATAAGGTCAGGTATAACTTTAGCTATCCCAAGCATGATCAATGACAGAAGTGTTTTGTATAAAAATAAAGGAGAATTGCAGCTCAAAGATTGCCATGCATTAAGACACCCTCAAACTCTGAGACTGAGGGGAGCTCAGAGCTTGGCATGACAGATCTTATTTGTCTTCTTACTCACAGAGCAAGAGAGTACATGTGGGGGGTATTAACTAAGCTAAAGTGATATATTCTTTTTCACAAGAATCACTAATGGTTGCCCTTTAGTGTAACCTTTAATCCAATATTATTCACTCACACAAAAATATTACTTATTTTGCATAACTAATTCTTCCTCATTCCTACAGCTACTTAACATGTCGAAAGAGCTAAGTGACTTGAAGAAGAACCTGAAGGAGGCTACTCTCACCCTTACAGCTGAGCCGGCATGTGAGAAAGATGCATTATCTGAGCCGAGCTTCACTTCATCAGAGGCTGCGATTCAGTCGATGCTGGACTGTCTGAAAGGCAATGATCTTGCTGCCGCTCTCAGGCAGATAAGGAAGTGCAGGTGAGTTTCTCTGAAATCTTCATGCTTGTAGTACGTAACATTTAAGGGACTGTGAGGTTCGATAGCTCCCAACATCATTAATATATTTAATAGCACCACATGATTGTTAATTCTCAAACAGATACACCAAAAAAATGACTACTGTCCTTAAGTTTTTATTGGCATGTTTCATCAGCTCTAAGGATGTTTGCCAAGTCAGATTTACAAAATGAGTCAAATTATTGTGTTCCGTCCTTTTAGGAAGACATTTATGTATTTATTTAATTTATCCTTTGTTGACCAGACTTGTCCCACTAGGCTAATATCCTCTTTTCATGGGAGACCCAAGGTGGTATTTACACTACAAGGGGAAATTTAGCCAGGCCACTGGGAAACTTTCCCTTCTGCATTTGATAGATGCCATGGGATCATTCACTTCTACCTGAGCTACCACAAGCTTAGAAGGATGGGGCCTCAGTTTAACAACTCATCTGGAGGATGGCACACTCAGAAATGCAGCACGACCCCCCCCTTATGCTGCACTGCAGTGCCAGCAGTAGGTCTACCTGATGTGGGAATAAAACCCACAGCCTTCTGTACCAAAGCTGAATATGCTACCTTTAGCACCACTGAACTGTAATGTGTTGTGCAAAGTAATATAAAAGAAGCTCTGTGAAAACACTAACCAATACACTTGCAGTCTAATGATGTACTATTCTTTGAGGAACTGGTCCCTTCTCACCTCCATGGGCCACGAGAAGTCCACCATCTTCACCATATACCGAATTATCTCAAGATCTATCATGGTCTCCCACCTCTGGGGTAGAATAACTACAGGACTTTGGTAACTAGTGAAATGTAGAAAACTTTTTATAACTTCCATCATCTTATAGGAGACAGTAATTTTTGCACAAACCTATGTCAGCCATATGAAGCACTACAGTGATGTGTATGCAGGTTTACAATGGCATCAGTACCTCTGCTCTTGCACCACTGTCATGTGCATCCAGTGCTTTCATGTCCTCTGTTATTCTTGAGCTCTGTTAAGTATCCCTCTTGTCAGGTAAATGTCACAATATTCCCCACCAGGAAGTGATCCAGAAAGTGGTTAGTCTGTGTGTCTCTCTCTCTCCTTCCCCCTGAGACAGGCTAACTGGTCTCCATCTCCATCTGATGGAGTATAACCCAGACACGCCCTCCTGCACCCAGGATGCTAATCAAATTGCAGTCACATCACAGATGGATGTTCTACCTCTGCAGCAACAAGCTGGCTTTAATCATAAATTGTTGCATAAAGTGTATCAAGACATCTGTCAGTGAAAAGGAAATGCAGGCAAACTTTCTGTTTATTGATCTTTACGAGGAGGAAAAAAAACCTACATACCTACAAAATCTGTGCTTCCAGCTTTGTCTTATGCTGATAATATTTATTGATTATTTATTTAACATTTGTTTATCTGGAAAGTCCAACTTGGAACAAAGCCAACTTTCAGCAGAGGAGAGGTGCCTGGGGAGAAACACTCCAGACCTGTGTGTTTGTAACGTGGGTGGAAACTGAAGCACCCAGAGGAAACCCACACAAATGCAGGGAGGACATGTAGACTCCATACAGAAGGCAGCCCAGCTAAGAATCAAACTGGAGAACCTCTTGCTGTGAGGTGACAATGCTACCACTGCACCACTACCACTGGTCATCAGTGAACTCGTTAAGGACCAGTCAGTGACCAAAATGTAAAAATAAAAAAACAGGCTATCTCAATTATATCTGTCTGTCTATCTGTCTATCTATCTATCTATCTAGCTGTCTATCAATATTTCTAAAGCAGTAAGTTTTAACTACAAATCAGCTTTTCTGTGGCAGACAGGGTTTCTCACATACTCAGTGAAAGAGTGGTGTGTCCGTAACCACTAAATGACCTGTTAACTCTGAGATTGCTACAGATCCTAGACAGTGATGGTTCCAACCTGAAGAGATGCCTGTTGAAAAATTATACCTTGAACTAAATTCTTCACTTAGTACTACTCTCATTTAACCATCTTGCCACAAACTCACTAATCCAGAGGTATTTTCTAGCCTGTAATCTGCACTCAGAATCATTCTCGTCACAACCTAGCACCAGGTTTTATGTTTGTTTTCTTAAACAATGGAATAATCTTCCAATCACCCTGTGACAAACCAACCATAGAATTATTTTTCAGAAAATCAGTTTATAGGGATCTCCACACCAGCTGGTACCTTAATGACACCAGTCATGTCACAGTACACTGTATTAGCCAAGTTTACTTTCCGATTTTAATTTCCTGTACATTGGAACAATCATTACTTTATATTATGCCATACAAGTAATCCTGTGGCCATCACCCCTTCATTTGTTACTGCTTGTTACTTAATAATTATTAGTTATTAATGTCTCCTGTTATGAAAACAGTCTCTCTCCCCTTGTATGCAAAATGGCAAAAGCAGCATTCCGTCTGTCTACTGTTTCTTTCTGATGTATCTGATCCTCACTTCCATCTCTAATCAGTACACTGATTTCCTACCCAAATTTTATTTCCAACTTACACTTTCAACTCTGTCAGATATGAAAATTAATAATACATGCACTTCATTGTCATAAAAGCAAACAGACTGAGTGCTTGTTTTCCAATATGCAGACTACATCAGAATACATACCATAAAATAACACCTACACAAGAACAACATTTTAGCAATGATAATAAAATACCACTTAAATTTAAATCAATAAATTGTCATCTTCTTCTCTTTTGGCTGTTCCCGTTAGGGGTCGGCACAGCGGATCATCTGTTTCCATTTCTTCCTGTCCTCTGCATATTGCTCCGTCACACCAACTGCCTGCATGTCCTCTCTCACCACATCCATAAACCTTATCTTAGGCCTTCCTCTTTTCCTGTTACCTGGCAGCTTCATCTTTAGCATCCTTCTCCCAATATACCCATCATCCCTTCTCAGCACATGTCCAAACCAATGCAATCTCGCCTCTCTGACTTTGTCTCCAAACCATCCAACCTGAGCTGACCCTCTAATATACTGATTCCTTTCACTCTTACTGGTACCCGTCTGTCACAAATCCCTCCTGACACTCTTCTCCACCCACTCCATCCTGCCTGTACTCTCTTCTTCACCTCTCTTCCACACTCACCATTACTCTGAACTGTTGATCCCAAGTATTTAAACTCATCCACCTTCGCCACCTCTACTCCCTGCATCCTCACCATTCCTCTATCCTCCCTCTCATTCACACACACATATTCTGTCTTAGTCCCGCTGACCTTCATTCCTCTCCTCTCTAGAGCATATCTCCACCTCTCCAGGGTCTCATCAACCTGGTCCCTACTCTCACTACAGATCAGAATGTCATCTGCAAACATCATAGTCCATGGGGCCTCCTGTCTCATCTCATCTGTCAACCTGTCCATCACCATTGCAAATAAGAAAGGGCTCAGAGCTGATCCTTGATGTAATCCCACCACCTTAAATGGATCTGTCACTCCCACTGTAGACTTCACCACTGTCACACTACCCTTGTACATATCCTGTACAACTCTTACATACTTCTCTGCCACTCCTGACTTCCTCATAAAATACCACAACTCCTCTCTAGGCACCCTATCATATGCTTTCTCCAAGTCCACAAAGATACAATGCAACTCCTTCTGACCTTCCCTATATTTCTCCATCAACAGTCTCAGAGCAAACATTGCATCTGTAGTGATCTTTCCCAGCATGAAACCATACTGCTGATCACTAATCATCACGTCCCTTCTTAACCTAGCTTCCACTACTCTTTCCCATAACTTCAAACTGTGAATGATCAATTCTATCCTTCTGTAGTTACTACAACTTGCACATCCCCCTTATTCTTAAAAATAGATAATAAAACACTTTTTCTCCACTCCTCAGGCATCCTCTGACTTCAAATTTCAGTAAACAATCTGGTTAAGAACTCCACTGCCATTTCTCCTAAGCACTTCCATGCTTCCACTGGTATGTCATCTGGACCAACAGCCTTTCCATTCTTCATCCTCTTCATAGCTGTCCGTACTTCCTCCTTGCTAATCTGTTTCACTTCCTGATTCACTATCCTCACATCATCCAACCTTCTCTCTCTCTCATTCTCTTCATTCATCAGCCCCTCAAAGTACTCTTCCCATCTGATCAACACACTCTCCTCGCTTGTGAGTAAATTTCCCTCACTATCCTTTATCACCCTTATCTGCTGCACATCTTTCCCAGCTTGGTCTCTCTGTCTAGCCAATCGGTACAGGTCCTTTTCTCCCTCTTTAGTGTCCAACCTTTCATACAACTCTCCATATGCCTTATCCTTAGCCTTCGCCACCTCTCTCTTTGCCATGCTCCTCGTCTCCTTATACTTCTGTCTACTTTCTTCATCTCTCTGACAATCCCACTTCTTCTTTGCCAGCCTCTTCCTCTGTATACTCTCCTGTACTTCCTCCTTCCTCTGTCCAGATGTCACACCAAGCACCTTTCTAGCTGTCTCCCTACCCATCTCTGCTATTCGGTAACTCTTCACTGCCCCCCAGTGCCTGTTTTAACTCTTCCCTGAACTCCACCTCACAATCACCTTTTTTCAGCGTCCACCATTTGATCCTTGGCACTGCTCTCACACTTGTCCTCCTCTTCTTTTTCACCATCATCCTAAAGACCACCATTCTATGCTGCCTAACTACACTTTCTCCTGTCACCACTTTACAGTCTCCAATCTCCTTCAGACTGGCCCTCCTGCATAAGATATAATCCACCTGTGTGCATCTTCCTCCACTCTTGTACATCACACTGTGCTCCTCCCTCTTCTTAAACTATGTATTCACCACAGCCATGTCCATCCTTTTCGCAAAATCCACTACCATCTGACCTTCTGCATTCCTCTCCTTAACACCATACCTGCCCATCACTTCCTCATCCCCTCTGTTCCCTTCAGTAACATGCCCATTGAAATCCACTCTAATCACCAGTCTCTCACCCTTGGGTACACTCACCACCACTTCATCCAGCTCACTCCAAAATTTGTATTTCTCATCCATCGCACACCCAACTTGGGGAGCATATGCACTAACAACATTCATCATTACACCATCAATTTCCAGCTTCATAAACATCACTCTATCCGACACCCTTTTCACCTCCAAAACACTCTTGGCATATTGTTCCTTCAGGATAATCCCTACCCCATTTCTCCTCTCATTCACACCATGACAGAACAATTTGAACCCACCTCCTATACACCTGGCCTTACTCCCCTTCCATCTGGTCTCTTGCACACACAATATATCAACCTTCCTTCTCTCCATCATATCAGCCAGCTCTCTCCCTATACCAGTCATACTGCCAACATTCAAAGTTCCTACCCTCACTACCACGCTCCTAACCTTCCTCCTCTCTTTCTCCTTTCGGGCATGCCTTCCCCCTCTTCTTCTCCTCCTTCGGCCAACAGTAGCCCACTTTCCACCAGCACCCTGTTGGCTAACAGTACCGTTAACAGTACAGTAGTAAATCAATAAATTGTAAATATTTAAATATTTGAAAACAAGCACTTGTTCAAATTGCAGTATATTGTTTCTTTTTTCAGACACTTTATACAGAAATGCTTTCATTTAGTACTCCATATGTCTTATAAACTGTAGCAACTGTTACCTACATTTGTAGTCAGCAGTTTGCTACAAATTACAAGAGAAAGGATTTTTTAAACTAACACCTGAGTGCTGTATCACTCCATGCAGAGAGTAAAATATAACAAGCACTTTGCTACAGTTTAAAAGAAAACAAAATGCTTTTTTTGTAACTAAAATGGGAGGAAGGAGGATGAAATGGGACCTGATTGGTTGGGGCAGGAGGGAGGGGGCATGTTATGTATCTGTCCACCTGTTTTTTTTTTTTTAATTCTCACTTGAAGAGTTCAGTAGTGGTTTGCTAGATTGTGGTGCCAGCTATACCTCTGTTCTACTCTATTTTGGGGAACCCTCAGATGATGGTAGAAAATAGAAAAATGAAGATGAATAATCTTGATTAACTTTAACTGTGGTTCTGCCGTACACTATGGATGTGCCCTACTTTAGAAATGTTATTAATCAAGCATGGAACAGCATCTTCCCTAATGATTTGCAAACAAAACTGGTATGCCTGTGTTAACTTACAAGAGAGGTATTAATATAAAATGTTTGTTTGAAAATCAAAACAATATTAAGACATTTACAGGATGATATGGGATGAACTAATGTGGTGTATGCACGTGCTGTAAATACATTCATGATGATCCTAACGTAGTTATTGATGGCTGTGTAATAGGTTTATAGACAGTCCTGGGATGTGAAATTGTCAAAACTGCCAAGGAAGTATCTGATGCAAAATGTTTATCCTGCCACTCCTTGTGTACTGGAAAGACAGAAAGAAGACTGTGGAACAGATTATACAAACATCTTTATGTCGGAATGCATAAATTGACAAATGCTTTATACAGGCACACAAAAGAATGTCCTGGTTTTAAAAAATTCCTGTTTTTCATTATCAACAAAATTAATAGAGAGTTGGCAGGGGGCCTGGGAAACCAGGCATGAATATAAGGAACTGACTTGGCAGTTATGTTTGAATGCTACACTGAAGCCTGAGCTAAATGAACATGATAATTTGAAAATGAGATCATCAAGGTTATAACCCTCCATTTTTAGAGTTGTCTGTTACTGGCAAATTACAATGTATTTACATTAAGGGATTAATTAATTGAGTCATTGAAAAATATCTGTACATGTCAACAATGATTTTCTTATTTTTTGAAAAGAAAATGAGTGCATGGCCAACTGCTTTTTTATTGTTAACACTGCATTTTTAATGGTTGAATCAATGTGATTGGTCCATGTTTACTGGCCAATAGGCTTGTAGGTGAATAATTTTTATGAGTTTGTAAAGCAAGTGATTCTGATGAAATCCTGTTCTATGGAAAAAGCCTAAATTTGTTGTGTTAATACAATTCCACTGAAGATTGTCAGTAGGCTTCATATTTGTGTTTTGTATTGTTTCTTTTTTAAAATATATGTGTTGAAATACATTCACTTAAACCAAGAAACTGGTCAGCCTGTAACAATATTTGCCAACACATTTCCCTGTACAAGACATGATTTTCCCAATAGCCCTCTCTGTTAAAATAAGCAAACTTCCCAAGTATAAAAAAGGAAAGTAGCCTTAAAATTTGGACAACTTCTAGAATGTTTTAATAAAAATATTTGTTTAATCTCACCTAGAAACAGCATAACAATGTTGCTATATTCTAATCTTTAGAGTATTTGTCATTTTCACTGTGGAAAAAAATCAGAGCAAGCTGTACATGTAGCAATAAATATATATATATAATGCCTTTTGTGCTACAGTTAAAATAACCAGATACTTGAATAATTTGTCCTCGGACAGTGACAGAAGAACATACATTAACATATTTACACTGGTTACACATGTTACATTTAGTCATACCTCTTTTCTTAGTTTTGTTGTCATTATCATACTTATAACCCTGGCTTTCTAATTTTTCCTTATATATCCCTTTCTATATGTAAATGTCAGGCTATCACAAAATCATTGTCATATTCCCCGTTTGTAAAATAGACCAGTTTTTTACAATTTGTTTAATATTAGTATTGTCTGTAGAAACATCTAAAACCATCTGTTTCAAAATACACTGTCAAGACAATCTTTCTGCCTATGTAAAATGGCAGCAAACTGATCTTTTTGTTTATTTACAACTTCAGTAGTGCATACATAAATCAAGTTATTTGGATATTGTCTATCAATAAACATCTTTCTCAAAAGATCAACCTCCTTACAAAAGATGGAATCATCAGAAATTAACCCTGAAAGTCTAATTGAACCTCCATGATGTTATGTCTTATTTTTTTAAGGATGGTTACTATGAAAACATAAGTAATTATTGGTAAAATTAGGATTCCTATAAAATTTCAGTTCTTCTCTGTCTGCTAACACGTTTGTACAACAAAGCCCTGTTGGTTCCCCTCAAGATGTAATTGTGGCACGATCCATTTAAAGTCTAAATATATATAATCATCATCATCATCAGTAACTCCCTATTTCCTATTTTTTTTACTTGAAATCTGGGTGTCACGTCAACTGTCACCATCAATCTTTAGATTCAATGCCACTCTCTTAACTTCATCGACAGTCATATCTAACTGTCACACAATCCATCCATCTATTTGCTGGATAGCCTTGTTTCCTTTTGCCTTCTTCCTGTCTGTCCTACGTTTTCTTCACCAAATTGTCTTCTGTTTTCTTGCACATGTGCCCGAGCCACAGTAATCTGTTCTCCTTGACCTGCAATTGGATCTACTCGGACTTCTACTGATATAATTTCTCCATCTGTCCCACAGTGTGCATCCTGCCACCCATCTCTAGCACTTCATCTCTATCACCTCTAACTTTCTCAACTGCTCTGCCTTCACTGCCCAGGTTTCTTTACCATAAAGTAGTACTGGTCACACAACTGCTTTGTACACCTTCATTTTCAGCTTATTTGACATTCTTCTGTCACACAGTACCCCTGATGCTCTGTGACAGTTGGCTGCACCTTACTGAGTCTAGCTTTATCCTTCTCATTCAGGCTTCCCCTTTTCTGAACCACCCCTCCCAGATACTTGATGCTGGTAACCTGTTCCACTATTTTCCCCTTCAGTCTCAATTTTCATCTTCTGATTTCCCTGATTTGCTGTTATTACAACTGCATTATCTGTACTCAGTTTCATCTTATATGCCTTCGGTTTTGCATTCTATTCACTTTTATTTTGCTGAAGTTTTTGTTCAGAGTCTGCTTGTAATGCCACATTGTCTGCATGCAGAAGTTTTGTTGATATGTTCCCTCTGACCTGTTTGCTAATGTACTGACCCACACAGCCAGTGACCACACAAAATAAAAAAATGAAAAAGTTTATTCTCTCTGACGTCTCGGCACAATTCCTTGAAGGCAACTGTTCCAAGATGTCAGAGAGAATAAACTTTTTCATTTTGTATGGTCACAGACTGTGTGGTTGAGTTCTTTTGCCTTTTTTGTGTGGTGCTACTGTTTGCTAACATAGTCCAACACTAGTTTGAATAGCAGTGAGCTTATAGCTGAATCCTGATGCATACCTACTCTCACTGGAAACCCTCTGTGACATAGCCTGCACTAATTTCACCAATGTTTTTGGGACTTCAAACCACTCCAGAACTGCCCAACTGAGTTTTCTTGAGACCTTGTCATATGCTTTCTCCATATCTAGGAATGCCCATTTGGACTTGTTCCTCATCACTTGCTGCTTCTCCATTATCTCTCTTAATGCAAACATCGTCAGTCGTGCTGTATCCTGACCTGAATCAGAACTGCTTCTCGTTCATCTTACTTTCTACTATTCTTCGTATTTGTTTATTGATTACCCTCTCCAGCACTTTCATGCAATGTGACAGGAGTTTGATACCTCTGTACTGCCCATAGATATGAATATGAATGTCCCCTTTGTTCCTGTGCACTGGCATAGAATGCTTATTTTCCAGTTACCTCGGCTACACTTTTCTCGCCATACTGCTATGAATGGGTGCATTTGGCATAATGGTTAAGGTCTTAACATCGTAGACACAAGGGTCAGGGTTTAATTTTTGACCTCAGGTTATTGGCCAGGCTTAAAATAGTCCTTCAGGGCAGTTAACCTAGTATTCATCTATGAGTCTATGAGTACAATAGCTGTGAGCTCACTTGAACTTGCTGTTTTCCCTAACTTCATTTTTCTTATTTCTGTTTGTACTTCTTTTAGGGTGGGCTTTTTTTTCCTCTTTCATTATAGACTGTGCTTTGGGCAGTGCAGCTTCTGTGGGATTTTCTTCATTCAGAAGCTCCAGGATTTCCTGTGGATTCATTACTGGCATCCATTATGAATTATGTCTGATGACTATCTTCTTTATCTTTCTGTCGTTGCCTTGTAGCCTAATAGAGTTTCTTTCAACCATCTGTTGAGCCACTTGCCAAAAGCTATTAGCATGCCTCTGATGCCTTGCTCTTTGCTTTTGTGAATGCTGTCTTAGCCTCTTTGTTAGCCACCTAGCATTTCTTCTAAGCCTCATCCATCTTTTCTGTCTCCCACTTTTTTCCTGCAGTCCTACTTTCCTTTGATAACTACTTGGACGTCTGCATTCCACAGCCAGGTTTCCTTGTGTACCTTATTTCCATACCTCTCATGCCCACATACGTGTTCTACAGTCTTCACAAATGATGGTTTGAGACACTCCCATTCTTCATCAGCTCCACTTATTTCTTCTTCATCTTCCTGAGGTGCTTCAGTCCTGATTTTTTTTCTTGAACTCTTGAATTTTCTTTCCAGTCAGTATCTGAATCTCATCGTCTTAGATCTGGTCTCTTGGTCTTAGATCCTTCTCTGACCAATGCTTGCAGCTGATTGTGGCAACCAGTGGTTTATGCTGTTGGCTGGCAGTTTCACTGGGGATGACTGCAATCCATGGTTCTACCCCAGGGGCTTGAGTTGCTTGTTGGCCACTCTTGTATGTGATCTTGTGACTGTCTCTTGCTGAACCATTTGTTGGCCACTATCAAGCCGGTTGTTAGAAGTCTAGAATGGCCTGTCCTTCTTTATTCCTGTTGCCCTTCCCATGTGGACCCAGACAATCCTCTTATACTGTTCTGTCTGCCCCAATATGAGCATTCATATCCCCATCATCAACACTAGCTCATTTTGACCAGTTTTATCAAGCAAGTCCTACAACTACTGCCCAAACTCAGTCTTTTCCTCACCATCATAACCCTGCTGTTGGGTACAGGTGAGTCTCTGCCCACTACATAAGGCTATCTCAAGGAAGACAGATTGTTTATGTGGGTATCTAATGTAATCCCAACCTCAATTCAACGGTAGATTATTTTCCATCATTTCAGAACTCACCTGCTTATTCAGTTTCATCTCTGTTTTGCCACAGCCCCTTTTTATGGATCCCCCCTTTCAGAGTTCCATTTGGCCTGGGATAAGAAACAGCCACATTTTCATCCAGATAGGATTCATTTGTTTCTATTTACATTACATTGCAGCATGGGGGGGGGGGGGTGCAGCACTCCATGAGGTGCCATCCTTCAGATGAGATATTAAACTGTGGTCCTGGCTGCCTGAGTTGGTGATAAAGCATGTGAATTTAAAAGATCCAGTGGCACTTACTGAAAAAAGACAACTTTCTTAAAAAGCCATACTTTTCAACATGAACTAATTACATACACATATTTACAAAGAGAAGAGTTATTTTATTTAAATTAAACATTTGCAAAGTCATAAATATCAAAATATAACTAATTTTTCGTTCTTTTTTTAACTGCAGGAGTGTGTGGCCCAATGATATCTTTGGAAGCAGCTCTGAAGATGAAATCCACACACTGCTGAATATCTACTTCCGTCACCAAACCTTGGGACAGACGGGCACCTTTGCACTGGTGGACTCCAATCAGAACTTGTCTGAAATCTGCAACAAGCTGATGGAGCTTAACCTTGAGATACGGGATATGATTCGCAGGGCTCAGAGTTACCGTCTCAAGACAACTTTTCTCCCAGATTCCAGTGTGCCCAGTACAAGTCTCTGACAGGAGGCCTGTGTCTGCCTTCTCTTTCAAGTTGGACGTGCTGCCATGTTGGAGTGAATTGCTCCAGTATCTGGGAAAAACTTGGTCAAGCTGTTCTCACGCTTGCTACCTTTAAGAGCGTCTACAGCATCAAATGGACAAGTCTGCAGACTTGCAGCAGTACAGTTCAAGTACAGTGTAAATGACAAGAGAATGCACACAATATTTACTCTGCAACTCACTACTGAAGAAAAAGGAACTTCTGTCATATACCAAAGTTGAAAATCGGGAATGCTTCATCCTTAATTAGCTACTGAGTCAGAGTGGCAAAAGTGCAATGTTTCTTTAAAATGACTGTTCAGCATATTTTAGTAGAGTACAGGAGTTTTCTTTTTTTTTGTTGCATTTTAGGATAAACTAAAAATGGGCAGAATGAAGCTGGACATAAGAACTCTTGCAGGACTGTATGGTCAAAAAGCTGACAGCCTACATATTGCAACCAAATCGCACTTGGACTAAGATTTAAAATACACTGTACTCTAAACCCACTTACTGTATCTTTCTACACTGAGCTGCTATGAAGCACATTCTTCAGTGTCGCTAGGCTACTGTCTCAGAAGGTACTGGACCACAATGCGAAGGTCTGTTATTGTGACCTATGTACTATAAATGGTCTGGGGTATTTTTTTAAAGGTTGTTTGCTTCTTTTTATTAGAGGGATGCTTTTATCACTATATTTATATTATTAAGAAAGCTGTTAATTTAACTTTTTTTTGTAAATGAGAGAAAATGGCCACATTGGGAATCTTTTCAGCAGTAAAGCATGCCTGTTTTTATTTAGTGGGAATACTGAAGAGTTGAATATTTAAAGGAGAAAATGTAAGTTATAAATGTCATCTTCTTAAATGTCTAACACTGTAGTATATAGACAAAACGACTCTTTAGCTGATAACACTTTTATTAAACTCTAAACAGTCACTAAATATTAAATATGCGCATGTAAGTTGTTGCACATTTAAAAAATTCCCTTTGAACAAGTGTCTGTGTAACTTATTCACTATGTAAATAATTTTGCAGTTTTGGTGAAGTTACTTGGGTTGATATTTCATTTTGGATAGCTTAAAAAAGTTACAAAGTTTATACACTGAGAAAAAAATCACATTTTTGTATTGTGAGTATGCTACTGTAAAAACAGAAGGAAAGTGAGACAGGAGGATTGAGAAGTTAAGTCCTGTTAGAATTACCCAGAATCCAAATTTAAAGACAGCAGTAGGGTATGAGATGGTTATTTGTTTAGCAATGTCTTTAATGGAAATCTATCCTCTTCACCCAACATTTTGGAAATAATACCTGTTTCCATGTCAATAGGCTTTGTTTTTTATGAAGATGATGATACTAGAAAAACTGATGTCTTGTGTTCATTCTGGAATCCTGCTACTCTATCAGGATGGTCGCTTTTTTGAAAAGTTATTGTCTGTGATAGATTCATTATCGTACAACATAAAACCATAGCAGTTATATACAAGTTCATGCTAACTAAATTCTTGTCAGTGGATAACTCTATGAAAATTAAAACAAACCCGATTTAAAGCACAAATATTTGAATTTTTCAAGTGTTAGTTTTCTGTGTGAGTTGCATTTTAATGCTATTCATACTATGATTCAATTCTATCTACAGACTTTTTTAATAGTTTCAGTAGTGGAGTTTCATGCCTATACCTTAGTAAAGAGCAATTCACTGTTTTCTGCTGTGAGGTATATATTACTGTCAGAATACTTAATTTTCTTCTCAAAACATTATTCACTTTTCCAAATTACAATGTCCTACAGGCTACATCAGGGAATATCAAACAGTACTGTGAATTATTCATAAAGTTTCTGATCTGACCCATTCATTAAACAGAAGTCTTCTTAACTGTTCACCCACAGTCTTTGCTAAAGAGGGAAACAAAGTATCTTAATTCAGACACTCCATCCAACATCTCTACACTTAATATCGAAATTCATGTGCCTCTGTTCAATGAATGGCAACTGTGAGCTACAAAAAGTAGAAACTGTTACAGCAAACACTTATAGTCCATTCTGTAAATCAGCTGCAGTTTTAAATTACCTAAAAAATGCCAATACAGAAAATAACTTATCAGTTTTTACCGCTTACAGATATGATGATGCTGTGATGAATGTAATTTGCCATCTTAAAATTAATTATTCAGCAATTCCACCTTCCAACACTGCATACATTTGTATTACTTCCAGGTATAATTTTCTGACTTAGCAAGTCACTCAGTATGCACCTTTTACCTCAAGCAGCTATTTCTTCCTTACCGACTGAAGTTTCTTCAGTTCAAACAATTCTGACGTGTTTTAGTTCAAAAATATCTTTTATGAGTCTCGATATAAAATAGTGAAGACTATTCCTATAACATTTTCGTTTCCCTTCTTTCTGTGTTGTCTTAATTACATTCGGCAAGTAATGTACAATTATAATAACAGTATTCACAAGTAATTTAATTGCCCATAGCCAGTTACTACTTCATATTTAAGTGTATGAACATTATTTTGAATTCTCCACAGTGTTAATGAAAACCAGTAAATGTAACAGCTGTGAAAATCACATGAAAAACACAACATCTGCTTGGAAAATTGTGTACAGCGCAAAGAGAATTCGGTTAAAAGTGAAAAAGTTCTGCATTAAAACTTGAACAGCGGAAATGAAAAATAATGCTAAAAGTAATGTTCGGCACATTACTGCTTTTCTAATTTTGTGTTAGGCAGACATGCACACTGTGATGTTTGTGTTAGTTATAAGGCTCTGCAGTAGCCTATTTTTCAGTCCTGGTGTTCTTCATGGGATAGTGACATTTAAATTAAAAGGAAATTGACAGTCTCAAACTAGGGGGAGGAACTAATATGAATAGATAAAATAAACCAAATTAGTATGCTATGTTTCTGTCAAGTACAGGAAAAAGTGGCTTTTGTCATGGAAACAATCCTGTCATGGTATAAACATAGTATTCCTTTAAATACTGTAGCATACCACAACTGTCAAAAAAATGGAGATAGGGCAAACCTCTTGATGCAAGAAATCTGGACAAAGGCCCAAAATAAGGACAGATTTTAAAAATTGCTCTTATAAACTTAGAAAATTGTTAGAATAAAAGGATTTGTGTTAGCATGCATTTTTTGAATGAAATGAAGTCTGACACTCAAATGTATGTCATTATTTACCAACCTTGGTCCTCGGTGATTTGCTAGAAAACCACAGATTTTATGAAAAACTGACTAAAAGTATGAGGCAAAAATGTGCAGATTTTGTGAAAATCTGTACAGTTGAAAGGTGATTTCAGATTTTATAAATATCATATTGTAAAAAAAAACATTATTACAAACAGCACAGTCCTGGATATTCTGCATCTTTGGTTAATATCTGTTCAAGCCCCTCCATAGTTTGTCTTTTGTCTTTCTTTGTATATGCCAGAGGACAGTGGATTTTCTGTTAGTTTCTACAAAGAATAAAAGAAAATAAATAATATTGTTTTAACATCTTCTTCTGTTATACTTTACTTTTCACAGCTCCAGAAATGAGCACATAAACTAGCTCAGGGGGTCTGGTCCTCTTGTGTTAAGAAAAGCATTACCGACATTGCTTATTTACATTCTGGTGTGGTTCTTGACTATTTTATTGTTTCTGTTTACATCTCAGAAAGTATTGAATGCTGGCAGTTCATTTCCTGTTTAAAAAAGAAAAAAAAATAATTTATCACATGGCTGTTTACCCTTTTTTACTGTTCTAGCCCTTACTCTGTCAGTTAAACACAGAACAAAAAAGACGCTGAGTATCCCAGCAAAGTTGTGAACTTGAGAGGAGCAGTCTAGTAAAGTTCTGCTTGCCTTGAACTCACATATTTGTTGCTTAAACAGACTTCTGGGCTCCTTTGTAAAATTAAGTATGCAATTAATTTAAATGTATGCTTCCCATCTGACTAACAAAGTATTAAAATATGTGGATGAAAATCAACATTTGTTTCCATTTTCTGTGTTTGTGTGTGATAAAAACGGGTCTATATCACTTTGTTGAAGGGTCACTTCCACAAACCTTTCTTCATCGACGCAAAACCACTTAATGTTCAGTTTCTCAAAAGTTCACCTCCCCAAAAGATTTAAGTTGGGAAAGGAAGCAGTTGGCCAACAGCACAAATTTGCCCTTTTTCCCCACTGTAATGCAATCTCGGAGATGATATATATAGTTGGGGGGTGCAGCCCCCAACTTGGGTGGGTTTGACATAATGCAATGTGTGTTCCAGTGTAGTGTTGGCCAAGTGCTTCCTTTCCTTAATGAAATATTTTTTTGATGTGAACATTCGCAAAACTGAACTCAGTCACATTTCCCAATAATGGAGGGAAATTAAACAGATTTTCCTGACATTTCCCAGGAGAAAATTTGTGATCTCCCATCCCAACTGGTTTTAGATGTTGCTAGGGAAGTGCTCTGCTCGATGTGCAATGGCTGCCTACTTCACAGAGGGAAATATAGTAGGTTAGGTGCTTGTCACACTATCTGGTGACATTGATGTGGTAGTACAGGTATAGGTATGAGTATAGGTACAGGTATAGACAGAGGTACAGGTATAGGTATAGGTCTCAGGTGCAGGTACACCTCTCAACCTGGAAACATCAAAAATCTGGACAAAGGCCCATGAAAAGTAGGTACAACTGGCCAAAAATCAGGGCACTGATTAACATTCAATTTGCATACATAATCATGTAACCCCGTCCACTTTCATAGAATTGTGAGATACCCACATGAAAACTGAAGTCACTAAATAATAATAAATAATGGCAGACCTTTGAATTTCAGACTTCATATCCCTCAGAAAATACATAATAATGCAAAACCTGTTATTCTAGCAACTACCTGAGTTTACAATATGTCCCTAGTTTTGTGCCATCATCCCACCGTTATTTTTGGCTTTGTACAGATTTCTTACTCTGAGAAATTGAGAAGTATGGTCACTATCACTATGCTACCTGAATGTATCAATCATTTTCTCATTATATCTTAGAGATAGCTAGTTATTTATAACTGCAGCACTTCACAGTTCTACCCAGAAATTAACCTATCACATAAAAGTAGACTAAAACCTCTTTTGCCCATGTTAAAAAAGTTAATTAGGAGTTAAGGCTGGGGAAAGTCAATTCCTGCATCCGATGAATGTTGTTTAAAGTTACCTAGATAGAAAGGAAGACAGAGGGAGAAATAAAGCATGTATTTTTGCAAACAGCGATACTGCGATAATCGGACAACCAGAGCTTCATTTTGGGAGAAATGTTCACTGTCCATTTGCTAACACTACGTAAATACATCACAAGGGCATATCCTTTGAAAAGAACAACTCATTTCCTTTATTTGTTCAACCCCATGGGCACACCGATGTGTTTACTACTCACTGTACTCAGGTAGCATATAAGATGACGATAAGCTTCTGCTTTGAAATCCTAAAACATAAATGGAGAGGAAGCGCACTACATAAGACACAGCAATCATAAAAGGGGAGGAAGCGCACTACATAAGACACAGCAATCATAAATGGAGAGGAAGCGCACTACATAAGACACAGCAATCATAAAAGGGGAGGAAGCGCATTACATAAGACACAGCAATCATAAATGGAGAGGAAGCGCACTACATAAGACACAGCAATCATAAAAGGGGAGGAAGCGCACTACATAAGACACAGCAATCATAAATGGAGAGGAAGCGCACTACATAAGACACAGCAATCATAAAATGGGAGGAAGCGCACTACATAAGACACAGCAATCATAAATGGAGAGGAAGTGCACTACATAAGACACAGCAATCATAAATGGAGAGGAAGCACACTACATAAGACACCGCAATCATAAAACGGGAGGAAGCGCACTACATAAGACACAGCAATCATAAATGGAGAGGAAGCGCACTACATAAGACACAGCAATCATAAAACGGGAGGAAGTGCACTACATAAGACACAGCAATCATAAATGGAGAGGAAGCGCACTACATAAGACACAGCAATCATAAATGGAGAGGAAGCGCACTACATAAGACACCGCAATCATAAAACGGGAGGAAGCGCACTACATAAGACACAGAAATCATAAAACGGGAGGAAGCGCACTACATAAGAGACAACAATCCACCCTCACCATACCAATATGCTGACAATTTCAGATGTATGCTGCTACTTGGTACTTAAATCTAGTAATGCCTCTCTGGCTGCCTGCCCTAGATACAGCAATAAAATGTTCTCAGCTATTTGTTACAGCTTTCTTTGCAATTGGGAGTAGCCCACAAATAAGGACATTCATTTTCTAGACAGAAACTCCTCTAAGATTCACATTACTGTTAAATTTTAATACTGTTCTGACACTATGTTGTAGAAACATGATGCACACAACAAGCAAAATCCTTCACAAAAAGACAAAAATAACAATAGGTGTCCCATATATCTATGATAGCTAGTGTTAGTAAATGTTACTACTTCTTAACATGGTCCTCCTTACCTCTAAATTGGGTCTATATTGGAAGAGCGAAGCGACTTAAGAGCGAACACTCTCGTCGAAAGTAAAACCCAAAGTCTGAAAAGAGCAAAGTTACGGAACAGTGACTTTTTTCCCAGGGAAAAAAAATCACTGTTCCAAAAAAAAAAATTATAAAGACAAAATAAAACAAAAAAAAATCATTAAAAAAATAGACAATATAAAGTGGGGGGCTGTGCCCCCTACACCCCCCCTACTTAAATATACCAACTCCAAGATCACACCACAGTGGAAAAAGCAGCATAGTCCCGAGACCGGTCCAGCGATTTTTTTCCCCCTGGGAAAAAATCTAATTTCTGTTACTGTTTTCAGACTCCTGACTTTACATGTCGACGAAAGAGCATTTGCTCTTAAGTCGTTTTGCTCTTCTAATATAGACCCCTCTAAATTTATGATGTATCCACAGATCATAAAAAGTGAAAACTAATCCATATGTAAGATTCTGAATCATTCTGAACAGAAGCTAGGGTAACAAAACCGCAAAGACGCAAGTACAACTAATGTCATACATACCAACAAATAGCATTTACTGGGATATTAGAATGGAATTACTAGGATGTAGTGGGCTGTGGTATAGATTACACTTTAATATTTAGGAATGGGCCAAATTATGGGATTTTTTCATTCTTCCCGCAAAGAATGTTGTTCAAGTATGGCAGTATGCAAATTGAAATGAGACGTTATTGATTGCATCCTATCTGAACTTACATTTACAGGCAGTTAGGGGTCAAGCATGGTCTCACAATGCTGGCATCATCCCGCATGCCCATGCACGTTGATGACATCAGCATCATCAAAAACATGTAAATAAAGACAAGAAAAAAAATCATGATTTGTAGGGGCCACTCAGGAATTCGTGGCACCCCATTATTTTAGCTTCAAAAGCGGAGAATTACAAGGAATTCAGAATGGTTGAGAGGTACGGGTGCATGTGTTTGCTTTACAACTAGTTCCATTTAGATGAAAAAGTTCAAAAAGTGCTGGGTCATTCACAGCATGGAAGGCTAAGCAGAGATCACTCTGCCAGAGTCTGTGTGACAGAGTAAATATTGTCTTTAATCTGTCAGAATAGCTAAGGGTACTGAGACATGAGATCTTTTGTTGAAGAAATGTTGATATTCCTCAAGTTGGTTTAGGTGCTTAGCTAGATACATACTAAAGGGAGCACTGTTCCAGTGGCACAACTAATAAAGGAGGAATAAAGTGGGATGATAGCAATTTTTGGACCCTGAGGAGATACCACAAAGGATAAATTGTGCAAGCTAGGATTTTTCTAACCATCACCAGGATGTAGTAACCAAAGGAGAGGCTATCAGCAGGCCAGTACTATGTCCACTAATAGTAATCAAGTGCAAACTTTTTAGGCATGAATCCACCTTCGGTCCACATTAGTAAGCACCTGGATCCATAGATTTGCACTTTCCGACAGTCTCTGTAGCCAGCTTGGTTGAAAATGGCATCCTGAAACAATGTAGCAATTGTCTCACATTTACTTACAACCACTTGCTACTTAAACAAACTGACATAGTATGTGAGAGATGTAGTTATTTAAAGTTATTGGAGGCAAAACTCTCACATAAAGACACTACACGTAACAAGCAGGTTGTCAGTACCACACAACACCACGCTAAACCTATCACACACAAATCAAATTAGCATACAAACCTATATATCCTGAGGTTCTTAAAAGTAGCCTACCTAAACCACAAAGGCCTCCTAATTATAACCCAAGAAACAAGAACCCTCAAGCAAGCTCACAAACACATAACATAGGTGGCATCCACCATGAAACATACGTGAAACAGTCACACTTTCTCCATTCAAAAGCCCATAAAGCAAACTCCCCACAATCTAGCATTCTAGTCATAAGGGACTCCATTGTAAGACGCACTGATTGACCATTCAACTCGCTGTACAAGGAGAGGGTAACAGTCAGTTGCCTATCAGTTGCTAGGATTCACCACAACGTGCAGGCATTCAAGTTCTTGCACCAAAAGTAGAACGTAGTCATAGTATGTGTGTGTGTAAATTTATTTATTTATTATTTTATTTTACATTTGTTTACCAGGATGGTCCGACTGGGACAGTGCCCATTTTCAGCAGAGGCCCGGGGAGAAAAGCTCCAGCTTAAGCTTACGTACAAAATCATAACATCAAGTAATAGCAATTATAGATAAAAGAATGAGTGTTAACACATTTACAGCATAAAAATTAAAAAAAAATATATATACATAGTATCAAATAGAACAAGACTTTAAACACTTGAATATAAACAAATATATGGTTGAATGACTAGAAGCATACCTCAATGAACTATATGAAGAGAGAGAGACATGATAGAGTTTTCAGAATATGTTTCTGAGACAGGTATAAACACAGCCTTCAGCAGTGTTTTACCATCACCAAGAGTGATGCCACAGTATGAACAAAAGATTACTGACTTCAAAATGGGCCTAGTTTCTGGTGTCATTCAAATGGGGATCCAAAATGTATCACCCTGGAATAAGATTGTAGACAGTCCTAACTGCTTTGCCAGGGATGGTCTGCACCTATATCCCAAGGCTTTTGTATTTTGGTTAAAATTTTGTCCACCTCCATAGTGCCTATTTGAGGTAACATCAGTCCTCAAAAGTTTCCAACTTAAAAAAAAAAACAGGATCAGGATAACAAAAAAGGTAGTGCTGCTCAACACTAAGAACCTTAAAAAAAAGTCCAGTCCCTACAAGCCCTCCTTAACCTGAAAAACATTGATATGTGCATTGTTACAAAGACCTGTCATCAGTACAGGGTTTCATCTCCTACCACATGTTCAGGACCAGCGCACTAGATAAAGACACTAAAGGTGTTGGTGTCTCCATATTTGTAAAAATACACTTCACTTCCAGGCTAGTTAGACAAGAAAATAATCTGGAACTCCTCCATGTCCAATTTAATGTTAACAAGACCTCTTATCACACTATGGCTAAGTATAGGAGATCCTTTCTTTGTCCTTTTCAACCCATAACTCCCCCTGCACTAAGCCAAACACCATTCTCCTATGGGACTTCAACTACACACCCTTTAACTGTGGTATGTACATCCTTTAACATGTATGTTCAGAGATTTCTGGACTTTATCAATACTAACAATCTGGACTAGATAGTCTGCTCCCCAATCAGGAGTAATAAAATCCTGGACTTGGTCCTCACCAATATGGGATAACTCTGCTCCCTGTCAACTGTAGCACCATCCCTGGTCAAACTGGACCACACTTCAGTCACATTCACCTTATGACTGAAGACATAAGCATACCCAGGGTCTTGGTATTCAGAGATTATGCCACAGCTAATCTGCTGAAACTGAGTGGTGATCAACATCCACTTCCAATTTGATGACCCAGTTGGCTATGTGGAATCCATTATTGCCAAATTTTGTGCACATCTGAATAGCTATGTAGATGCCCCCCCCTACAAAGTAAATACAACCCAATTTCAAAAATAACCCCCTACAGTGGAACCTGAATATAAACAGGATCTATAATAAAAGAAAGAAATCATTGCACATAAAAATAAATATAACACTTAAGATGCATAAAAAAAACTTCTTGTTAAACTTAACAGTGAGCTCCAAACCCTGATCAAATCAACCAAAGATAGATTTTAGGTAAAAACTGCCACCAAGGCAAAGGGCAACCACAAATCCTTCTTTAACTTATTGGGAACCTTATAAACAATGCCCAGCATTGTGCAGAGCTAACAGTAAATGATACTGCATTCTCAGACCCAGAGGACATAGTCAAGCTGCCAGTGAATAAATTTAGCTCTAACTTCACTCCCCCCTCCCTTCCTACATTCTCTCATCTCATATCTGTATCTATACCTCCCAAATCTCCAATGAACAAGTCCTCAAGGCACTATCCAAAGTCAAGTACACGCAGCTATGGGGCTAGATAAAATACTGAGATGCTATTCAATGTCAGCCTCCAAACAGGCTTTGTGCTAGATGAATAAAAGAAAGCAAGTGACATCCACTTATACAAAGGTGGGTTAGCAACAGAACCCGGGAAATTACAGACCCATAAGTTTAGCTTCATCTGTAAGGCTATGCAAAGTATCATGATGGAATTAAGAAATCAAGACATAGGTAACCTACGGTCTCTCAGCTCAAGGTAGTTCAGATTTAAGAACAGATCCTGCTTACTTAACCTGATTGACTTTGAGAATTTTAATAAACCAATGGATAAGGGCAAATTAGAACACACTGCATATGTAGACCTCACAAATGCACCATCCTACACTCAGGTATCATAGATAAACTATCCCAGCTAAATGTCAATCTCTATGCAACTCCTTGGATAGTAAACTGGCTCAGAAATATACTCTAGGAAATTATTATGGGCTGCTCTACTGCCTTCAAAATGTCTGTCACTAGTGGTGTACCCCAGGGTCCAGTTCTTGGACTACTCATCTTAGGCACTTCTCAGAGGTCAAACTACTGTAAAGAGTTTACGTCTGACAAAGTTTGCAGATTATTGTAAACTTGGTGCCATCATAAACTCCCTAGAGGATGTCAAGATCCTCCAAGATGGCCTTTCCCAAATTAATAGCTGGTGTAAAAATGATGGACTAAAATTCAATGCCAAGACATTTATAAAAGTATCCTTCAGCAGTCAAGAAGTTCCTTGTAACTATCATATTGACAAGACATCTGTGAAAATTGCTGCAGTAGTCGGGGACCTGGGAACCTATGCAGGCAATGAACTGTCCTTTGATCTCCATATATCTACTATTGTAAGAAAATGCTTTTCATTGCACAACTTATTACTAAGGGTATGGCATTGAGGACCAGTAATGTGATCATTCCACTGTATTCTACACTCATAAGGCCAATCATTGGGTATAATGCTCCCTTTAGTATGTACCTGTTCAAACATCTGACACAACTCAAATGTCCACAATGCTTTGTAACTAAGAAAATCAAATGCTTAAATCATAAAAACTGTGCATACTGTGTCACTGTGTTTTCTATCTTTTCAGTGTCATAAACGTTACTGAGGGCAATCTCTGCCTCATGTATATAGCCTCAACAGACCTTATCTTTTCAGACCTGCTGCACATGTGTAAGTCCAGTGGGGGCATAAACACCTGCTCAAGAGCTCTAAATCTCTTTTGCAACATAAATAAAACATGATGGAGGGATAGGAATGTGTCGCAGCAAATACTACTTCTCAGGAATCATCTCCATTTTCACATAAAGCAAAGTGCGCCTCATACTATTCAAATGTAAGCTGGATGAATGGATGAGTAATCGCAAATTCACCCCCGGTTTAGCAACATTGTCCCTCACAGATAGGAGCAATATGTAAATATTCTGCTCATCTCTGGGTTATTCATACTTAAAATATTCATGGGAGTGCAGGGCTAGGCTTCTTAACCTACCAGTGATCATAGGTACCCAAATTCCTGATGACTGTGTCAGATTTAATTGGAATATTATCTATATGGAAAACAAAGTTAATGTTAGATTTAAATGCACTGTGCTATATTTATTGAGATTGAGGGTAAGCCCATGATTAACACACTAAGAGTTTGTTTCATCTTGCTCTTGCTGGGGAATCTGAGTTTCAGAATGGGGTCTGATAACTGCCCCCAGTTTGCAATCATCAGCAAACTTGGTTCCATAGTATGTGAGAGATGTACACAAACAATTTGACTGGAGGCCAAAATCTTGTGTACAAAGAAGGTTGTCAAGAACACACACACTATTATCCACCACACATAGTGTCTATGACACACAGACCAACCTGTGGTGAGGAACTAAAAAGCAACCTTTCCAAATCTCAAAAACCTCCTAAGGCTATAAATGGTAATGCCTATCCTCAGCAATCTCTAAAGCACTTGCCAAAATCAACACCAAACACCACATATACTCCTACACCCAGTGGACCTTCAAGAGAAAAGCCCATAAGCAAGCCAACACATTACCCAGGACTCTTCTTATGGGGACTCCAGTGTATGACCCATAGTTGCCCCACTGTCTAGAACTGAACAAGTAGCAGATAACAGTTAGTTGCTTATCTAGAGCCAGGATGTACCAAGTTATGCACGCACTCAAGTCACTACACAACAGGTGCCACAAAGAATAAGAACAGAATCACAGAAGCAAGACACATTGGTTCAACAGTTAAACACTGATATATTCTGTTCCTTTATTGAATAAAATGGAATTTTCAACAACAGGTACCAGAATTATTCAATCACAGTCCATGTGAGAGTTAACAACCTGAGACATATTTTCCTGGACTATATAAGAAGAAACGTTGTTGATCTTTCTGAATATTTGACTCAAGCAGGTATGTGCCTTGTACTGAGCAGCATTCTACCTTCAATAAGCATGATGCCACAGTATGAACAAAAGATGATTGACTTCAATAACCGGCTTGGTTTCTGGTGCCTTTCCAGGGGAATCAATATCTGTCACCATGGTAAGACATGGTTAACAGACCACGTTGCTTTGCAAAGGATGGTCGGCACCTGTCTCCCCAAGCTTCGTAATATTGGCTAAAACTTTATTCACCCCTTTACAGCCTTTTTAAAGCAATGCCAAATCGACAAACCTATCAACATAGCAAATAAAACCCAAAGAAACCTAAAGGTGATACTGCTGAATGCTAGGAACCTAAACAAGAAACTCCATGTGCTATAAGCTCTCCTCACTCTGGAGAATATAGACATCTGTGCCATTAATGGAACATGGTTTAAATCTGCAGAAAGTACTCTGGCAGCATAAGGCTTTAATGCCTTCCACACATTTAGACCATCAGCCCCACAGACAGGAATAAAAGATGGAGGAGTCTTAATCTATACTGGCAACAAGCATAACTCTGCACTGGTTAAACAGGATGATACCCTGGAATTTACCCATGTGCATATCACCATAGACAAAGTCCCATACCATATCCTAGCAAGCTATAGGTAAGTCTGCCATAGATTGATGTGAGGGAAGTTTAGTTTGTTTTTGCTTACTTGTATTTTGTATTGCTTCATTGCCTTCTTCTATTTTCTATATTGTGGTTTATTTTCTTTACACTGTGTTTTACTTGTAATCTGATTTTAATTACATTTTTAAACTAGAAAAGAGAACACAGCTTTGTCTCTTGTGAGTCACAGAAATTAAATTTTCCTCCATCTTCTCACCCTGGCACTGTTGTGTTTTTAAACTCAACTGTCTTTCTATTTGCCTGCCCCTTATGTTAATTTGATGACCTATGTCTTTCACTCTTCTCTTTCATTGGCTTTTGTAAGTGCAAAATTATCATTTTGTGAAAATAATCCCCTTCAGATATTTAAATGTATTGCCCCTCCCACTGTATTCCATAGAGCCAGAATACAACGTGCCCACCCCCTTCTAATTTAGCTTGCTCTATTAAAATTAGTGGCTCTCCAATTAGATAGTTAAAGCTTAAGTTACCCCCTTTCATAGATAACTGTTTAGCGCACACTGCAACTTTTAAGATAATAACTCATAATTCCTAGCTTGCTTTTAAAATCTGCAACATCTAGTCCAAGACCACCAATTATTAGAGAGCCCACATTCTGCTTCTCAGTAGTCAATTTAGAATTAGTGCTTCTGTTTTGCTTCTGGTGATAAAAGAAGCACAAGAACATAATTTCCTGGAGACTGCTAATCACCAGAAAGCCTGATAACTGCTTCATAGGTGTCAGCTTGGAATTTGTGCTTATATTTTGGTCCTAATGAGGGAAGGACTAGAGTGCATAGATTCCTGATTGTTGCTGATTAGGCAGTGAGTGTCTGTGTTGGACCTTCCTGATTGGTCTGGTTGCTCTCCAAGGCACCTATCAGGAAAAAGGCTACAACAAGCCTACAGACCCTTGTATCATCTGGGCCAACACTATTGATCACCAAAGAGCCTGTGGCCTGTTTCTCATCTTTGGATTAGTGGTACTGTTTTGCTTCTAGTGAGAGAAGAAGCAAAGGAGCATTGCATTCCAGCAGCACGAATCTGTGATGAGACCAGCACTAGTAGTAGCCATGCTTGATTAGCTGCTGTCTAACCTAACTTCAGAGTATCTCCCTAAGTACTTAATCTATGAATAATCAGGGTCTAGTTTAGTAGTTTCCTCTCAGGTGTTTGGCAGTGCCCTGTATAGACTCAAATACCTTGAGTTGACATTTTTCCAGTAAAACCACCCTTGAAATTTCATGAATGCCTAGTTGCACATAAATCAACTAGTTTGCAGTGACAAGCACTGGCCCAGAGTTGCAAACCAGATACTCTTAATATTGCTTTATTTTCTCACTTTAATCTTCTAATCAATAAAAAAGGCTTGTTGCCATGGATATGAACTTTCCAACTATCTCCATTACTGGCTTGGTGGATATGGCCATCCTGAGGAACTGTAGAAATTGTCTCATGTTTACTGTCACTGGAGGCAAAGCTCTCACATAAAAATACTCCTAATGAACTGTAAGAAAGGGAAGAATCTAACTATGGCATGGATTGACTATAAAAAAGCATTTGATAGTATCCCACATTCATGGATAAAAGAGTGCTTAAAAATGTATAAGATACATCCTTCACTGATTGATTAAATTACAGTAACCATGAAACAGTGGCACACCACTTTGCAATTAAGCCATGATAAAGGACAGATTATTATCCCAGGGATAAAATTCCAAAGGGGGATATTCCAGGGTGACTCCCTGTCACCGTTGCTATTGTGCCTTGACATTAATCTGTTTACTTAACAGCTTAGGTCATGGCTATAATTTGACTTCTAGAAAACAACAAAGTTTAATGACTTCTCATCTTCTCTTTGTCAATGATTTGAAATTGTATAGCTCATCAGATGAGGAACTGAAAGCACAGCTGCAGGTTGTCAAAACTTTTTCAGATGATATTGGAATGTCATTTGGTCTTGATAAATGTGCAAAAGCAACCTTTAAAAAAGGAAAATTGCAGCACCAGGAAAACATCAGTTTGGGACAAGAATGTGATATAAAAGAACTTGAGCAAGAGGGGTGTACAAATACTTGGGAATTGATTAAGGATCAGCAATAAAACATGAACAAATGTGAATAAAGCTTAGTAAGGAGTACTTTAGAAGACTTACATTAATCCTGAAAACAGCATTGACACCTAGGAACAAGATCCAAGCTATAAATCAATTTGCTCTTCCTGTCCTAACATAGTTTTGGAGTGACTGACTGGCCCCAAAAAGTATTGGATAGATTGGATATTAAAACAAGAAGGATGCTTCATGATCACCAAATCGTTTATAAAAATCAGTGTATACCAAGATTATATATTCCCCGTTCTGAAGGAGAGATGGATGGGCCTCCTAGAAATTGATTACATGTATAGCTCTGCAATTGTGGAACTCCACACATATCTACTGACCTCACAAGATCCAAATGTGGTGAAAGTTGAAACATGAGGAGAATAAATCTAAGATGACATCTCTGCTTAATTTAGCAGAAGCGTATCAACGTCAGGCAGGAATGGAAATCAAACCAGAAGTGAATAAAAACCAGGCAGCAACTAAATGTGCTAAAAAACAAAAGAAAACTATAAGGTGAAGGACCAGGAGAGAAGGCAAGAAATGTGGAAAAAACATAAATATAGTTGCAAGTATAAAAAACTTCTGGAAGAGCCTCATGTTGATCAAGACCGAATGAAGGACTGGTTAAGGAGAGGTGAATTTACATCAAGAAATGAAAGGTTAATATTGGCAGCCCAAGAAAGTGGGCTGCGTACACGCTGGTTTACTAAGTCCTTTGAACATGTGGGAGAAACAGACATATGTAGGTTTTGTGGAACCGAAATGGAAACAGTCACACACCTCATTGCTGGTTGTGACTCTCTAATGGCAGAGGGACTGTATACTGAAAGGCATAATAATGTGGCGAGATTGTGTAAACATTATAGTATCAAAGTGGCAGAAAAAGACTGGAAACATGAGCCACAGAAAATCATAGAAAATGATGAAGTCTGCATCACATGGGATCACCCAATACCAACAGTCCAAAAGATAGATGCTAGAAAAGCGGTAATAGTGGTCCAAGAAAAGAAGACAAAATTAGCATTGATCATTGAAATCACCACACCTAATGACTACAGTGTCTTGCGTACAGAGAGAGACAAAGTCATAAAATACCTCGATCTGCAAGCAGAAACGAGAGCCATGTGGAAGAAAGATACCCAGACAGTTCCAATAGTAGTAGGAGCAACTGGTCTTATAAAAAAGAATTTACAATCATATTTAAATATGTTACCAGTTCATGTAACACCATACGAATTACAGAAGGAGTCATTACTGAGCACACTGCGGGTGCTGCAAAAAGCACTTTTGGCTAACATCAAAGAGTGAGGCAATACTAATTTCATGAACTTTAATCGTACTTTGACTTAGGAATGGGGTCCATTCCCGTCATGGAATTAGAAACCCAAAAGACTTGGAGAAAATAAAAAAGGCAGACATTAGTAAGGTTGTCAGTACTACACATGTTGCACCCATAACACGCAGTTCAAAGAAGTCACATTGAGCCACATTATGCTGAGGCACATAAATTTACCATTCCTAAATCCCAAAGACCTTCTAGATGAAGTGCACATACCCTCAGCAGCTCCGAACATACTCTTTGAAAACAACACCCACATCAACGCATACAGCCACATTTCATACAGCCTGCACTTCTAAACCCATAAAGCAAGCCACCACACACTCCAACATTCTGGTCACTGGAGACTCCATTGTAAGACACATTGATGTCTCTCTCACCAAGCTGAATAAGGAGAAAGTCATAGTGAGTTGTTTATCAGGAGCTAGGCTTCACCACATTACACATGCACTCAGGTCATTGGACCACAAGTACCAGTATGACTCAGTCATAATCTATTTGGGTGTAAATAACCTGAGACGTACCTTGTGAGACTATATGAAGAGAGGCATCACGGAGCTCTCAGAATGTTTGTCCCAGGCTGGTATTAGCCTAGCAGTGAGCAGAGTTTTACCTTCTCCAAGGATGATGCCACAATACAAACAGAAGATGACTGACTTAATAATTGGTTAGGTTTCTGGTGTCATTCTAAGGGGGTGCAACATTTGTCAGCATGAAAGGAGATGGCCAACAGACCCCACTGCTTTGCCAGGCATGGTCTGTACCCTTCCCTTCTAGGCTTTTGAACATTAACTAAAACAATTTCCACCCTCATAGTTCCCTTTTAGGCAATGCCAAACTGAATGTACTTCCAACATATCAAATCAAAACCAAGAAAATCTAAAGGTGTTACTGCTCAAAGCTGGGAGTCTAAACAAAAATCTCCATTCTCTAAAAACTGTCCCCACCCTAGAGAATAATGACGTCTGTGCGGTCATGTGATCACTGAGACGTGGGTTAAAGCCATGGAGAGCACACTGGCAGTACAAGGTTATAATGCCTTCCACACATTTAGACCAGCTACTACACAGACAGGGACTAAAGGTGGAGGTGTCTTGGTTTACATTAAAAAATAAATATACTTCAAGACTGATCAACCAGGTCAATGCACTTGAGCTTCTCCACATTCAAATCACCACAGGCAAAATCCCATACCACTTCCTTGCAAGCTATAAGTCCCCTTCTATGACCCAGGAACCCATAACATGTATTTAGACTGATTGAAAACACTCACCATCCAACCCAATACCCCATTAATGGGTGACTTGAATTACTCTACTATTAACTGGGAATCATATATGACATCAAATATGCAGGCACAGAAATTCCTGGATTTTGTAAACACAAACTCCCTGGACCAGATTTTCAACAGACAGACCAAGGGTTCAAACATACTGAATCTGGTCCTCACTATTATGGAAGTGCTGCACACCCCCTAGTGCAATGTCTTCTCTGGTAAGGTCAGACCACAAAATGGTCTTTGAAGTAAAAATAAAACCTGGAACCCGAGCTAAACCTAGAATGCTCAGAAACTATTCTAAGGCTAACTAACTATTATTGATTGATACCCTGGCAAATTTCAAGCCCCCATAAATGCTGTGAACACTGTTGCCTACTCGGAACTGTTCACAGAAACCCTATACAGGCATGTTAATAGCTGCATAGAGGCAGCTGTACCTACTAGGAAACAGAGAACTAACTCAAAAAAACAAGCCACCCTGGTGGAATCACAACATCAACAGGCTGTATAACAGATGGAAGAAAATCATGGCAAAAATTAGGAGGTGTACCATCTGGCAGAATAAAAGCACTATCATCAAACTAATCAAATGATTTGTGCAGCTTTAATCTCTTCCACTTCTCCTTTTATACCTGTTCCAACAGGAGTTCCCCAGGGCTCCATCTTGGGACCCCTCCTCTTTAACATCTTCACTAATGACCTCCACACATCTTGAAACAATCATCCCTCATCCAATATGCTGACGATTCTACCCTCATATGTATCTCTGACAGCATATCCGAACTTCATACTCTTACCCAACAGACATTCTTCTCTACTGAACAGTGGCTAACCAATAACCTACTGATCCTCAACCCCAAAAAGACCAAACTATTACTTTTTCTTCCCCACTCTCTCTCTTACCACAAAACCACCTTTACTATCACTTCTTCAAATAACACTACTATCAAACCTGAAACCCAAACTAAACTTCTAGGAGTCATTATCAATGATGAACTGAAGTTTAATACACACTTACTTCACAATATAAAAAAGACTCACCAGAAACTAGGTCTTCTATATTGTAACAAAAGATACCTAACATCCAGTGCTAGACTATCCCTTGCCCAAGCTTTTCTCCTTCCCTCCCTTCTTTATGGTGCCCCTATATTTACCCATATCCAAACTACTACCTTAAACAAACTTCAACAAACATTTGATAAGATAGCTAGATTTGTTACAAACTCACCATATAATGCACACCACTGCCTGTCCCTTAACTCCCTACACTGGCTCGAATTTCCCCACTTATTGCAGCTATCTCAACTTCAAATGCTACACTCTCTTCTCTACAAACCTTCATTCTGCCCTACCCTCTCTTCTCTCATCTCAATCTATTCTCCTCCCCGTACTCTTTGTACCTCTAACCAACTACTGCTACAAACCCACCAACCCAAAAAAACTATCGGCAAATACCTCTACAAATCCTCCATTGCCCAAACCTGGAACAAACTTCCCAGGGATATTTCTCCCATCATTCACCCATCCCACTTTAAAGAAAAACTCAAGGCTCATCTACTAAAATCTAAAATCTGTCCTTGCCAAGCCCCAACTTGATAACTTTCCCCATAACCTATGTCATTCCACCCTTTTTTTCTTAACCTGTTTTTGACCAAATCAAGCCTTTTTTCTCCCCAAATCTCTGATACCTGCACTGACAAAACAAACCATTAATGTAAATATGAAACTACACTGCTACCCTGTAATATAATACAGGTATACTGCCTTTAATTTTCTTCTTTGATTTGTCTAACATATATATTGTGAAACCAATTTGTTCATATTCAACACTGTATAACTTTTGTCTCTTTTTAAGTATTATCATCTATTTGTGTAAACTGTGCTTGTAAAAGACCTACTTAGTGATTGTATAACCTCTATTGTAAACTGCTGCATTTCTTGGAGCTTTTCTCCTCGGGTCTCCGCTGAAAATGGGTCCTAAGCCCAGTTGGACTAACCTGGCTAACAAATGTCGATAAATAAATAAATAAATAAATAAATCAATAAAATGACTCAGAGGACAAAGTCCACCAAAGCCAAATATGAGGTAAAGTGGGCCTCCCAGGCCAAGGAAAGCCACAAGACATTCTTTAACTATGCCTACAACCTCAAAGGCAATACACAATTGTGTGAGGAGTTCATTTTTAATAGAGCTACTTATAATGAGCCAGAAGATATAGCAAACCTACTGGACAACAAATTCAGCTCCAACTTTACCCCTCTCTTCCTCTCAGGAAATACCATCAAATATAATTCTTCCTACTATCACTAGGGAACAATATCCAGGAAGCCTTATAAATAGCATGAAACATGACATAGACCATCTGGAATTGCTATTTCACTATAGCCTCCAAACAGGCTTCATGCTTTCTACCAACTATATTACTCAAACATAAAGCATCCCTACAACTTAACATAGTAACCCTCCCACCATACCTATTACCCACAGAGCACAATCATAAAGTTTCCCTTATAAACAAACACATTCAAAAACTGAGAAAACTAATAACCTCATGAATATCAAAACTAGCCCTAACTGGAGACATCCACCCCAACCCTGGCCCTACCATCTCCAACCCCAATCCTCATAATCAGACTAGAAACCACAACTTCTCCCATATTACAGCCAATAGAAAGCCAAGTGACTTCCTTCTACTAAGCCTAAATATTAGAAGTATATCCAACAAAGTCCATGAACTCCATGCCACCATAGACTTGTACTCCCCAGATATAGTCATCCTGACAGAAACCTGGTTAAAACCTCACATTACTAGTGAGCAAATACACCCTACAGGTTACGGCATACTAAGAGTAGACTGGCTAAACAAGAAAGGAGGCGGTGTAGCTATAATATTTAAACAGCATCTAAACATCCAGATCTTAAAATCATCAGCTCCACAAATAGGCAATGAAGAAATAATATATACCAACCTCAAAATAAACCAAAACAAAACCATCAACATAATTGGATGCTATTTCCCACCTGACCAAAACATCCCTCCACTAGAAAACCTCCTCAGCTGGGCTACCCACCATCTCCCCCAAGAAACTATCATTTTAGGTGATTTCAATATTGACTGGCAGTCCTGTTCTGGCAACCATCCAACCCATCATGTAAACCTTCATGGCTTCACCCAACTAGTCCAGTCGCCAACCAGGATAAATAAAAACTCCAGCAAGCACACTACCCTGGATTGGATACTAGTCAGTAAGAGCCCCCAATCATATATACCAGGCTGCTTATCAGATAACCTCAGTGATCACGCCCCAACATTCCTACTGAAAAAATACCTATACCAAGCTAAACCTGTCATCTACTGTCAAATGCGTAAAAAACTAAACTTTAACCCACTCACATTCATCTCATCCCTCAAAGAATGTAACTGGCATCCTCTAAAGTACCTCAGTTTTGATGACGCAGTTGAATTTTTTAATACTACCTTCCTGAGCATCCTTAATTACCATGCCCCCATATGACTTTCAAGAACCAAAGCACAACCCTCCCCATGGCTACAGAAAACCACTAAGACAGAAATGAAAAACAGGGATAAAGCCTGGGAGCACTGGCGCAAAACCAAACCCCCCTCAACTAGACAGAAATTCCTAGAACTACGCAATAGAGTTAAAAAGCTAATAAAACAGGACAAATTCCAATACTACCAGTCTGCCCTAGACTACTCCCAACACATATCCCCAACAATTCTGGTCTTCCATAAACTCCATCCTCCACCCAGGTAAAGTCAGTACCCCTCCTCCTAACATCCCTCAGTCCTCAGAAAATATTGCTACCTCATTCAACACATACTTCACACAAACCATACTATCACTAGCTAAACAACACAACCCCCTCCCCTCCAACCCACACCTTCAATTAGTAATCTCCCCACTGCCTTCTCTTTTTCTCCTGTATCTACCTCCAACATAAAAAAACTCTTAACTAAACTTAAGCCCACCAAATTAGCAGCAGACAACCTCCCAAGTGAATACCTACAAATCGCAGCTGATGCTCTGGCCTACCCAGTATCCATCTTGATTAACCGATCTCTGTCAGAAAGTTACGTTCCCACACTGTGGAAAGTATCACATATAATTCCCCTCCACAAAGGCGGACCCTCCACAGAACTAAACAATTACCACCCCATAGCTATTCTCTCTCCACTCTCCAAAATACTAGAGAGATGCATACGCTCTCAGGTCTCAGACTACCTCCTTACTAACAACCTCCTTTCCAATACTCAGCATGTTTTCTGACCAAACCATAGCACCACCACTGCCTTACTCTCCTTTACTAACACTATCCTTTAGCATAAAAACAATGGCTATCTCTCCTCTGCTACTTTCCTAGACCTATCTAAAGCATTTGACATGGTCCCACACACACAGCTTATCTCTGTCCTCAATAACCTATCCTTCTCTCAGTCAGTCACCAACTGGTTTCAAAGTTACCTGTCTGACCGCCAACAATCTGTTGTATGGCAGAATGACATATCTCCCCAACTACCTATCTCCATAGGGGTTCCCCAAGGATCCATCCTTGGACCCCTACTCTTCTCTGTTTTCACCAATAATCTAGCCTCTGACACCAAACATGGCACACTCATACAATACGCAGATGACTCAACCGTCATCTGCTCAGCCCAGACCCTACCCAAACTGCAAAAAGTCACACAGGAAGCCTTTTCTTCTGTTGAAACTTGGTTATCCGATGCCCAATTAATACTCAACCCAAACAAAACTAAACTACTCATCTTTCAACCCACCAAACATACTCAAAACAACTCTCATTTTAACATCACAGCAAAAGACAACACCACTATATACCCAACTGAACACACCAAATTGCTAGGAGTGGAAATAGACAATAAACTAAAATTTGACATTCACATATCCATGACCATAAAAAAGGCCCACAAAAAACTAGGAGCATTATACATAAATAAGCAACTTCTCACCAAAGCAGCAAAGATTTCAATAGCAAATTCCCACCTTATCTCCACCCTACTTTATGCCTCTCCAATATATACCAACCTAAGGCAATGCGATCTAAACAAGCTAGAGATCTGCTACAACAAAATCGCCAAATTCGCCACAAGGGCATCCTACAGTAGTCACCACTGTCTCTCATTTGCTGAACTGGGCTGGCTTGAACTCCCAAACCTCCTTCAATGGTATCAACTCTCACTCGCCCACAAACTAGTAAATCATCCACTAAATGTCCCATCCCTCCAGAATCTACTCCAACCCTATTGCACCACCAGACCACTAAGATCCAGCAACAAAAATCACTTGCAGATCACTAAAGCCAATAACTCTGCTGTTGAAGCAATATTCTCTTGCACCATAGCCAAATTATGAAACTCCCTCCCACCCACAATTACCTCCATACCATCATGCACCCACTTCAAAACTTTATTAAAAGTGCACCTAAAAACATGCTGGCTATGCCCTTGCAACTCCCACTCTAATATCACCCACCCCATCCAACCACTACCTTTCTCTCCACTCCACTAACTACCTTGATTATAGCAAGCTCAGATGCTCATAAGCCTAGTACTTATTATACAGCAGGAACTTCTTATTGTAACATCTGTTAATGTCTGTTATGTACTTCACAGATAAAGATTCTAGTTGTCTACTGATGTACTATGTTCTTCATCTGTAAATATGTTGTAAGCAATTGCTATGTTAAATTGTTAATCACAATGTAACTACTGTCTATTTTAACTGTGGAGCTTTTCTCCCCGGGCCTCCGCTGAAAATGTACCTACATCCAGTCGGACACTCCCAGTTAACAAATGTAAATAAATAAATGCTTTGCGAATGGAAAACAGCAACAGCCATCCCTCTGCACAAAGGTGGACCATCTACAGACTCTGCAAAGTACAGACCTATAAGTCTCACTAGCCTCATATGCAAAGCCATGGAAATAATTATCATGGAAATGATCAATAATGACATAGGAAACCTTCAAACACTGGACCCAACCCAGTTTGGTTTTGCCAAGGGCAGGTCATGCCTACTCAACCTGGTGAACTTTGAGAAGGTCACCAAAACAATGGATGAGTGCAAAAACAGTTCACACTGCCTACCTTGACCTGACCAAGACATTTGACACAATACCCCACTTCGGCATTGTTGACAAACTCAAGAAGTTATGTATAAACCCATATGTCACTCAGTGGATAGCCAGCTGACTCACAGACAGGACTCAGGAAGTTAGAACTGGGAAGTCCACCTCTACAAAGAGGCCAGTCACAAGCAAACGTTTACTTCTCTGAGACCAAGGCCAATATCAGTGCTCTCTGGCTGACTAAATTTGCAGGTGATTCCAAATTAGGAGCAGTCATAGAATCCCCCACTGACACAAACGTTCACAAGGGAGGGCTTACACAGACAAATAACTGGTGTCAGAGACACCATGGACCAAGACTAAATGCCAAGAAATGAATGACAGTCTCCTTCAGCAATTCATCACCCCTGGTAATTATCATATTGACAACATACCCCTAAGAACTGACACAGTAGTCAGGGACTTGGGGACACACATAGACAGTAACCATGTATCCATGACCATCATGTGTCTATAGTAGTGAGAAAATCATTATATGTTGTGCAACTTGTAAACAAAGGTATGACATTTGGGTCCAAGTAGGCCATCCTTCCACTGTATTTAGTATGCATAAAACCCATCATTAAGTACAATACCCACCTTGGTATGTACCTAACCAAGCACATCCAACAATCAGAACATCAACAGTGGTTCCTCACTAAAAGAATGCAGGTCATAAGTAACATGTCCTTTGCAGACTGCCTCAAGGCCCTATCCCTGTATTCTATCTCCTACAGGCTGTTGAAGGGAGATCTATGCCTGGCATAAAAGACATTGTCAGACCCAATCCTGATGGACCTACTACTTATCCACAAAACAAACCGCACCAGAATTACCCATTCTAAAGACTTAAACCTTGCCTGTGATATGAGCTGGGAGTTACTGATTAAAGGCTTATTGTGCCTGCTTATTTGAACTGTTTATTTCTAAAACTGGTACGTCTTGTTTGCTGTAGCATAGACTAAATTCAGACCTGCTGAATCTAGCTTTTGTTGTATAATTTTGAGCACTAATCCAGACCATTTTTTTTGGAGAAGGTTCCCCTGCACCCTAGTGGCAGGAGTGTGCAGTTAGAACTTGTCTGATTGAAGACTGCTGGAACGGGGCTCAGTTTTTAGCTTTTTATTTGGTCAATTGGTTAATTTGTTTAAATCAGTTTGCTCATTTACTACTGTTTTAAAAAAAAAAAAATACACTTTATGCATCGCCACTTAGCTAGGGTTAAACTATTCCCAGCGCCATAAAGTCTGCTCTTTAAATGTTCCCTTAAAACTACCAGTTTTTTTTTGTTTTAGCACTCAAATCTGTTTCTTTGAGCTCAGCACTTGTTCAGAACTCATTGTAAGCACTAAATAAGCTACAAATTACTACAGCACTCAACTTTCCTCACTTGTCTAGAGGAAAACAGTTTTTAGTACTTAATAAATAAGCACCTATCCAGGCATGTCTAAGGGTCAGCTCCCGGTGTTTTCTCCTGTCTACCTGATTAATCTGGGCATCTTGGGGCAATGCAGCAATTGCCTCATACACAGACAACCCTCTCCTCCTACCACTCAACACTACAACCTGTGAGAGATGCACTTATATAGCCAAACTGGAAGCAAAGCTCTCTTCACCCAAGACTGGACTAGACAGTCAAGAGGAGAAGGTAAACACTTGCACCACACCACACTCATCACATAGTCCCTCAAACCCTACACCACCAAAACAGACACAAAGAAACACAAAACACACACCTACATTCACGGAGGCTTGCAATAAAAATCTGCTCAAGCAACAGACCTCCAAAGCAGAAATGCAAGCAACCTCCACCCCTCAACACAACCCAAATGACACATAGCCCACAAACTCAGTGTGCCACTCAACCACAGCCCATAAAGCATAACAATGTACCCAACACTCTAGTCATGGGTGACTCTATAGTCAGGCACATTGATGTTCCACTCACCAAGCTAAACAAGGAGAAAGTTACTGTCAGCTGCCTGTCAGGTGCCAGGATCCACCACATAATGCACGCACTCAGGTCACTCCACAACAGGTACAAATATGACTCTGTCATTGCCCAGTTGGTGTGAATGACCTGAGACATACCTCCCTGGACTACATGAAAAAAGACATGGAGGAGCTCTCTGATCTTGTACCCAGGCAGGTATGACCCTAGCCCTGAGTAGCATCCTGCTATCACCCAGAATGATACCACAGTACAAGGACAAAATGATTGACTTCAACAATTGGCTAAGCTTCTGGTGTCATTCTAAGAGGATCCAGTATCGGTCTGCCTTAGATGACATGATCAACAGACCATAATGCTTTGCCAGAGATGGCCTGCACCTGTCGCCCATTGGATTCCGGATACTGGCTAAGGCACTTGCCACCTCTATAGTGCCTTTTTTAGGCAAGGTTCAAATGACAAATTCACCACCATAACAGGTACAAGCAAGCAAAATCTGAGGGTAATGCTACTCAATGCTAGAAGTCTAAACTTCAAAATGCATTCACTCAAGGCATTCTTTAAAATGGAGAACATCGACATCTGTGCAGTGACAGAGACCTGGTTCAAGGCTCTAGGGAGCACCCCTGCATTACCAGGCTATAATTCATACTACACCTTTTGGCCACCTAACCTGGACCGAAACACTAAAGGCGGAGGCGTGTCCATATTCATTAAGGATATCCACACCTCCAGGTTAGTTGCTCAGTATAATGCATCCGAGATTATCCAAGTGCAACTAACTCTGGGAAAGACCGCAATCCAAATTGTAACTAGCTACAGATCCCCCACCATGCCCCAGGATTCCCACTCCTCATTTCTTGATACACTGGAAAATATTAGGGTACAACCCAACAACCTCATAATGGGCGATTTCAACTACCCCACTATTAACTGGGAAAACTACTCATGTACCAACTCTTTTGCTCAACGTTTTCTGGAATTCATAAATTCCAATGCCTTGGATCAACTTATCCACACCCCCACCAGGGCCAGCAATATCCTAGACCTGGTCATTACCAACATGGGTAACCGGTGTTCCACACCAGACGTCAATTCCTCGTTGGTCAGATCCGACCACAAGCTAATCACCCTAGACATCCACATCCTGCCCCCACCCCCTATTAGGGAAACTACCGTAAAAATTTTCTACAAAGCCAACTTCATGCTTCTTAAGACAGAAGGGGCAAACTTCATGACAACCATGCAGACGGACAATAGAGGTACGACTGCTGAATCCTACACAAATGTACTTTATAAGCACTTACACGAGTGCATGGATCATGCTATCCCCAACAAAACCAAGATGCTATCCTCCAAAAAAAGGAAGCCAATCTGGTAGTCCCCTGCCATAAACAAACTCTATAACAGAAGAAAGAAACTGTTGCAAAAAAGAGTAAAATCCCATGATCGGAGGAACTCCCTGGTCAGCCTCAGTAAGAAGCTGAGATCCCTTATAAGATCCTCCAAAGCTAGTTATGAAAACAAAATCACCACTGGTTCTAAAGATAACCACAAAGCATTCTATAGCTATGTCAAGAATCTCAATGGCAACACTCAGATCTGCTCTGAGTTACAGCACAATGGCACTAAATATACAGAACCAACTGATATTGCCAATATCCTGGCAGACAGGTTCAGTGCTAACTTTACCCCACTCTCACCCCCTAAAGGGCCCATCTCTATACCGGAAGAATGCAAAGTTCCTGTAATCACAGCTGCACAGGTAAAAACCACACTCTCCAAAGCCAAGAACACAGCATCCATGGGACCTGACAACATCCCAGGCTGCATTCTATATGAACTACAGAATGAACTGGCACCCCACCTAAGCACCATGTTCAATCAAAGCCTCACCTCAGGCTTTGTGCCCACTGAATGGCGCACAGCGATGGTTATCCCACTCCATAAAGGGGGAGCCACCATGGACCCCACAAACTACCACCCCATTAGCCTAATGAGACTGGTCTGAAAGGCCATGGAACTTATAAATCATCATGGAACTTATAAATAAAGACATTGGTAATCTCCAAACTCTGGACCCCACCCAGTTCAGGTTTGTAAAAGGCAGATCATGTCTCCTGAACCCGATAGACTTCTTTGAAGTGGTCACCAAAGCCGTAGACAATGGTTCACACAGCCTATCTAGATCTCACCAAGGCTTTTGACACCATCCCCCACTCTGGAATTTTAGATAAACTCACTAAACTAGGTATAAATTTCTATGTCACCAGATGGGTTGTCAAATGGCTCACTGACAGAACCTACACTGCGAAAGTAGCAGATTCCAAATCCGACTTCAGACCATTGACAAGAGCAGTACCACATGGTTCAGTCCTGGGTCCTCTCCTGTTTGGTATCTACTTTTCTGAAGTACAGACTAACAAAGAAGGTCTTTGGTTAATGAAGTTCGCAGATGTCTGCAAACTAGGAGCCATAATTTAAACTCCTAACAATGTGGACATCCTACAAAAGGGCCTCACTGAGACAGATGCCTGGTGTCAAAGCCATGGCCTCAAGCTCAATGCCAAAAAGTGCATTGTCATCCCCTTTCGCAAAAACTCTGTACCCATGAGCTAGCACATAGGTGGTAGCCTACTTAACACCAAAAGTGTGATAAGAGACCTTGGGATACAGGTGGATAGTATTCTCTCCTTTGAAAATCACATTGCCACAGTAGTCAGAAAATCCTTCTACGTGGCACACCTCATCACAAAAGGTTTCCCATCCAGGAAAAAAGAGGTCATTGTTACCCTCTACTCATCATTCATTATACCCAATATAGAGTACAATGCCCCTTTTGATATGTACCTCATAAGGCCACTATAACAACTGGAAAGGCCACAGAAATACCTCACAAAGAGGATTACTGGCATCAAACAGATGCCCTACGCAGACCATCTCAAAAAACTCCAGCTTTACTCCATCACATATCGCCTACTCCAATATGATGGTGTTTGGAGATACTCAGAGGTGATCTCTGCCTAATATACAAAGCTATGTCAAACCCAGAGCTGTTGGACATGCTCCACTTAAAGAAATCCCAATCCCTCCGAGCTACAAGCTCTAGGGACTTAAACCTTGTCACCACAATAAACAGAACATGCTGGAGGAATAGATTCCTGTCCCAGAGACTTCCCATACTCTGGAACAAACTACCTATCTATATCAAACAAAGCTCCTCATTAACACTCAAGAAAAATCTTGATGATTGGATGGGAAATAGGAAATTCACCCTGGGGATCACCTCGGGATTCTGCTCGACAGGGGCACAGGAAAATAATTTACTTGGGTGGTGAAAGCCAGGGTACCTTTTTGGCTAGGCTTATGTAGGCCCTAGGGCCAATAGCCTAGTACCTACCTATGAAACTATAAATAGGACCTGCTGGAGAGATAGGTCTATATCCAAGAAACTACCCCGTCTCTGGAACAGGCTTCCCATCCATGTGAAGCAGAGTTCATCTTTAATCCAGTTCAAGTGTAACTTGGACAATTGGATGGGAATAGGAAATACATCCCTGGTTTGGCACCTGTGTCTCTAATGGACACAGGCAGTCTGTAAATGGTTCATCTCCCAGGTCCCTGCTTGTAAATGTTTCATCTCCCAAGCCCCCTGCTTACAGTTATCAAGAGTACCAGAACTTTTCAAAGATTTGGGATGTGTGGCTAGGCTTAAAAAGGCCTTTGTGGTTATTAGCATAGTACACACCTCTGAATCTACAAATCTATGAACCATCTATGTTCCTAGATCTACTAAAGATACTCACCTTTAAACCAAAAGCCCTATTTATGGGATGCTTTAACTACCCTTGATAGACTAGGAAATATACACACCCTCACTCATTGGCATGATGATGCCTTTACTTTATTAGCACAAACACCCTTGACCAGATACTGTACTGGACCTTTTACTCACCAATATGGGAGAGTGCTGCAACACCCAACCAAAGTGTAATGTCTTCAATGGTGAGATTGGACCACAAACCTGTCTCCATCAAAATAAAAATCAATTTAATAATCCCAGCAAAACTTGTAACAGAAATTATTCCAAAGCAAACTATAACCTATTAAGTGATAGTTCATCAAAATTCAGTGCCCCACCCAACCCTGAGTCCATAACAACCTATGCTGAATTATTCACAGCGACCCTGTACACACATTAATGGCTGTATTAAGGCTGTTATACTTACTAGAAGTAAGCCCAAAATAAAATCTGAAAAACAAACCACACTGGTGGAATCCTAACCTTAATAGGGTTTATAACTAAAGGAAAAAGTCATGGCTAAAATCAGGAAGAGTAACTCACATAATTATAGGAGCTCTCTAACTAAACAGAAAGCTAAAAGGACTAATTAAGTCCAGCAAGGCCAATTATAAGGTTAAGATAGCCTCATAAGGCCTCCTACAGCTATGTCCAAAACTTCAAAGGCAGTACACATCAATGTGGTCAATGGCACAACCTTCACTAAGCAAAGTGACATAGTGAATTTGCTGGCTGATGAATCCATCTTAGACTTCACCACCCACTCCCCCTGCATCCCTCCATGAAATACCTACTAACTTAAATGCCTCCAAGTATTAACAGGGAGCGAGTTCTGGTGGCACTCACTAAGGTCAAAAACAGTCTCAATGGGGACTAACAATATCCCAGGATGCCCCCTAAATAGCTAGAAACATCACCTATCAGGGCCACTTAAGTCACTTTTCAACTATAACCTCAAACAGGCTTTGTACCACAAGAATGGAGGACTGCAATGCTTATCCCGCTTCACAAGGGTGAACCATGAATGGACCCTAGAAACTACACACATATTAGGCTGACTGGTCTAACATGAGAAGCCATAGAATGAATGATCATGGAAATGATTAACAATGATCCTTCAGTTGCTGGGCTCAGCCCATTATTGCTTTGTCAAGGAAGATCATAATTACTATAACTGGTAGACTTTGAAAAAGTCACCAAGGCAATGGATGAGGGGAAAACAGTGCATAAAACTCAAATGTGTGCTTTGGGAAAACAGTGCATACTGCCTACCTTGTTTTGGTTAGGGGATTCGATACAATAGCCCACTTGAACATAGTTGACAAACTTACTGAACTAGGCATAAACCCCTACATAATGTGCTAGATTGCCAGCTGGCTCAGACAGGACCCAGGAAGTCAGGAATGGTGATACCACCTCCACTAAGAGACTGGCACTAGCGGACTACCTCAGGGCTGCACACTGGGAACATTCCTATTTGGCATCTACTTTTCAGAGGTTAAGGATAATGTCAGGGACCTTTGGCTGACCAGGTTTGCAGATGACTGCAAATTGGGAGCTATCATAGTTTCCCCATGATACCAATATCTTACAATTGACTGGTTCCAAAGTTACAGACTAAAACTAAATGCCAAGAAATGCATTATAGTGCCTTTTGGGAAAACTACCACCCAGGTTAATTACTCCTTCTATAAGATACCCCTAAGAGTTGACCCAGTAATCAGGGATCTGGGAACATATGTAGACAATAAATGTCTGTAAATCTGCCTTTCAAGAACATGTGGTGAAGACAGTAAGAAAAGCATTCTATGTAACACAACCTATAAGTAAAGGCATGGCATCCAAGTCCAAGGAAGTCATAGTGCCACTTTATTTGGCTCTTATCAGACCCATCGAGTATAATGCCCCCTTCAGCATGTACCTGACCAGACACATGCAACAGCTGGAATGCCCACAAAGGTTCCTTACAAGGAAAATCCAGGGGATAAACACATTGTCCTATATGAATCGTATAAAGCCCTCTCTATATTCTGTCAACTACAGGTTACTGAGTGGCAATCTATGTCTGGCATACAAGGCATCCTTGAATCCAGCTCTGATGGATCTTTTGTACATCAGCAAAACAAACAGCATCAGAACCACTAGATCCAAGGATTTACATTTTGCTTGTAACATACATAAGACCTGTTGATGAGACAGATATGTGTCTCAGAGGACTCCCATGCTCTGAAACAGGTCGCTAGCCTCACAAGCCATGACAGAATTAAGAGCTTGTCAATATCAGAAGATACTGGAATAAAGCCACTTTTTCTGAGGATTCAGATGAGCCATTTAAGGTGGTTTCCAAAATTGGTCTGGAGAATCCTACTGAATACTCAGTGTTCCAAATGCTCCTGGAGAGCCAGAAAAAACCAAGTGTGCTTATTCATGGCATGAAATCCATGTGCTGTATCTGGAACCTTTGACTATGGCAGTCATTTCCTTTCTACTCACTAACTGCAGCTCTTCTAAAGGTGTGTGTGTGTGTGTGTGTGTGTGTGTGTGTGTGTGTGTGTGTGTGTGTGTGTGTGTGTGTGTGTGTGTGTGTGGGTCTGTGTGGGTCTGTGTGTGTGTGTGTGTGTGTCTGTCTGTCTGTCTGGAAAGGCCCCCATTACATACACCAGGCTATGGTCAGAAGGTAATCATTACTCTGGAAAATAACTCCCTAGATAATAGCCAAAATATATTCCATTTACCACTTTAATTAGGTCAAACTGGATGGCATTTTATTGAAGGTCTTTCCCTCCTATGCACAAGTTACAAGGTTTGAGTCTGACCTCTGGAGAGACCTGTATGGAGGTTGTGTGTGTTCCCTGTGTCTCTGTGGGGTTTCTCCCATCTCCCAAAAACATGCTGCTTCCATCTCAAACTCACCCAACAATGCAGTCATGGGTAGAAGTACAGACTCTAGATGGTGCCTTATAGGGGGAAGAGTTAGATATAACAACAGTTTTGGGCACATGCTGTGGTGTGCAGAATCTTCAAGATAGGAGAACATGGATCACAGATTGTATGCTGTAGCAGAGATAGCCACTCAATGGTGTAAAATAAGTCTGTAAGTGATTTGGTTGTGTTGACTAATGCAGCCAAATGAGCATGGGTATTTGTCGGTGATAAGTGGGTTGAGAACCTACCCTATTTTGACCTACACCAGAGACCATGCTAATGGTGTGAGGGGTGTATATACCATTATTGGCCAGTTTGTGCCTGATATAAAGCCCAGCAACCCTGGGTCAATAAGCTACTGACTGTCTGGTGTCCAGTTGCACAACTTGGGTTAACTGGGATAGCTCTGTTGAGCATAAAAAACAATCAATCTGTCAAACTTCACCTAAGAATTGCTGCTCTCACTATAGGTTCACTGACAGGATGGAGCTTGGAAGTGGATTACATGACAGAAAAGAGGTGTCTTCACATCCTATATAATCAGGAGACAAGATGGAAGAGCAGTGCAGCAAAGCCACTTGGCTTGGGATCCAGAGTCTAATACTCAGGAGGAAGACAGGCTAGAAATGGTGTGGGGATTGTGGAGAGGGAGAAGCTTCAGAAGAAGGATGCCATCAGAATTAGTGACAGACTCATGTCAATCAGACTCCAGTGTAATGATAGGGCAGTATTCATAATATCAGGCTATGATCCACAACAGGATTGTGATATTGAGGAAAAGAGTGCATGCAGACAGCATTTGCAGGACCAACTAGATAAAGCAGGACAACATGAATTGATGTTGATAATGTGTGGCCTGAATGCACATAGCGAGACAGACAGAACAAGATACGAGGACTGCCTTAGTGTACAGGGTGTTGGGCAACAGGAATAAAGGAGTGGCCATTCTTGACTTCTGTCTGACAAATGACTTGATGGTGAACAACACATGGTTCAGCAACAGAGACAGCCACAAAAAGCAGGTCTATATCATGTTGTCGAACTTTTAAAAGTTCAAACAACATATGCTCGACACCATACATTTGAACTTTAAAGTTTGACAACGTAATTAAAAAAAATACACAAGAAACTTACCTGAAGGTTGTAAGCAGGGGGGCAAGCCCCCCTGCACCCCTACACCCCCCTACTTAAATATACCAACTCCGAGATCACACTACATTACAGGAAAGGGAAAGCTTCCCTTACGGGGATCTCTGTTGATACATTCGAAGTTTTACAAATTCAAACATATGGTTTCGACCATATGATGTTTGAACTTGTAAATGTTTGACAACATGAATGAGACCCCACAAAATCACATACAAGAGTGGCCAAAATGCAACTCAATTAGCCTTCCTCCTAGTGGGAAAGGGCAGTGGGGGAAGAATCGACAAATGCAAAGTCATCACCCGTGAAACTGTGGCAACCAGTGGTTTATGCTGTGGGCTGACCACCAGCAGCAAGCAGTGATCAGAGAGGGCTCTAAGGGAAACAGAGACTAGGCTGAAGACCTGGAAGTTGGCTGGAGGAAAAAGCACAACAATTCAAGGAATTACTCAGTGCTCTAACACCTCAAGAAGAAGAAATGTGACGTTGAAAAATGGCAGCCCCTTAAAAAAACGTGTGAGGACTACTGAACAGATATTAAAATGTGAGGACTACTGAACAGATATGCAGAAAGACCATGTATGGACATAAGACACATAAGGAAAGCTGCTGGCAGAAAGCAGAAGTCCAGGAAGTCATAAAAAGAAAGAAAGGAGTGCAGGAAAAAGTGGATGATAGAAAAAACAGAACAGGGTAGGAAAGTGCAAAGAATGGAACTGAATACAGATAAGACAGTTGTAATGGCAACAAATGGGGAAATTAGAAGATGAGAAATGAAATACAAGAGAAAATACTAGAACGGTTTAACAGCTTCAAGTATCTAGGAAGGATGGCTGAGGAGTAGGAAAGTCTGAATGTAGAGGTCAAACCTAGAATCACAGGATGTGCATCCAAATGACACGGAGTGTCAGGGGTAGTGTATGACAGAAGAATGCCAAAGAATTTGAAAAGTAAGGTTTACAAAACAGTGATGCAACTAGTACTACTACATGGAACAGAAACTTGAGAAGTAAAGGCAGTGCAGTTGAGGAAGCTAGAGGTGATAGATATGAAGTGCCTGATATGGGTGGTAGGATGCACAGTGTGGAACAGATAAAGAAATAAGAACATAAGAGCAGAAGCCAAAGTAGCTCCAATTATAGAAAAGGTCAAAGAGAACAAATTACCATGGTTTGGGCACATGTGCAAAAAAATAAATCAGAAGATAATTTGATGAGGAAGATTTGGGACAAACAGGAAGAAGGTAAAAGGAAACAAGGGTGTCCAGCAAAGAGGTGGATGATTGTGTGAAATAAGACCTGTGACAGTCAGGCATGTGGTTGAAGAAGGTAGGACAGTATCATTGAATAGAGAGACAGACAGAGGGAGATGTCGACATCTGGCACAACACCCCGATCCCATGTAGAAAATTTTAAAAAGAGGTGATGATGATGAAACCTAGAAGGTAAAGTCCATCTCATTACACTTTGCAAGCCTTCAAATGTATGACGCAGAGTCTCTGACTCTAGATTTGGAGTCTCAGGATCCTGGCACAGGAGGTCTAAAACTTTAAACTCTCAAGTACCCCATCCTCTCACTTTTGTCATGATGACCTTTACTTATCCAGTGGTTATATACTATTCTGACACTGGGTTACAACAACAAATTCCTGCACATTTCTATTAAAGATCCTACCCTACCTTCATCACAGTTCCATGGTTTAAGGTTACCGTCCAAAAGTATTGTGAAACAGTTACAATTTTCTGCTTCACTGTTCAATCATAGCATGTCACCCCCATGCCTTCTAGTATTTCAAAAACATTGAACTTTAGAATCGTAATTTGTTTTCTTACTAAAGCACCACTCAAAATTCTGTTTTATTTGTCATTACTGCACTGGCTTTAATTGTGTCAACCCCTGTGTACAAACAGAAAAAAACTATGAACTTACCATGATGATCTGTTTTGGTAGCTTCTACTTGTTATTTGTAGAACCAAGCTTGGCAGGTACTTAGCCCCCCATAAAACTTTCCTGGACTTCTAATCTTCCTTTACCCTTAATTGCTGGTGCTTACGGCTATCTTCCCTAGTTCTCTGAAGTCTGGAAGTAGTAAACATCTAACAAAGGACAAATGAGGCTGCAGAAAACAACACTCAGAGGGTCCAAAGGCAGTGAGCAGGAGGGAGGGAACACTGAAGAGTTAAAGGTCATCTATTGTTAGGGTACCTAACTTTTGTTTTCTAATGTTGGGAGTTTCATATCCATCACCTGTTGGTTACAGTCCAAAACTAAACCCTTTGGGTAGCCCATCAACACAGAATACTCTGATAATGGCAGCTCCAAAAGTCATACTGGACATTGAAGCAATGTCTAACTTAGTACCTTGGAAAGGTATTTAATGTCCAAAGCAGCAGCTACACAAATGTTATCTGCAGAAACATTTCTAAAAAAAGGCTTGGACAATAGCTAAAGGTCTTGTAATATGAGTATTTGTACTTTTTGGCAAGGTTTGTCATAAGTCTAATAACAGGAACCAATGCGTCCAACCAACTAGGAGGAAGAATTGTTATAAAAATAGCAAATTGAGAATCTTTTCTTACCAATTTGGGACTAGACAAATAAAACTCAGGCCATCTGTGCACAACCATTAATATTCCCATTTGTTTGACCAGTTCATGAAAAGGACAGGACCATGTCAATGTCTATTACAAAAGGACTGTTACACAAGGAAGTTCTGGGAAACAAGATAATGAATTAGCACAAGGCCTGAAACCACTAGGTCTTCCATGTGATATCAGGTCTGCTGAATAAGCCTTTTCAAAAGAAAACAGTAAGCTTTTCCAAAACAAGGAAAATCCATGGGGCAAAGCAGTGGACTTTACAGGAACTGGTGCAAATTTAAAATAGCAGCCAAATGGCCTTTAATGGAAGTGAAACTCAGCCCAGCATCAAATATATGAGAAAGATAATCTATTAACAGAAGGGACAGAGACTCTAAGTATCTGGTCATGGCCCAATCCAAGAAGCGTACCCACTGAGAATGATACATCTTTCTGTTACCAGGCCCTTAGACACAGATTAAGATATAAATCACCATGGCTAGTGAAGGATCACTGGCTATCACTGAAAATGGAGAAACCATGCACTTCAGGGCTTGAGATCCTGGTAAGGATGACCAGATGGGTTAGACAAGAGGCTCGTAGATCTCAGAGAGAGACTTGCTCACGAGGTGAGGCCAAAGCAGGGGAACTGACATTTGTCAGGGCCAAAAGATGGATTTGTTCATCTTGTCCTTCTAGAACAATTTCATAATGATGGGGAAATAGTCCCAGAGGGTCACTTCTGAATCAGTGTATCCCTTGGGTATCCTCCAGAGGGTGGTGTATCTGTTACACTTAAAGTTGGCCAGGAATGAATAGAGGATGGTTTCCTCCTAACACTGAAACAGGGATCAAAGTATCATTGGACAGAAGGATCCTAGTTAAGTAGAGACATCAGTTCAGCTTATCAGTGAAAAAGTCAATATTACTTGGGATGATAGCAGCAATGATGTGGTGACCAGGAGGCTAAAACCCATTTTCAAATTTTCATGGCCTCCCAACAAAAGGGAGATGAATGACTAGTTCATCGCTGCATAAGTACCAGACCACTGTCATGTATTCAGAGTTGATACCAATCTCACTGGAAGGCAGTCCTTGAAAGCCTGCCATGTGAGGAAGCCCCCATCTTCAGATTATTTAAGTTTATGTGTGAGGTCTAGAGGTGAGATTGCCTTGGACTATCTGATCTGCATGATATCCTAAACCACAGAGCAGGTGTCCATCACTGGAACTTTGATGGCTGAGGTCTGAAAAGAGAAGGAAAGATTAGTCCACATGGTCTTTGTGTTTCGTAGAAATTCTCAGAGTACCTAATGGATCAACTGATTCCAGTGAACCCTTGAGGATCCACTGAAGAACCCTCATGAAGAATGTTGTATTAATGGAAGCCATTAAACTCAGTACATGTAAAAAAGCTGGAACAGAATTACTGTTTAATATGCTGGCGGTTTTGCGAAAATAATAGCAATGGACACTATGCAGACTGTATCCAATAAACATTAGGATCCAAGGGGGTGCAAGGTGAGAATTTGAAGCTAACTGCATTGGCCAAGGGCTGAAAAATACTAAGGAAATCCCTAGTGGCAATCAATTTACACTGATGGGGCTGTCAGAAACCAGTTGTCCGAAAATCAAAAAACCTTGGATCCTATTGGTTAAAAAGTTGCGATTGCAGACATGCATTTAGGGAATGCCATAGGGACTGCACTGAGGCCAAATGGCACTGTCCTGAATTAAAAATGACTGTCTCCTAAACAGAAAAGTTCTGGACAGTCATTATTTTGATGTAGAGGTATGCATTCTGGAGGTCTCGACAACACATCCAGTCCCCTTCAAGGGGCAAGGAATGGGATGCAACACTGGAATCCACATCAGCATTTTGAGAATATGTAGGATTTAGACGGCTCAGTCTGAGAATGGACCCAAAGTCCTCAGGGATTAAAGCATACTCCTTCTGCATGGGCAGAACACACCACCTCTTCTGTCGACAGCTTTCTTATTCCCTGGTATCATGCCTGTTCTAGTAACTGATGTCCTTGCATTGTCTCAAATTTCAAAAACTGTCACATTGTCACTACTGAAACCAAAGCTGTTGACGATGCCATCCATTCTGGCAGTCACTAAGAGCTTAAAGGTTTAATTGTAACTTTTGAGTACTGCTTTCATTCTCACCTCCAGTTCAGCTTTTGGGACTCTTCAAAGAGCAAGCCAACATCAAATGGAGTGCTGATAATGAGCGTTAGAGTTTAGCTAAGCCACTTAAGCAGAACCAGGAGTGAAGGCACACTGGAAAGCTGGCAACTACTGCCCTGTCAGTACATCCACTACACAGCTAACAGGATGCATGGACTGATTTAAAACAGATCTCAAAGTTGACAGCTGATAGTTCAATTTATTATTGACCTCACTCTGCCAGTTCCCTTAGAGTCTTGAGCATCTGTTCAGTCAAATGTTTCCAGAATCTCAACATGCAACAAAGGTGATTAAACACTGTCAAGGCAAAGGCAGAGAATAAGAGAGTATCAGCCTCCAAAACTCAAGGGATGCAGCTCCTTATTTGAGGTGGGGGAACTGCATAATGTTGGATGGACTCAGTAGCTTTCTCTAGTGCAGAAGCCACTATTATGAAGCCCACCACAAGGTTTTGTGACCAAATGGGACAGTCTCAAAGTGGCAGAAAATTTAGGCCACTTGGATAGGGAATCTCCACATTGTTCTTAAGCACCTTACCCATTACCAATTTAATTATTTCATCTAGGCATGGAAATGTCCATGAGAAAAGTTAAGTAAACAAGACTTCCATCAAAATGTGTGCCACATCCAAAGAGGAGACCTTTGAGCACTTAGCCTTCGTCTTGATAAGTTCTAAAATTTTACCCAAACTCGAAGTTTTCCAAAGGCAGGGCATATGATTCAGCTTTGTCTGACATCCAGATTGGGAGCCTCTGTGGTGAATAGCATATTCATCCTTGCATCCACTTGCATATATAGTGGGGGTCCTCCAGTCCTAGGGGTGGCAACACTGATACAAGAAGTGAACCAAAGCAAGGTTTCACCTGGAATGTCTCAAGCAAGAGCTCATTTAGGGATGCCAGCAAAACAGGCATTGGGACCTGCCATAACCCAGCTTCTAAGGGAGGTGTCAGCATAACAGAGGAGCCAAGAACTATAGTCAGTACCAAGCCAGAAACCCCCCCAAGGCTGATGTCAATTATACAGTCCCAAGTTTGAGGCAAAGATTCACCACTGTCTTGGTCACAGTTGGTGATCCCACCACTAAACACCAAAAAGTCAAGATCAGGGTCAAAATGTTGTGCCCTAGAAAACACAGAAATTTTACCACCATCACCAAGACCAGATTAGATCCCCCCATTTCAATGACCTCAATGTAAACAAGAGAGTAAACAGTGGTGCAAGTTAGGATATCAACCTCAAACTATTGATGCAAAGGTCAACCAATAGCTTAGAAGGCACTAAAGACTGAACTAAACTCAGAGTGAAAAGTCTGTAGCTAAGTCTGAGAAATCCAGAGAAAGTGCTTAGTAGACCCTGGTGCTAGTGAAGGGCAATAACTAGGTCTACTCCTGCTGCAAAAAATCTGGCCACAATGTTTTGTAGTCCATATGAATGAATAGGATCTATTGGGATCATCAACTGCTAAACATTATGGCCTGCAGGTCCTTAGCTTCACTGCAGATGGTGAACCACTAAACACCAGAAAGTCATGTTCAGGGTCAAAATGTTGTGCCCTAGAAAACACAGAAATTTTACCACCATCACCAAGACCAGATTAGATCCCCCCATTTCAATGACCTCAATGAAAACAAGAGAGTAAACAGTGGCGCATGTTAGGATATCAACCTCAAACTATTGATGCAAAGGTCAACCAATAGCTTAGAAGGCACTAAAGACTGAACTAAACTCAGAGTGAAAAGTCTGTAGCTAAGTCTGAGAAATCCAGAGAAAGTGCTTAGTAGACCCTGGTGCTAGTGAAGGGCAATAACTAGGTCTACACCTGCTGCAAAAAATCTGGCCACAATGTTTTGTAGTCCATATGAATGAATAGGATCTATTGGGATCATCAACTGCTAAACATTAGGGCCTGCAGGTCCTTAGCTTCACTGCAGATGGTGCAGAACCTACACTTCGATTGAACAGACGTAGGGATCCTATACTTGTCACATTACACTTTTAATTGTCAGAAAGGCAATATCACCAGTAGTAGATTTCATCCAGGGCTTCTTCAAAACAGGAACATCCTTTTCAGATGAGACTTGCCTTTTTAGGAAGAATAAATAAGGAAACTCAACATTCGGAAGCTGGTCCAGCCTCTACTTTTTTCAGTACTGAGGGCCTGAAAAAGCACAAACTGAACAACAGTTTGAAAGATGTGTCTCTCAAAGTTATCTGAATTGCTTGTCATGGGGTGGAATTTTGTTTCCACGTGAATTCTTCCCTTTATCCAGGACAAACAAACAAAAAAAAAAAAAGCAATTTGTTGGAAAATGGTGCTGAGGGCAAGGTGGTAGTGGAAAAACCATCACAGACAAGTACCCTGACTCTCCTCAGAACTTTAAAAAATAGAACAAGCTGAACAGTATACTGAAGATGCAGTTGGGAAAATTCATGAACTGAGAGTGATGTCATGAAGGAGCCTAAGGGAATTTAAAGGGCAACATCAATATGGTGAAGGAGGCTTTAGGAACTAGGAATTATGGGTAAAGGGGGTAGCCTAGGGAAGTTTTACAGTCCAAGTTGACCAAGAAACTACTGGTCTTATTCCTGCAGGTGATAGAATTGAAACTCCCAGTGTAAGATTTGTGTATTTCTAAGTTCCTGTTACACACAGGGAATGTAGATCAATATATGTGTATATAGCTTTAAGAAGCTATCCAAGGGCTTACACAAGTGTACAAATACTGAGCATGTGCGAGCCTGACATTTTGTAGTTAGCTATTGACATGTATGTATGTAAGCTCTGTCTGTTAACTAGTTCGTTCATATTTAATGATGCTGCTATCCCTCCTGATGTAAGTATTAAAGCATCTGAACGAAACCCCAAACCTTCTTGTTATATGTGTTAGAGATGAACAAGTGACATGGTGTCAGAAGCAGCATGCCTAAAGGACATGGTGCCAGAACTGGCATATCCAAAAGGACATGAAGTTAGAAGAAGCATGCCAAAGGGGCATGAGGTAAGAAACACTTGGCTAAAACGACTTAAGGCACTTGTTTAGATGCTGGTGGAATATAGACGAGTGGATCATCCCAAAAAATGTGCATACTTCACAAAACAGGTCAGAAACAAATTTTAGGTATTAAAACTTGCTCAGCACTATTTCTTTTCACATAATATGAAACGAGGCATACAGAATGCTCTAAAAAATATTCACATAAACCGATATGCATGATACTGATAAAAATATTTGAATTACTACAGAAAATGTTTGAAATAAAGTCCGAATTGTATAAAATGAATACAATAAAGGGAAACAACCGCATTATCAATACATGCTTTGCAAATGCGTATTTTTCATATTATGCAAAGATATACACGTTATCAGAAGTGTATAAAGTGTTTGAATATTTGTGTAGTTACAGTAAAGCTATTTTGCATAGTGCAGCCATTACAAGGCATATTTTGCAAAGTACAGTATTTCGAAGAGTTTATTGTGCATTTGAATGTTGTTACAAGTTCATAGAACAGTTTGTTCATACATAATTACAAGGGCCATATTTCAGTGTGTTTGTGTATACTTTGTGGGCATGACAGATTTCGGAAACACACTGCACTTGTGTTTGATACTAATATTGCTGAAACTGGAGAGTGTTTGAGCAAGAGTACTACATTTTCATACAGGCTGCATTTTCTGATAAAGATGACCATACAAAGGCATTTATTCTGCTTAATTTAGCTGGGTCAGAAGCCATAGAAAGGGAGCATTCATTTGTGTATGCACCAGCTATGTATACGGGAGAGGGGGAACCATCATATAGCTGTATCGGCTGAGTCAAGGGAGGACCCAGAGTGCTTAAAATGTAAATTTAGAGAAATGTGTAACCCCCAGACAAATGTTACAATGGAAAGGCAATTATTTTATACAAAGGATCAAAAGTCTGGTAAAACGTTTGCAGCATATATAACTGACCTGAGAAATAAAGCTAAAACGTGCAGATTTGGTGACTTAAGGGATGAGTTGATTAAGAACAGACTTGTGAGTGGTATAAAAGATGATGTGAGAAAGATTATGCTTCGTGACAGTGATTTAACTTTGAATAAGGCCACTGAGATTTGTCAGATATACGAGCTCACAGAAAAGCACACAGATATGCTTACAAATAAGAATAGCTCTAGAAGGCACAGTGATAAAGCTCGTGTTGATAGTATGCAGCATGTTATTAAAAGAAACAGGCCTAAGCACGTGGCAGCAACTGTAACCCCTGTGGCACTCACTGGTAAACCCCAGAACTTTCTAGCAAATTACAGACTTCGCACAGTATCGGTGATGTATGAGTCAGCAAACTCATAGCATGGGCCCCAACCTAGTTTCATTGCCAACTGTCGTAATTGAGATGGAAGTCATGAATTTAAAGGGAAAAGTGTTTACCTTTTGGTCAACAATGCCACAAATGGAATAATTTCAAAAGGTTTGGTAAATCAAAAGGGAACATTTTAAGAAATTAGTTAATCAGTTAGATAGTGGCAACCCTACGCTTTATGATGATTGTGTGTCAGTGCTTCATAAAACAGTCAATGCAGTAGATTTAAGGGCAAAGAATGAAGTATTTTGTACTGTTCGGATAAATGGCAAACCCATAGAGCTCAAAGTTGATACAGGTTCCAAGTCCAATGTTATGTCTTCAGAAACATTTGCCAGAGTATGTAAAGGTGAAAGGCTTGATTTAGCAAGGTGTGTGAAACTTGTTGCTTATGGATATGAAGAAATTCAAACAGGGGGCTCAGTAGTGCTTTCACTTTACTCTGCCAGAAGAAGCTACGACTTATTATTTTATTTGGTCAAGAGGCACATCGTCATTATTAGGACTCAGAGTTTGAAAATAGGACTGCTTTCATTTAATAAGGAAGTCCACCAAGTTAACTTAAAAGACCACTACTCTAATTTTGCCCAGCACATTTTTTTCTACCTGTGCTGATTTTTCCAAGACAAACTAGGCAAGCTTCCAGTTGTGTACTCCATGAAGTTAAGTCAGTTCAGTTATCAGGCCAGCACTTAAATTTCCAGTATTCATGCAGGACAGAGTCAAAGCCGAGTTAGATAAAATGGTGCGACAAGGTGTGATTTGTCCAGTTGAAATTCCAACTGAATGGGTATCTTCCATGGTGTCAGCTCATGAGAAAAGCTCAGATGACATCAGAATCTGTATTGAACCATGAGATTTGAACAAAGCACTAAAAAGACCTCCTCATGCAATGCAGTTGAAGAAGTCGCAGCCTTGATGCCAAATGCCACTATTTTTTCTGTCCTATATGCAAAGAGTTCATTTTGGCAAATTCAGCTTGACAAAAAATCCTCATTGCTCACTACTTTCAGTACTCCATTTGGCAAGTAAAGATTTTTGAGAATGCCATTTGGAATAAATTCTGCGAGTGAAGTCTTTCAGCATGCAATGGAGCAATTTTTTTCTGGGTATCCTTGTGCTATTATAGTAAACGAAATACTGGTAGGAGGTCGTGATGAAGCAGAACATGACAGAAACCTCAAAAAAAGTTCTAGAATGGGCATGTCAGGTGAATCTTAAGTTAAACTCACACAAATGCAAATTCAGGCTATAAGAAGTTATTTATGTTGCTCATTTATTTACAAGTACAGGCTTACAACCAGACCCTTCAAAGTAAACAGCCATTCTCGAGATGCCGACTCCAGACAATGTTCAAGCCCTACAATGTTTTCTTGGCATGGTCAACTACCTAGGCAAGTTCATTCCAGACTTGAGACAACTTTCAGCACCACTCAGAGTTGACACGTAAAGATGTGTCTTGGTTAGAGCAACACCAAAGAGCATTTGATGTCCTAAAACACAGAACTGCAAGTCCACCAAAACCCAGATAATATTATGTTCACAAACCAGTTACACTTTCCTGTGATGCTTCAAAATTTAGACTTGGTGCAGTCATTCTACAAGAGGATTGACCTGTTGCCTATGCATTGAGAACTCTTACCCAAACTGAGATGCAGTACACCCAGATCGAGAAAAAGGTTTTGGCAATTGTGTTCGCATGTTTGAAGTTCCATGATTAAGTTTATGGTAGACCTATCCAAATCGAAAGAGACCACCAACCATTAGTCACTATTTTGAGAAAGCCACTGCATTCAGCTCCAGCCAGACTGCAACGTATGATGCTGAGATTGCAAAAGTACAATTTCAATCTTGTCTACAAGAAAGGCAAACTTCTTTATCTTGCTGATACGTTATCCAGATCACCCAGAAATACCACAGAACAACATGAGAATGAGAACCTTGATTTTGAAGTCATGGAAGTGAGAAATTTATTTTCCACACATCTTGATGAGCTAAAAGATTATACAGCTACAGATCCAGTTTTACAGAAGCTCAACCACTTTATCACTCAGGGATGGCGGTCAAAGCAATCTAGTTTACCTCAAGAAATGCAACCTTATTTTCCATACAGAGATGAGATTTTGTCCGAATGTAATTGTTCCAAAGTGCTTGCAACAAGAGTACATTACTATCATGCATCATCGCACGTCAGGCAGCACAATGCCAGGGCATTTTTATGGGCTAGGCTTGTAATGGCTCTAGGGCCATAAGCCTAGTACACACCTATGGTCACCCAGGAACCGAATCTACCAAAAGAAGGGCGAGAGACCTAGTATTTTGTTCTTCTATGTCACAAGACATGGAGAGAGCACTTTCATCTTGTTCAGTGTGCAATAGTACAAGGACTCATCAACAGAAGGAACCACTTCAGCTTAATCAGATTCCAGAACTACCTTGGTCGATCTTTTCCATTAAATCTAATAATGGCACCATTATCTCCCCAGAAGCCCAAACTAAACTCTTAAGTGTTATAGTAGATGACCTTAAATTTGATATACGTGTCAACCAAACTATCAAAACCATTAATAAAAACTTGGCTCCCTTTATAAGATTAAACCTTTTCTTACTCTTTTTGCTAGAACTGCTATTGCCCGTTCCCATCTACTCTCTACCCTTCTCTATGCCCCCCTTTATTTACCAATCTGAACAAATCCGACCTTAGCAAGCTCTCTGGCTGTTATAACCACATTGCTAGATTTACCACAAGCATGGCATTTAGGACACACCGCTGTCATAATCTAAATCTTCTAGGGTGGCTTGAATTACCAAGCCTACTTCAATACAACCAGCTTATAGTGGCATATAAAATACTCAACCAATCTGAAAATACGCCTGCACTTAAAAATATCATTAGCCCCTACAGTAACCTCAGGCCACTTCACTCATCTAACAGACTTCTGGTTCAAACATTCAAAACCAATAACTCATCTGGGGACTCCCTGTTTGCCAACTCTGTCAGCAAAACTTGGAACTCCCTTCCTGCTGACTTTACTCTAGTATCCTCACTAACTTAATTCAAAAAAAGTTTCAGACAACATTTTAAGACACACTGGTTATGTCCTTGTTCTAATCCTGACTAGCTCCTTTCTATAATTGTGTGCCAAACAGTACTTTATACTACATACAAACTGTGACATAATTTAGTTTAGATACTTATACAAGTTTAATAATGATCTAATGTATAACTTGCTTGACTGAACAGAGTCTGCAAACTGTTTGCAACATGTATTGATATTATGACTTTTCCTGTATTATTTTTTCTGTATGTTGTGTTTGGAGCCTTTCTCCCCGGGCCGCTGCTGAAAATGGACATGTATCCAGTTGAACTATCATGGTCAACAAATGTAAAATTAATTAATTAATTAATTAATACAAGCTAAAGACTAGACTCCAACAATTGTTTTAGCTTCTGGTGTCATTCATAGGGAATACAATATACATCTGGTGGAAGGAGATGGTGGAGTCCTAACTGCTTTCCCAGGAATGAAATGCAACTATCCATCCACCCCAAGGCTTCCATATATTGGCTAAATCCTTCTCCACCTCATATTGCCTTTTAGTAACACCTGTCTTCTAAAACTCCAACATAAAACAGAACATGGGTAACAAATATTGCTTTTCAACTCTAGAAGTCCAAATAAACTCCTCCCTACAATTACTCCTTATACTAAAAAAAATTTGCATTGTCACACAGACCTGTTTGAAGTCAGGTGAGAGCACTATCAGTGCAAGTTTTCACTGCCTACCACACATTTTAGGCCCATCATATTAAATGAAGTTAGTAAAGGTGGCCGTATCTCTATATCAAAACTTCATCTCCAAACTCAGACAAGATAATGGCCTGGAACTCCTCTTCATCCAACATACTAGTAACAAAACCCCTTATATCATAGGCAACTATAGGACTTTTTTGATGTCCCCCTCAGTCCATAACTCCTACCTAAAGATGGAGCCCCTATGCATTAAGATAAACACCATTGTAGGCAACTTCAACTACCCCTCCATTAACTGAGAGATACAACCTTAAATGTGTATGCTCAAAAATGTTTGGGCTTCAGCAAATTTTGGACCAGCTAGGCCACACCCCAACAAGGTTTAATAAAATGTTGGACTTAGTCCTTAGCAATATAGGCCAGCTTTTCTCCCAATTATCTGTTTCTCTCTGGTCAAGTATGACCACAAGTCAGGCACATTCACCTTGAGAATAATGGCAGATTTACAGTATCTAAGTTATGCAAAGGCTAATCTGCCAAAACTGAGTAATGACTTTAATAAACTCAAAATCCCCTTCTAAGCTCATGATCTCAATGCTTATGCAGAATCTTTTCCCATCATATTTGATGTACATGTAAATAGCTGCACAAATGCATCTTTTCCCCAATAAAGTAATACAATGCAGAGTTTAAACCCCTATTGTATAGCCCAAATATAAACTATAAGGGGGAAAAAACAGCCATTTGCCTTATAATGAAAAAAGACTAAGCGTGAACAGCGAACTTATCTACCCTTGAAACTCACATTCTTTGAAATGGTATTGAAAGCAACATTCAAAGAAAATACATGGTGGATTAGGTTTACCTCTGGGCTTTATTCAAACCACAGGCCCCTAACACAAGGACGTCAGGAGGCATACTCACTGTATGCACTTCAGTACAATGTTTGTGTGGAGAGAGTAGTACAAGGCAGGCTCTAGGATCCAGGGGAGAAAGCTAAAGGCAAGGGTGCCAAATGCATAGGGTAAGGAGGGGGCAAGCACCTCCCCACTTTTACAGCTGCAACTTGGTCAACAATTTAAACAAAAAAAAATACTTCTGCCCATGGTGGCAGTGTCTTCTCCTTTAAGGAGGACCAGGCATGCTTCACACACATGCCAGCTCAGATGTAAAGGATGTAAACCTGTTTCACACTCGCACGCAGAACTTAAAATAGCCTTTCCATTGAGAGAGAGAAGGTGTGTGTGTGTGTTTGTAATTTGAACTAGCCATTCTGTTTGTATGAGATAAAATGCATATGTGTGTGTTAGAGTAGGGGTATGTGTGTATGTGTGTGTGTCGAATTTGAACTATCCATTCATTGCTGTATGAAAGAGAAGGTGCATCTACTGCTATGTGAGAGAATAGGTGTGTGTGTTGCTATGTCAGAGAGTAGGTGTGTGTATGGAATTTAAACTAGCCACTTGATGGATGAAACAGGAGGTGTGTGTGTTGCAATGTGAGGGGTAGGGGTGTGTCTGTGTGTGTCTGTTTAACATACCTCTCCACTGTCCAGATTTAACCTCATAGTTTTGGTCTGTTTCTCATAAAATTTGTGTTTTTCTGGCAAATCACGGAGGACTGAAGTCACGAAATAATAACACATATATAAAATACATGCTAACACAAATCCTGTTATTCTAGCAAATTTAGAAGTTAAAAAGAGAAATATTTAAAATCTTTCCCTATTTTGGGCCATTGTATCTCCATTATTTCAGGCTTTGTCCAGATTTCTTGCACTAAAAGATCGAAAGATATGCATACCTCTCAACTGTCCAGATTTTTGCAGAATGTTCTGATTTTTGCCTCATATTTTTGACCTATTTCTCACTATCTGTGTTTTTTTGGCACATCACTGAGGATTGAAATAACTAAATAATGCCATACATTTGAGTTTCAGACTTCATTTCCTTTATAAAATGCATGCTAAGACAAATGCTGTTATTCTAGCAACTTTCTAAGTCTGTAAGAGCAATATTTAAAATCTGTCGTTATTTGGGGCTTTTGTCTCCCCCCCCCCATTATTTTAGGTTTTGTCCAGATTTCTTATGCTAAGACATTGAGAAGTATTGAGGTATGGTATGTAATTCCCTAGTTTAGGGGGGGGGGGGCAGGTTAGTCAGTTAACTTGATCAGGCTTGACCCTGTAACCTGGTTACAGGAGACAAGAGCCTGAATCTTCTATACCAACTACCAGACAGCTGAAGGAATTTTGAGCTCCAGTAGGAAGAATAATCCTGGTGTGCAAATTGGTCGCTCTACCCAAGTGTAAACGAAAAGGTATTTTGTTTTGTTTTTTGACTCGAGGAAGATGCGCTTTTGGAATGGAAATGTTCATGCTGCCTCATCATGTAAGTAATTACTACCCTGGTATATACTTGCCAGTGACCTATTCAGAGATCGGTAACATGAAGGGGGCGTAGCTTGTTAGCAGTGTAAATGTGGGTGTGGCTTGTTGGACAGCAGTCTGGGAGCTGTGAGTACAAATCTGAAAATCCTGGCTACAGCCCTGCCCTAACACACATTTTTAGGACCCTCCATACATGCATGTGTTCTTTGATGCACCTTCTTGATTGCATTAAATTATATTCCTTTTATAATATAGCACCACTTGTTACAGTGTGCTTTGAATTTGTAGTTTTGAACATTTTTTTCCACTAAGCAATAAAGCAAAACATATGAACCATTAGTGACAAAATTGCCCATCTCAGAACATTTCGGCCATAAAAGGCCACTCGACCTTCTGTCATTAGAATCTACCAGTATGTCAGTACGCATAATCTCTGTAGAAGTACAAGTCATTTGAATAATTCCAGTTAAAGAGGTTGCTGCAGGCAATCACTTTATATTTCAGTGTTTCATTAACACATTCAGTGACTACTGCCACTGAAGAATAAATTGCCTATTGCACGTTAAAAATGATAAGCTGGTAAACAGGAATGAATGAAAAAGCAAGAACAAGTTCAAAGTTACTGGTCGTCTCATCCAGAGGACACACTTGGGACTGCAGCATCCCCACCCCACCTTAAAGTACACCACAGTATCTTCAATTTATCTACATGATGTGGGAGTAAAACCCACAGCCTTCTGCACAAAAAAACAGGTAGCTGTTGTGCTAGTAACACTGCTTTCAAATTTCATAGCACAAACAGTGATGGCCATTTGCTATACAAATCAACTGCACATTGAAAACAAACTTAGTATGGGCAGCAGTAAACGTCTCTTCCCTTGAAGCTCAGAATTCTTTGAAAAATGCACCAAAACTCATATTCATTGAGCAGTCTGGCAGTTGATGTATAGCATTCAGGCTCCTGTTTCCTGTAACCAAGGTAGAGGATTTGAGCCTGAGCAAGTTAACTAATGTGTCATCCTTAACTAGGGCATTACACACACACACACACACACACACACACACACACACACACACACACACACACACACACACACACACACACACACACACACACACACACACACACACACACACACACACACACACACACACTACCAAAAGAAACTTAATTTTGTGTCCATCTTTTCAGCTTTAAATTCTGTGGACAAATGAAGGAATACAGTGCAATCAAGTTTAAATTCCATGCACAGAAAATGAATGCTCAAATGTGTGTGTGCGCATTGACACAGGAAATGTAAATCTGCATTGCAAGAACAGATGCAGAGGGAACTCTTAAAGAAGAATGCCCTTAAAGAAGGCATGACCTGTAACTTATTTTTTTAATTAAAATTTAAATGCTGCAGCAGCTCCTCTAGCCAGTGGGATCTCCCCAGCCAGTAAGCTCTAGGTTACCTACTGCTGGATCTGGCTCTGCTGGGGACTTTAGTATCAACTCACAATAGTGAGAACTGTGAATTGTTGCAGGATCTGAGCCCAATTTATTACATTTCTACTGCACTGTTTTGCTCGCCTTTTACTTGGCCTGGACACCTTAGTTTTGTAGTATGACTCACAGTAGTGAGATAATTGCGAATTGATGCAGGATCTGAGCCCCATTTATTACATTTCTTCTGCCTGTTCTTCTGCTTGCATTTCACGTAATGTGGGAACCTTAGTTTAGTCTTGTAGTATCACTCACAATAGTGAGAATTGTGCACTGCTGCAGGATCTGAGCTTTATTTATTGAATTTCAATTGCATTTTTTCTGTTTGCATTTTACTTAGTCTGGAAACTTTAGTCTTGTAGTGTCACTCACAATAGTGAGAGAATTGTGAATTGCTGCAGGATCTGTGCTTGCTCTTGCTCTCTGAGATAAATAAATATATATATATGCACACACACATGCACTTATACTGTATTTTCACTGTTTACTGATTGGATTCCTCTTTAACTCATCTCCTATAACTTGTGATGAGCTGTGCAGTAGTGGTTTGCAGTGTGCTGTTTAGAAGCAGGCACCTATAGTTGTAATTTCTCATATAAAACTTCCTCTATTATTTTTCAAGTATCTAGCTGAGTGCAAAGCAGCTAGGTTGCCCACTGAGAAGCATTACCCCAAGAATGTTGTTTTTAGATCAGCCTTAGACCTCTTAGCCTAGCTCAACAACTCTAAATCCTAATTGTATCACGTTTCATAGATCACAAAAAGAGGACTCACAGCCTTGAATTTGCACTTTCCTGGTTTACAATCATAATATTGATGAACAAAATTATTTGGGACTAAAATACCAAACCACAACCATGGAAAAAAAACGCAGATCACAATGTCGAATCAGTTGAATGAATTTAGCTGATTCAACATTAAAATCGAACACATCATGTGATGTCTGTGTAGGGGCATAGAAACAGTAAACTCCTACACCTAACATCACGTTTTTGCAGTGGGCAAGACCCCCTGCGCCGTCACACCCACTGCTAACTATATATTTCAACTCCAAGATCGCACTACAGTGAGGAAAGGGATTAATTTCCCACACCACACTGTATCACTACCTCTGACAGTACTTAAAGTTCATATCAGCAAATGCACTGTACATGGTTCATATCAGTGAATGCACTGTGCATTCGCTGATATGAACTTTCGACCCTGAGATGTTCAGCAAGATGGAGATTCCAACGTTCGAGTGCTCCATTTGTGGACAATCTCTGTTTGCAATTGTCATAGTAGACCTACTTTCCTACTGTCTCTGTAGCCAGCCTGGTGGAAATGGGCATCCTGAGACAAATGTAGCAGTTGTCTCATGTTTACTGACAACCACTTCATTCTTAAGCAGACCGACACATTTTTCGAAAGGCAGATAACCAAATGGCTCACAGATAAGACATATTACATTAAGGTGAGGGAATTCACCTCCATCAACAGACCTGTTACTAGTGGATTTCCACATGGATTGGTACTGGGACCTCTCCTATTTGGAATATGTTTCTCTGAATTCAAGGCAAATATAGAGGGCCTTTGGCTGACCAAATTTGCTGACAGCTGCAAGCTGAATGCACTCACTGAATCCCTCCAAAGATGTAGACATCCTTCAGGAAGGCCTGACACAGACAAATAACCGGTGCCAGAACTATGGCCTAGAACTCAGTGCAACTAAATGCATCATTATAACCTGTGGGAAGACAACCACTCCTGCAAATTACAGCATTTTTAACACCTTTATTGAATTGTTGCTTAAGACATAGACAAACATACATTTATATAAAAGATAACATATTAAATTCTCAGCTGCAAACATTATACATCGCGCATATTTTGTATAATTATCATCAATCCAGCATTGCATAAATTGATCAAGTCCTGCCTTTCCTTAAACTTTATGCTGCCTCCTAAACCTCATTCTACATGTACTGTTCCCACAACTTCCATTTTTTTTTTTTTTTTTTTTTTTTTGTAATTTGGTGTTACCTTTTTGTAAGGATTCTGCTTCCATTTCTTTTATCTCTGCTACAATAATCAATACTTCAAATACAATTGGTTTAGACTACAAATTTCATTTTCTAGTAATGACTTTTTTGGCAGGTAACAGAATTAAACTTAAGACTTTTATGTCTAGGTTATCCCAACTCAAACAATCATTTCCTTATAGTTACACCCATTTGCCCTGTAGGGAATTTATAAAGTCTGCTAACTCATTATACTCCCAAAACATATGCTTTCAGTTACCTTCTCCTCCATCACACCTTCAACATTTGGCATCTGAGGAAAAATTCTTTGTAATCTGCCTGGAGTATAAAAATACCTATGCAAACAATTCAAAGCAAAAATCCTGTCTTCCAGACTTTGCTGGATATTTTGGAGCCACATATATGTTCTCCAATTGTTTATTTGCGAATTGCTTATCCGATCTCTCTCCTCTTCTCGAGTCCTAAATTGTACAAAGTTTTATATGCCCTACTAATTACCCTTTTTAACAGCTTCTGTTCAACTAAAAAAATCTTGACCAGTGTAGTCTTTCACTCAGGATTCCTGCCCCTTTTTCTTTGCCTATACTCTATCATTCCCTGATAGGGAAGGCAGTATCTAGTCTACATTCCAAATGTCTTCTTGGCCTCTTCCAGTCCTTTCCCAGTAAATTCCATTCACTTCTTGCTATTTTCTCTACCCCTAATTGTGGTTAACCCTATCGGCAAAATCTCCTTTCTCCATTCTCATGTTGGCTTAGTTCTCAAAATACTTTGTTACTTTATGGTTATTCTCCTTAAGTATCAGCATTCAAAATCCCACTCTCTCCTTATTTCTTGAAATTCCCCGTTACCTAATCATCCCTTTCCACTTTGAATTATAGCTTTTGTTTGTGTTATGTATGTGAGCCTTAACTGTAGCTCCAAAATATCCCTTCAAGTCAGGTAGTCAATCCTAAACCACCTTGATCTATTGGAAGGCATAACTTATCCCAAGTGACCCTTGCCCCCCCCCCCCGATGAAATCCTTCAACTCTTTATTAAGTACTATTGACAACTTTTCCACTGGTTGATAAATATATGCCTGACTTGTATATAAAACTAAAGGGACTAAAAACATTTTCACTGCTTTCATCTTGCTACACATATCAAAGAGCAAGAGCTTCCAGTTTCTCAGTTTTTGGATTATCTTTATTTTAGTCACTTCCCACCTTTCCTTAGCTGCCGTAACAGAATCATTTTTGAATCCATAGTCCTTTTCATTTTATTATGACCCCATAAATATGCATATTACTCAACCAATCCACATGTGGGTACATATTTTACATCTATAGCCTTTACCTTCATTAATTTTATATCCCAAAAAAGACAAGATACTGTCTCAAAAATGTTCTACAACACTAAGATACTCTTTTCTGGTTTTATCAGGTACAAAACATCATCCTCATGTAAAGCCAACTTACTTTAACTACTATACCAATTATATCCTTGAATTTGAGTTCCTTATTTTCTTTGCCAATGGCTCTAAATATAATGCAAATAACAAGGAGGAAAGTCGTCACCCCTGTCTGATTTGTCTTTTCAGACACAACTTAGAGAGGAACCCTGTCAGTTTAATGTTCACCTTCAATCCCTCATATATCCTAATTAACCTTATTATTGTACCAGTAAATGTAAAAGCTCCCATTGTTTTAATTATTCCAGCTTACTATACTGAATTCCTTCTCTGCATCAAGGCCCACCAACAGCGGCAGTATTTTCTTACATTCTGCTTTTCTCTGGATCATTATTGTTTTATTAATGTTGTCGAATCTTTACCTCCCCTCCACAAAACCACATTGATCCATATCTATGGATTTTAGGAACGCCTTTGCCATTCTTTTAGCTATCATGGACAACAACTTTATAATCATGGTTTAAAACTGAAATGGGCCTGTATGAAGCTGGGTCTGGTGGGTTTTTGCCATCTTAAGGTATTACAGCTACCATAGCTTTCTTCCATTTAAATACTGCTAAACAAAACCTTCTAGATCTTTATCACTTTACGCCCTCCTAGCTTCCAAACTTCCACAGGAATACTACCTATTCCTGGAGACTTTGATACAGATTGATTATACATCCTCATTTTTACCTCATCTCCTCCTATCTTAACTTTTAATTGCTGAGCTTTATCTACCTCTAACCTTAGCATGCTTATGTCTTCCGTAAATATTTTAATTTGTGGTCTTTCTTGATTTCCACATTTCTCTGCTTTATATCATTTTTCATAAAATTTCTAAAATACTGTTACTATCTCTATAGGAGTTCTGGTTATTTTTCTTGTTATAGGATCCCTAAGTTTCTATGCTCTGGAGCTATTAAAAAAAGACAGTAATCTTTCTAAACTCATGCATGTTATCCAGATACTCCTTTATTTTCTATTTAGCACTCTACAGTTGCACCTTTTTTGTTCTGTGAGATTCCCGTTATTGTGCAATACTTTAACCTTTGTCAGTCCTTCTAAATAATTCTTGTTACAACTTAACCATATCTTTTTTTACTTCCATCCTGTGTTTAAAATCCATTTTCATTTTATCCCACTCACAAGCTATAACTCCTGAAAAAATTCCTGACTTCCCTAATAATGCAAATAATTTACACTACCTATTCCTTAAATTCCCTTTTTTTAACAGATAGGTGGAGATGCCCTAGTGTCCAATTTTTACTTCATTACCCTACATTTTTATCCAAGTTGGTATTGGTTCCTGATCTGAAATAGCTATTGGATGTGTCAGAGCTTTCAATTAAATGCACGTTCCTGTAAAATATAATTTCTAAGTCTGGTCTAGTTAACTCCCCTATGCATAGACCCAGTGGTAAGAGACATGGGAACTTGGGTTGACAGTAACCTGAACTTTGATCACCATGTGTCTGTGGCAGTGAGAAAAATCCTATGTGGTGCAACTTATAAAGGCATGGCATCCAGATCTAAGGACATTGCAGACAGACTATATTCAGCCCTTGTAAGACCAGTAATCAGGTACAATGCACGCTTTGGCATGTACCTGGCCAGGCACCTGCAACAGCTGGAGTGGCCATAGAGGTTCCTCACTACAAAAAGAAAAAAAGGGTGTAAATATGTTCTACACAGACTGCCTCAAAGCCATGTCCCTGTACTCGGTCTCCTATAGGCTACTGAGATGGAATCTATGCCTAACCTATAAGGCATTCTCTGATCAAGCCCTGATGCATCTTCTACACATTTGCAAAATAAACAGCACTAGAAATATCCATTCTAAGGATATAAACCTCAACTGTGACAAATAAAACACGTTGGAGGAACAGGTATGCATCTCAGAGGTTCTCCTCTCTGGAACAGACTCATTCACATGAAACAGAGCTCTTCCTTGAGACTATTCAAATGCAATTCCGACCAACAGATGGGAAATCACAAATTCACCCTGGCTTGTCGACCGTGGCCCTTACAGACAGCAGTTTGTAGATGCCCTAAGGCACATGCATATTACTAATACCATTCTAGCCAGTAGGCATTGATAATTGGGAAAATTGATGCATGTATAGCTAGGCTTAAAAAGGTTCTAGGGACATTAGTCTAATAACTTCCTATGATCATTAGGCCAATCATTGAATATAATGCACTACTCTTTATGCACCTGTTCAAACACTTGATGCAACTGAAACAACCACAACATTTTCTCATCAAGAAAGCAAGTGCTTAAATCATAGAAACTGACCAATCTCAAAGCTTTGTCCCTCTCAGTACTGTACAGGCTACCAAGTGACCTCTGTCCCATGTACAGAGCTTCAGATCCTATCCTGTCACACATTTATGTTCATAGGTGTACTAGATCAGTGATCAGTGGGGCATTAAGCCTAGCACCACATCCCAAGTCTGACAGGTTCTGATACACTTAGTAATCTAAGCAGGGGCTTGGGAGATGAACCATTTACAGGTTGCCTGTGTTTCTTACAAAGGTGCCAAACAAGAAGTGAATTTGTAGTTTCTCATCCAGATATCAAAGTTACACTTAAATTTGGTTAGAGAGGAACTATGCTTCACATGGATGGGGACCCTTATTCCAGAAAAGGGGTAATCTCTAGGATGCATATGTACCTCTCCAGAATGTCCTATTTATAGCATAGGCAAGGTTTACATCTGGGAATGGGTATTTCTGGCACTGTTTTTGCAGATATGCAGGAAGTCCATTCAAGACTAGAGTTTGAAGATGCCTTGTATGCCATGACCAGATCTCCACTCAGACTGTAGGAGACAGAATAAGTCTTTGAGGCAGTCTGTATAGGACATGTTATTTACACCCTGTGTTTTAAGTGAGAAACCTCTGTGAACATTCCAATTGTTAGATGTGCCTGGTTGGGTACATACCAAAGGGGCATTGTACTCAGTGATAGGCCTGAGTGTTGAATACAATGGACCAACGACATCCTTGGATCTAGATGCATACCTTTGTTTAGAACTTGCATAACAAAGATTTCATCATTACTGCAGACACGTGATGGTCAAAGGTTAGATTACTGTCTCAGTGTCCCAAGTCTCTGACTACTGGGTCAATTGAAGGTTGTGCTTATATATTTATTAGGGATGGCAGACTTCCCAAAGGATACCATTATGCATTTCTTGGCATTTAGTTTTAGTCTATGGCTCTGACATCAGTTACCTGTGTCAGCCCTTCTTAGAGACCATTAGTGTTGGGGAGAATTTTATGACTGCTAACTTGCAATAATCTGCAAATTTGGTCAGAGGCCCTTGACATTGGCCTTCTTTTCAGAGAAGTGCCAAAAAGTCACCCAAGGACTGATCCCAGAGCGATTCTGCTGGTGACTGGCTCTTTGTAAAGGTGGACTCCCAAATTCTAATGCCCTGGATCAGGTGACACAAGAGTTAATACCCAACTTCAAGTTTGAGAACAATGCCTTTATGAGTGATTGTGTCAGATAAATTGGCCAGGCCAAGAAAGGCAGTGTGAACCATTCTGTCCTCATCCACTTCTTTGGTAACCTTCTTAAAGTCCACCAGGATGAGTAGACAACCTACCCTTGGGAAAGAGAGTTAGGTCCAGTGTCTGGAGACTTCTTATTGATCATTTCCATGATAACTCATTGTATGGCTTTGGAAGAGGAAATTAGTGAAACTTGTTTCCATGGTGTGTAGATGGCCCTCCTTTGTACAGATTGATGACTGTTGCTGTTGTTCCCCATTTGAGGCAAAAAAAAGCCATTTGGAAGTTACTGCTAAACAGGGATTTGGGCAGGCCTGACAGGTCATATTTCATACTATTTAGACAGCAGCTTAGGATATTGTCAGGTCCCATCCGTGTAGAGTTCTTTGCTTTGAAGGTCATGATGCTTAACGCTTGGAGCCTTAACCTGAAAATGCACTCACTGGAGGCTATCCTTGCACTAGAAGATACTGTCTGTGCCCTCACAGAAACTTGGCTCAGGGCTGCAGACAGCACCCCTGCCTTACCAGGCTATACCTCATTCCACACACTCTGACTCCAAAATGAGGTCAGGAAGACTAAGGGTGGTAGAGTTTATTTTCATTAAAGACAAGCACACCTGACTTGTCAGCATGACCCACTGGAACTAATCGAGGTACAACTGACAGTTGGCAAGACACCCATCCAAGTTATAGCATGATATAGACCCCCCCCCTCCATGACTCAAGACACCCACTACTACCTGGACCTACTTGAGTCCATCAAGGTACCCCTAACACCCTGAGCCTTGGTATTAAAGTATATGTATTTACTAAGTGGACATGTGCAATTATTAGGCAGAATATATGAATTCATTAAGCTGTTGAGTGTGTACTGCTTATACTTTTATACATATTTTAATGTTTATATCTATGCACATAGTTACTAAATGGGGAACATATGTATTTATTCATTGACTTATGTATTTTATTTATATTTATCCACATGTCCTTGTCTTTATATTGTGTATGTGGTTTTTAAACAGATTTTTTTTTTTTTTACTTTAGCAATTAACCAAGGGCAAAATGTAATTATAGTAATTGATTGTGGAGTGCTGAATTAACTGAGTGGTAGGACTGGTTGTTCTTGTAATGAATTAAAGTATTTAAGTGCTGTTGCTGTTTGAATGAACTATCTGATGAAGCAATGGTTACCATTGCGAAAGCACTCACCATTTTGTATTCAAAAAGATTTTACTTTGTTGTGGTTCAGCTTCTTTATTCCAGTTACCGTCCTAGTGAACACCTGTGTTTCAACATTTTCAATGTCTGGGCTGGTTTGGATTTGTTTGCTGCTTGTGTATCTAATGATGGCAGAAGGTACTGTAAACATTGCAGAGGATGCAACAGTTTGTGTAAATGTGGAAAGGAGACTTCTGAATTTGCTGACAAATCAAGATAACCCACTGCTACAAACAGGTGCTCAATATGAACTCTGAAACTGTTAATGCTATCATCATTGAAGCTGAGATAAGCAATTTTGTAAAGAAATGTGGAGAATGATTTGTATAGGTTTAAGCCAGTTCAGAGCCAACGGTTACATTTTGAAGCCTGCTTAAATCTAAATGTTATACCAAGGGGACTCCGTACTTAGTATGCCTGCATATGGAAACACCTACCCCACTTTGTTAGCAAAGTGGCAACAAATTAATCTTAACACCAGTAAAGCATATATACAATTGTTGCTGGACTTTTTCAAGCCAGTGGAACAAGAGCTTTATGAAAAGATAGGTCAGCAACAACACGAACTCTCTGTGCTTTATGGGGAAGCAGCTACTGAAGTTTTCATGCATGAACTAATTGATAAGATACTTCGCTATGAAACCAGACTGCTTGAGCAAAAGAAAAATAAACTGTGTAGGGATTTAACAGATTTCACCAACCAGCATGTCTTTACTTGGCCGAAACCTGCAGAGCAGTCCATTACCAACCGCAATTTGCGATTTATGAGAGAAACCAATTGACACTCAGAGGTGCCACCAACAGCCTCCCAGCAGAGGAGAGGGCGAGCTCCATCATTTGAGTGGCGAGAGACCAAGGGCGGAGCATCGGGTATAGTCTGAAGAGATGACCAATGCACTCAGGGAGGAAGAGGAAATAATCAACAGCCAGGAAGGAGTGTCCTTTCACCAAATGAGGTACATTCCATTTACTCTACACCAATGCCATAGTCTTCAGCAGCTGCCTCTACAACTACAGCAATGGTAAGAAGGAAGATTAATATGGAAGGATGACAACAGGTTTTTCCTGTTCTACCCCTACCATTTTGAGCAGGGAGGAGAAAATCCATGGAACGGGACACTTATAGGGGCCAGAAACAGAAAGAGGCACCAGGTCAGTTACAAACTCACACTTTGAAGAAAATGTGGGGGTATAGGCAGGAGAGTTAATATGGAATATTTCCAAATATGAACCGTCTTGCAGCTGAGACTATTAAACAGAGGTTTACATTTTATACCTTCAACTAAAATGGGCATTAGTGAATCTGTTATGCCTACATATGTTTACTAGAAATGCAACATTGAAACAACAATTTGGAAATGGCAAGATATGTTCAGTTTAAGAAAAACAGTCTGTATGTACCAATACTGCCGCATAATACAGAAACCTTCTTAAAAGCTTGTGAAAATACCATTTATAGCACAGGAAACAATAGTTTTTTAGAAGGAAAGTATAACTTGACAGAGTGAGCATAAAGCATTGTGTGACTTGCAGACTAATGATAGCATAGTTATAAGACCCACTGACAAAGGGGGACCAGTGGTGATATTGAATGCTGACTTTTATAATACAGCAGCTATGCAAGAAATGTTATTGGATCCAAATGTATATGCTAAAGTACCAACAATTGTGTTTGAAATGAGTGAACAGATTGCTAGTACTTTATATGAATGCATGTGTATGGAACTATTAAGTAAAGATCTTTATTTCACTGTTGAAAATCCACTCATACCTCAAATCCATGGCCTCCCCAAGATACACAAAGACCCATATAACCCAAAATTTAGACCTATAGTAGCAGGGGCAGGATGGCTAACAAAACCCTTCTCTATATATCTGGATAAGGAATTGAAGACAGCACTTAACATGTATGTCTTGAAAGACGTAACAGTTTTTAGTGGACCTTTACAGGGCAATGAAGCAAATGGGAACAGCAAATATGGGGATACTGGCCACACTAGATGTGTCTTTATTTACAAGTATACCCAAAGACCAGGGGATAAACATGGTGAAATCAGTGTTGACAAGGCAGGGAAAGTTCTCCAATACTCAGACTTTCTCTGTATGTTACTAGAATTGGTACTAGAGTGCAACATATGTTCAATGGTATATGCTATAAGCAGTTGTCAGGGGTTGTCATGGGCACAAGTTGTGCCAACACATATGCAAACCTGGTTATGGATAACTAGGAATATGAACATCTATTAGGTAACCCCCAAATAGCCTTTTATAGGCATTTCATTGATATTTTTATTTTTTGGAAAGGTGATAAACAATTTAAATCCCTGTATGCATACCTAAATACTACCAGTGACTTGATGATAAACTGTTCTGAGATGAGTTTGACTTCCTGGACATTACCATATACAGAGAAAATGGCCAATGGTCTAACAAGACTACATAGGAAAATGTTACAGACCATCTTTTCTACACAGAAACAGTACCCAGTACACAGAAACCCTAGGATTTTTACTAACAATCAGAGGCCAGGCAATGAGAATAACTCGCCTATGTTGTCAACAGGAAGTGTATAGAAATGAGTTAACTAAGCTAAGAACAGGTTTCATTAATAGGGGGAATAGTGAACATGAAATTGATAAGGTGTACCATAAGGTACACAAAGAAAGAAAAGGTAAAGATAATCCCTACTACTCTGATAGATTAGGTAGTGACAGGGTAGGTATTAGGAATAGTGTATTACCATACATTCCAATGGTTTTATCATATATAAGGGATGTGAAAAGGTTTGAAACCATCATACGACAAAATTGGCATATGTTGTTGTTAGATGAGGATACTGCCAACAGTGGGTGGACAACCACATTTTGCATTTAGAAATAAGAAAAATCTGAAACAGCAGCTTTGCTATCCAGGGACACCTGCTCTGATGGATAACACAGTGAATGGTACCTATAGATGTGGAAAATGTACACAGTGCATTTATATAGATGAATCAAGTTTTTTTAAGCACCTTGAAACAGGGCATCTATGGGAGCTAAGGAATTCTGCTGATTGCAATACTAAGAAAATAGTGTATGTAGCTCAATGCACAACGTTTCCACTTCTATATTGGCAAAACTAACAGTCACCTTAGGGAACAGATAAGGGACCATCTATACTGCACTAGAAAAGGGCAACTGTATAGTGCTTTGGCTAAGCATACATTGGATAAGGGGGGGGGGGTGACCATATATTTTTGTTTCAGATTTTACACATCCAGAATGTCAGCAATAGGATAGGGGACATGGGTCAATACTACTGAAAATATGGAAGTAAAATGGATTTTACGTCTAGGAGCACAGAGGTTTGGGTTTGAATGATAGTGATCCATTAAAGCCAGTACTAAAATCTAGAAGGTTAAAATAAAAAATACTATTTGAACAAGAGAAGACCACAAACACACGCAGGGCTTAGGGTCAATATGACAGTACTTCTTGAGCTGCTTTTAGCATAGATATCATTAAAGACAAGCACTTGTTGAAATATATGTATTGAAGTATATGTATTTACTAGGTAGACATGTGCAATTAGGCAGAATATATGTATTCATTAAGCTGTCGTGTGTACTGCTTAACTTTTATACATATTTTTATGTTTATATCTATGCACATACGTAGTTACTAAATGGGGAACATGAGTATTTATTCATGGACTTATGTATTTTATTTATACATATCCACATCCTTGCCTATATTTTGTGTATGTGGTTTTTAAACAGAATGTTTTTGACTTTAGAAATTAACCAAGGGCAAAATGTAACTATAGTAATTGATTGCAGAGTGCTGAATTAACTGAGTGGTAGGATTGGTTATTCTTGTAATGAATAAAAGTGCTGTTGCTGTTTGAATGAGCTGTGATGAAGCAATGGTTACCATTGCAAAAGTGCTCATCATTTTGTATTAAAAAAAGATCTTACTTTGTCGTGGTTCAGCTTCTTTATTCCAGTTACCTTCCTACTGGGCACCTGTGTTTCAACATTTTCAACGTCTGGGCTGGTTTGTGTTTGTTTGCTGCTTGAGTTTCTATTTTCTTCAGTAAAGACAAGCACACCAGACTTGTCAGCATGACCCACTGGAACTAATCCAGGTACAACTGACAGTTGGGCAAGACACCCATCCAAGTTATAGCCAGCTATAGACACCCCCTCCATGACTCAACATCCCCACTCCTACCTGGACCTACTTGAGTTCATCAAGGTACCCCCTAACACCCTGACCCTTGGGAACAAACTACCCCACCACAAACTGAACTATTCTTGCTCTAATGCACTCATCTGATTCCTTGACTTCAGTTCTAATGCACTAGACCAATTTGTCTCATCCCCCACAAGGGGAGATGCATTCCAGACTTGGTTCTCACCAACATGGAGGACCGCTGCACCACCACCATAGTAAGTTCTTCCTTAGAAAGATCAGACCATTGGTCTGTCGCATTCAAAGTTTCTATCCTCCCAGCTGTAACCAGGCAAAAAAACGTTCTCAAAAATGTTACTACAACCTTCTAAGAGAGGGTATCAGTAGCTTCAACACCACCATCCCCCACTCAGAGGATGCAGACAAATATGCCAGTGCAGTACACAGGCACCTGTACAACTGCATGGACTCAGCCATACCCAACAGAACTAAAACCTGCTCCTCAAGGAAAAACAAACCTATGTGGTGGACATCCTCTAGCAACAGCCTTTACACCAAAAGGAAGAAACTGTTTCAAGGGAAAAAAAGGCACACATTCCCAATTGGAAAAACTCCCTCCTTAGCCTCAACAAGCAGATTAGATCACTAGTGAAAATCTCCAAAGCCACTTATCAAAATTAGCCTCCAAAACAAAGGCTAATCACAAAGCCTTTTTCAGTTATGTCAGAAACCTGCATGGCAAAGCCCAGGTTTATTCTGAATTAGTTCTTAACAGTACCACTTGCACTAAAATCTATTGACTTAACCAACCTGCTAGCAGACCGGTTCAGTGCAAACTTCACCCCCCCCCTCCCCAAAGGCTCATCCAACATCCCCGATACTTGCCCCGCACCTCACATCTCCATAGATCAAGTGTGTTAAAGGCCCTATCAAAGGCAAAAAAACAGCTTCCATAGGACCCGATAGTATCCCAGGTTGTATTCTGCAACATTTCCAGCAAGAACTATTCTCACTATTGAGCACCCTATTCAACCATAGCTTAAGTACAGGCTTCATTCCAGCAAAGTGGAGAACTGCCATTGTCACTTTGCACAAAGGTGGTGCCACTTCTGACCCTGGAAACCATCACCCCATTATCTTGACAAGTCTGATCTGTAGGGCCATGGAGCATATTATGGACCTCAAACAAGTAATAGGCAATCTCCAAGCACTTGGCCCTACCCAGTTTGGATTTAAGGGCAAATCGTGGCTGTTGAACCTTTTTTTTTTTTTTTTTTTTTTTTTTAAGACTGTCATCAGGCCACTGGATGAGAAAGTCCACACATACAACTTACCTTGACTTTGACAAAGCCTTTGACACAATCCTCCACTCAGTAATCATCAAAAAGCTAACAGAACTTGATGTAAATCCCTCTCATCAGGTGGGTGGCCAACTGGCCACTGATGGTGGCACCTGTTCTGATCTTGTGGGTCCCATCTGACAGCACACCGGTCACTACTGGTCTCCAGGGATGTGTCCTGGGACCCCCATTTGACATTACTACTCAGAGGTAGACAAGCCTATGGCTGTCCAAGTTTGCAGATGACTAGGTTGGGTGCTGTCAGACTCCCCAAATGATGCTAACATACTTAAGTCTCTCAGCAACAAATTACTGGCGCCAAAGTCATGGCCTTAAGCTAAATGCCAAAAAATGTACACCATTTGGCAAAATCACAGCCCCTACAGATTACCACATTAGCAGCAACCCTCTAAGCGCACCTGTGGTGAGAAACCTGGGTACACAAGTCAATCGCACATTTGACCATCATGTAGCAGCAGTGGTCAGAAAAACCTTTTACTTGGTTCATCTCATAAGTAAAGGAATAGGCATTTCATCCAGAAAAAAGGTTACCTCTGTACTCCCTCATTAGGCCAATAAGAGGCCAATGCCCATTTGGTATGTACCTCTCCAAACACCTGCACCAACTGGATAGGCCACAAATACCTCAGAGAAACCATGGCCTCAAACACTTGTCCTACTTGGACAGGCTCAAATCACCATCACTACTCTATTGTACAGATTGCTCAGAGGATCCGTCTCTCACCTACAAGGCAATCAGACACTGGTCTAAGGGTCTATATATTACAAGATATAAATGTCAAATAACTAAAAACTGATCTTATTGAAACCCAGTGTCAAACAGACAATTTAAACCAGGGAAACACTTCCCCTTGGCCATTACATGGACTATACCCTTTTCTCCAATTTGGAGTGATCTTGGAGTCTGTATACTTAGTTAGGGGGTGGGAGGCACAGCCCCCCCCCCCTTGAATTGGGATCTAGTTTTTTTTTTTTTTTTTAATGCAGCCAAGGGAAATGTTTCCTGGGTTAAATCAGTCATTCAACATGGTTAGGTTTCAATATTAGATCGATCTTTGATTAACTAAAATTTCAATCTTGTAATATAGATGCTAGTCTACAGATGCTCCATATCCAAGTCTAACTCCTCACACAGTACCTGAAAGGCTTAAACCTAATATGCAACATTAGCAAAACCTGCTAGACAGGTTTGTCCCCCAGAGACTACCCAGTCTCAGAAATAGACTCTCCATACACATCAAAGTCGGTCACTGACCCTCGTCAAGTGCAACCTTGATGAGTGGATAGGCAACCACAAATTTGTCCCAGGGATTCCACCTGTGTCCCTCTGATGGGGGCAACAGGTGCCAATTGGCTTCTCTTTTGGGGATAAACTCTTGGCTAGGCTTGTAAGGGTATGATCCTATGGCGAGCACAAAGGACCTGTTCCCTGGTGAGTTGGGGGGAGTTGTATTATGGCATTTTAGGAGAAGATGGTGGAGAAAAGGGACAGTCTGAGGTTGCAGATGCAACTAAAATGCCTTGCAGCAGTCCTTTGGCCTGCAACGACAGGTTTACTTCAAGTTTGGGTTTGGTAGACTGGCCCCCAGGGTTGAGTTTGAGAGCACCAATACCCTGCTGGGTGCTGCACCTAAATTTTGTCATGATTTTCTTTATACAGTACTGTCTACTGAATGATTCCACCAGAGTGGAATGTTTGAATTAATTTTGTATTTATTCTTGGTAGCAGAGTTGCCCCTATATACAGTTCTGTGAACAAGTTTACCAGGTTACCACTTAAGTGATAAGTTGACTTTAAAACAGTGCCTGAACATTCCAGGGTTAGCTTGGGTTCTGTGTTATTTTAAAGGAAAGTTTTGTAGTCTGAACTTATCTAGGGGGTGTGTAGAGAACCCCCCAATTAGGGAGGGCCATATCCAGTATGTTGACATATCTAGCAAAGTCCAATGGTAGTGTAACCACCAAATCAAATCAAATCATCTCTTCCAACATAAGCAGGACATATTGGAGGGATCAGTAATATCAGGAAATACAGCTACAGAACAGTCTTCCACTCTGCATAAAGCAAAGTACTTTATTTAATTTTACATTTGTTGACCGGGCTAGTCTAACTGGATACATGTTCATTTTCATTAGAGGCCCAGGGAGAAAAGCTCCAGGAAACCATGCAGAAATTAAAAAAGTAGCCATGGTTTCAAAAATAAATTAACTTTTTTTTTTTCAAAAGATGTGCATTATACTACTCCGTGACAATATTAAACAGATTTATATGCAGAACATAGTATATAGAGGCATTGCAGGGAGGATTATAGTGGATGTAGTCAGAAGAAAGTCAAGGATGAAAGTTAGTCAGGGTTGGTACAGGAGCATAACCAGTGGTTGAGATATAGTTTTAGATTCCTTTTAAAAAGTGGGAGAGAGGTCTGAGATGTAAGATCATGTGGTAGTTGATTCCATACTTTTCCAATAGAGTTAAACAAGGAGTCGCCTGCTGAGTTTTTGATTTGGTAGTATTAATCATTGCTTGAGGAGTGTAGAATCTGTTATATGGTATGAGGAGAGAGAGTATTGGAGCATTGCTGGGTTGATGCAGGGTTGTATGGGCTATTGTAAGTTGGTGAAATCGAAGCTGGTTAAGAAATTCTAACCAGCCTAGTTTTAGATTCATACAGTGGTGAGTTCTGAAAGGAGAGCTTGCAGCAAATCTAGCAATATTATATGATGTAGCTAGTTTGCTGAGGTTATTTTTTTTTTTAGAGAGGTTGGTGTATATGGGAGAAGCATAGAATAGGGTTGAGATTAAGTGGGTTCTGGCTATAGCAGTCCTAGCTACTGGTGTAAGAAAAGGTTTGATTCTGTAGAGGGATCCTAGTTTTCTGTTAAGATTTTGTGGTAAAGCTTAGGTTGTCAATTGTAATTCCTAAGAGTTTGTTGGTAGGGTCAGGAGAAATAAGAGTACCATTGTTGGATGCGAGTGATAATGTAGAGAGGTGGACTTTTGGGTAGGTGTGAAGAGCAACAGTTTAGTTTTTGGGGGGTTGAGGAGGAGACAGTGGTTAGAGAACCATTGTTAGTGTTGAAAGCTTTGTGTAAGAGACTGAAGTTTGGCCTGGGATGTGGCTGAACAGATTATAGTAGAGTCATCTGCATATTGAATGCAGGTAGAGTGGAATGGCTAGATGGTCATTTATATAAATGGAAATTAAGACTGGGCTTAATATGGAGCCCTGTGGAACACCTAGTGAGATAGGAAGGTGATTCAGTAGTTTATTTTGCCAGACTACAACCTGTTGTCTGTTTAAGGTAAGATGTGAACCAATTCAGAGAGGGTCAAGTGAAAGGAACTTCAGTATGTGTAGAAGGAGTTGGTGATTAACCATGTCGAAGGCTTTAGATAAAACAAATGCAGAAGAATATTGTTGTGGTTTTTGTTGATACAGTTAGTGAAGGATAACAAGGCAGTGGTGGTACTATGGAATGGTCGGAAACTGTGTTGACAGCTAGTAGATTATGGAGAAGGTGGTTAAGTAGTTTGTGAATACACCATTTTTGCAAGTGGGGAGAGTAGAGCTATGGGACGAAAGTTGGAAAAGGCATTGGAGTTCCTGCCTTTATGTAGTGGGATGATTTGAGAAATTTTCCAGACAGATGGGATAGTACCTTCCTTTATGGCTATTTCAGTATGGAGATGGGATAAGCAATAGCTTTAGCTCCTTTTTGCAGGAATTCTGCTGGGAGTTGGTCAGCTGAGGGGGTGGTTGGTTTTAGCTTTTGGATTAGGGAGCAGATGTAGGTACTGGTTCTAAATGGAATAATGGGGGGGATGGTAGTGGGAGTAGGCAGATTAGAGGTGTCAGGGGACAGATGGTTTGCATGATTTTGGATAGTATCAGTGAAGAGTTGAAGGTGTTGGCTGTTTGTATTGGATAGTCAGGGTTGGAGCCTAGAGGGTTGGGGTGATAGTTTTGCTTGGGTATAGAAGTTTAATACTAGCCCAAAATATTTGTGGTTCCTTGAGGGAGGATTGTTTTAGTTGGAGATGGTTCTTTATCTTGTAGGGTGGCTTTTTTGCAATATTTCTATGCTGTCTAAAGGTTTGGTGATCAGTAGTATTCTTAGTACACCATTTAGCCCAGGATTTTTCCTGCAAAGGATTAGTTTTCTAGTATTTGAGAGGCAAGGGGCTGGTTTAGTTTTAATTCTAATAGTGTGTGTTGGGGTGTGATGGTCTAGGATTGTTTAGTGTAAACTCTCCCTATAAATAAAGCAGTTGAATACTTTAAGAGGTGCCCAATTGCATTGTTTAAGTTCGGTTTGGAACAGCTCAGGGTTAAAACTTTTTGGTGTGGACTGTTCTGATAGTGTTAGGGATGGTTAGGCTAGTTTCATGTCTGATAATATACATCAGTGAATGGTCACTTTGGTCATCTGGAAGGGTTCCTGTTGTATACGTTTGATGTGGACTATTAGTGAGTATCCAATCCAAGGTACTTGGAGTTTATTCTGGTGGTAGAGTTTATAGCTTGAGAAACCATACAGGTTAATAAGGGCTATGGTTTCTTGAGGGAGGTTAGTAGAAAGCCATTTTAGAATGTATTCAAGTATACTATTATTTCCTGGAGGAATATAGGAGCAGTTAAAAGGCTTTGTCTGTTAAGCTGGAGTTTAGAGATAATTATTTCGGCACTTATCAAATGCTAGGGTAAAATTTAGTGCCAACTTGTAATTCTGCTTTGTAGAGAATGGCTACCCCTCCACCTTTGATTGTGCGATCAAGGCGAATGATGCTATAACCTGGGAGGGGGGTAATTTCATTGTCTTATTGCAGGTTTAAGCCATGTTTCTGATAATGTCAAAGTGATTGACATCTAGACTGGCATGAACTTGAGCTATTTTATTGCGGAAACCATGTATATTTAGATGAGCTAAAGTGAATTGGAGGGTTTAGTCGATGTTAGGGGGCTTGTTTTGTATAGGTTAGTTTGTGGTGATATGGGTATAGTTTGGTCCAGGGTTAGGATGAATGTCCCCATCTATTAAGGAGTGGAGGAATGTAAGGTGCTTAGATCGGAGATGCTTACAATGGAAGTCTAACAATTTTTTATTTTTAGGTTCCTATATTTGGTGTACTAATCAGATATTTAGCTAGTAAGTAGCTGGGTTTGCAAGTGACATTAATGAAGTTTGGAAATATGGCTAGTGTAGGTGTTAAAGTGTTTGGAAGGGAAGAGGAGGGTAGAGTAGAGGGGTTGTTCATAGGAGGTTAAGAGGTAGGTTGTAGTTGGAACAGGTAGGAGAGACTACTATTAATAGTTGTAATTGGTACGGCATAATTGAGAATTTAATATTTAGAGAGGTAGGAATTTAAAGTTGAGATAGGATTTGTAGGTAGGTTAGGATGTGTGGCAGTAGGTGGTATATATTGCCAAAGGGGATGACAGATAAAGTATCAGTGGGTACGTCTTGAGATAAAGACTGGGTGTGGTAAAAATAAGGTTAGTATGATTGGGGTAGGTTTGTAGGGGGTGTGTCTATGGATGAATAAATGTAGGACCACTGGGGACGGGTGGGAACTGGGGGCAGGGGAACAGTGTGATCCCGAAGGGTGAATAGAGCAGGTAGAGACAAGAGTGGACTATAGAGGATGACAATCTATAGAGTGGGAGAATTCTGCAGGTAAGTCTGAAAGTAAGAGACTGTAGAAATGAGTTAAGGCTAGAAAGAGGAAAGTACGCATGTTAGAGTATAAGTGTGGTTAAAGGTACCCTAGGACAAAGGTGGGAAAGGTAAAAGAATAAGTCTGAAGTAGCTTGAAAACTGGGTTGGGGAGGTATAGGCCAAGTAGAATAGGCATTGCATGTAGTATTAGAGTTAAAAAAAAAATAGTGGTAGACTAGCTTCATAAGAAAGTGTGTAATTAGTAGCACTAGGCAGTTGAGATGCTTATAGCGTTCCACATGCACAACGCTAACTATGTTTAAGCGTGAATACCCTACTTACAATTCAAAAGAAATTTTTAAGACTGGGCAGAAAGTTATATCAACTCAGGCTTTGTGCCCACTGAGTGGCACATAGCTACAGTTATCCTACTTTAAGGGGATCCACCTTGGATCCCAGGAACTACCACCCCAGTCTGACTAGCCTGATCTGCAAGGCCATGGAATGCATCATGGAACTTCTAAACAAAGACACTGGCAACCTTCAAACACTGGACCCGACAGTTTGGGTTTGTGAAAGGCTGATCTTGTCTCCTGAACCAGACTGCCTTCTTTGAATTAGTCTAGAGTCGTGGACAAGTGTAAGGTGGTTCACACAGCCTGTCTGGACTTCAAGGAACGACACCATCCCCCACTCTGGAATCAGATGAACTTACTAAGCTGGGCATTAATCCCCAAGTCACTCAAGAGGTTGCCAACTGGCTTACTGACAGAACCCAGACTAAAAGTAGCAGACTCCAAATCCAGCTCCAGACAAGTTGGGTACCCCAGGGGACTTCTTGTTTGGCATCCACTTCTCTGCAATACAGGCCAACACTAAGGGACTCTAACAGTTTAGATGACTGAAAACTGGGAGCCATTATTGAATCCTCAAATGTGGATATTCTACAAAAGGGAAAGATGCAAGCTTAATGCCAAGTGTATAGCTACTCCCCTAGGGAAAAAACATGTACCTGTGAATTACCACATAGGTGGCAGTACACTAAACACAGAAAGTGTGATGAGACTTGGGGACACAGGTGGACAGTGGTCTCACCTTCGATAACCACATCACCAAAACAGTCAGGAAATCCTTCCATGTGGCACACATCGAAAGGGTGTTTCATAAAGAAAAAAAAGGAGGCAATTGTCCCACTGTACTCGTACCTCATTAGACCCATTATAGAACACCCTGTTTATGTACCTAGACATCTGCAATAACTGGAAAGGAAATACCTCACTAAAAGAATCTCAGGTCTAAAGCAGATACCCTATGCAGACTCCACCTATACTGTTGCATATAGTCTACATGGAAGTGATCTCTGCTTAACATACAAGGCCATGTCAAACTCAACAGTTGGACATGCTAAACTTAAAGCAATCCCAGTCCCTCAGATGCATGCTTCAGGGATCTAAGGCAAAAAACACAGCATCCATGGGACCGGATGGTGTCCCCGGCTGTGTGCTTCATGAACTCAACGAGGAATTAAACCCACAGTTAGGACAGCTGTTTAATCTTAGCCTCACCTCAGGATTCGTACCCAAGGAGTGGCGCACGGCAACTGTGGTCCCACTTCATAAGGGCGGTGCCTCCACAGACCCTGGAAATTACCACCCCATTAGCTTGACAAGCCTTATCTGCAAAGCCATGGAGAGGATCATAATGGAACTCATAAAGACATAGGGAACTTGCAGACTTTGGATCCAACTCAGTTTGGCTTTGTCAAAGGCAGATCCTGCCTCTTAAACTTGGTTGACTTTTTCGAGACAGTCACCAAGGCCATTGATGAGGGAAAGGCAGTCCATACAGCCTACCTCGACCTGGCAAAGGCCTTCGACACAATACCCCAAAAAAACTCATCAGCTTGAATGTAAACCCATACATCACAAGATGGGTTGCAAACTGGCTAAGTGACAGAACCCACAGGGTCAGAGCTGCTGGAGCCATGTCAGACTCAAAGCCTGTCACAAGTGGTGTCCCACAGGGCTCAGTCCTGGGTCCACTCTTGTTCGGCATCTACTTTTCTGAAGTACAAGCAAACACAGGAGGGTTATGGCTGACAGTTTGCAGATGACTGCAAACTGGGCGCCATAGTCGAAAACACATCTGACACAGATATCCTCCAGAAGGGCCTCACAGAAACGGATAACTGGTGCCAGAGCCATGGCCTGAAGTTAAACACCAAAAAATGCATAGTCATACCCTTCAGGAAAAACAAGGTTACCCCTAGCTACCATATAGGTGGCAATCCACTGAGCACAGAAAAAGTCAGAGATCTGGGGACCCAGGTTGACAGTAGCCTTTCATTTGACACTCATGTTGCTAAAGTAGTTAGGAAAACCTTCTATATCACCCACCTGATCATGAAGGGATTCACATCTAGATCAAGGGAGGTCATCATCCCCCTGTGCTCATCACTTATTAGACCTATGATTGAGTACAATGCCCCGTTCGGAATGTATCTGACCAGACACCTGCTGCAGCTCGAAAGGCCCCAAAAGTTCCTCACCAAAAGGATAAAGGGTCTCAAAAATATGTCTTATGCTGCCCGACTGAAAACTCCAGCTCTATTCAGTCTCATACCGCTTGCTCAGAGGTGACCTGTGCCTGACATATAAGGCCATGTCAAACCCAGATTTGATGAATATGCTTCCTCAAAAAATCTAGATCCCTCAGAACCACAAGGGCGGGAGACTTAAACCTTGACACGGTTATAAATAGAACGTGCTGGAGGGACAGATTCATCACCCAGAGACTCCCTATGCTGTGGAACAAAATCCCGGTACATGTGAGGCAGAGCACCTCTCTGGCCTTGTTCAAGAGGAATCTTGACCAATGGATGGGAGATTGCAGATATACCCCAGGGATTACTTCAGTGTCACTGCTTGAGAGGCACAGCAAAATGATAGGCATAGTTTTTATTCAAACTAAAGGGGTGGCGAAAGCCACATAACTATAGGCTAGGCTTATAAATGCCCTTGGGCAGATAGCCTAGTATGAACCTATGAACAAAACATGCTGGAGGGTTAGGCTCCTGACAGGCTCCCCAGACTCAAATAGACTGCACATACATGTCAAGCAGAGCACATATTTCGCTCTCTTCAAAAAGGAAGCTTTGATTGGATGGGAGATAGGAAATTCACCCTGGAGATCAGTCGGCCCACTAGACAGGGGTTCAGGGAAGTAAACACTGTGGGAAGAAATAGCCAGAGAATTTATGGCTAGGCTTGTATAGGCCCTAGGGCCGATAGCCTAGTACCAACCTATGAACTCTGCTTAGCTCCAGGGTCCCTCATGGAAAGGGGCAACAAGTGTCCCAACAAAAAACTTTGTTCAGCCCATTTCTGGTTTATTCACACAAGAGGAATAAAACTACAGTGAAAGTAAGGCTTAGCTTCTTAAGATCCTCAAAATCAAATAGCTTAGCAAGTGCCTATCAACCTACAGGCATCTGAGAACTTTTAGCAGTGAAGTAACCTCTGCAATCAGTACCTTGTACAGACTTAAAATGCAAGGGCTTTAACCATTTAGTAATAACCATGCAATATTGTCCAACAATTACAGAATTTAATACATCAGGGTAGCTTGAGGCAACTAAGTGTTTAGACTAGCCTGTCAGTTAGGCAAACTATTAATTACCTCCACATACTTAAGCATATCTACTTTAGCAGCCACCCTGACAGGTTTTCCAGTTATGTCCAACAGTGCACATCAACGCACCATGGAAAGTTGTCCTGTCAAGTAAAAGCCCACCCCCTCATGTTTCTCATCTAGCACAAGACACCTTAAAGGGTTTTCCCCAATGTAGAACTTTCAAATGTTAGTGAGGTTGTACTGCAAAGACCTTCTGTACAGAGACAAAAGTGGTGTTTAGTTAATGCATTACTAAAGGTGGGTTCTTTGGGAATTACTGCACCCAGTTCAGGCTTATCTAGAATGTTCCTGCAACTAGTATGTAGCAGTACAAACAAAATCCAGCCTGTTAGGCTGTCTTGCATTGTTGCTTGCAGCTGCCCAACAGGCAGCAAGTGCCAGCACTGCAGTTTCATTAAATGGTTAAGTATCAGTAAAATGACACTTGTGAAAAAACAATTATACACCAAGAGAATCATTAAAAGGCCAGCAAGCATCTTGAGACTACACACTAAATTCAATTTCAGTTATTCCCCAGTGGCAAAAACTCTTCCAATCCGGTCCATTTCCCCTTCTGGAGAGAAAGGTTGGTGTAGAACCTAGAATTCTACTAGTTTCCATAAACAACCTTGTGTAGTAAGTTTAAGCTTTCACATTGCTTCAATTAACCCCATGCCAAATTCATATCTGGAAAGGCAATAAGGGATGAAGTGTATGGTCTTTCCTTCTGATTTTTTTCAGATTTTTCTCCCACATACATTGGGCATTTTACCCCCATTTTTGAAGCATTGCAGCACATGCTGTTGAAATGCTCCAATTTCTGAAAATCTGCATCTTCAAGAAAGTTATCTACTTTTGTTGGAATTGTGTGGTTGTACTGCAAAGGCCTTCTGTACAGAGACAAAAGTGGTGTTTAATGCATTACTAAAGGTGGGTTCTTTGGGAATTACTGCACCCAGTTCAAGCTTCATTGAATATTCAGGCAGAAGATTAATTGACATTTGATCTGACATTTGATCTGGGAAGTCCAACAGAGTAGATTCCCATTTCAGTGCAGGTCCATAGAGAAACTAAATTATAAAGCCATTAATAAATTTGCCATCTTCAAAATTGTGATTTTTATAATGCAGGCTACAAATGTTCCAACTTACCTTTAATTTTGGTATAAGCAAGAATATGAAGTTGAGAAAAACTGGTTTATGGCATAGAAAAAGAAACTGGACCAAGTAAGGTGGTGTAAGGTATGAATAGGTACTTCATATTTAGGGATACAGTTCATCCAAGGGTTGATAGAGAGTAGGGATTTGGCTAGGAAGTCTCAGAATTGTTTTAAATGACTATAGGGGGAACATTGACCTTATGGATATACAGGCAAGTAGTTTGACCTTAGCAACACAAGTACAGACCATGCCAAGCAGATATTGAAATGCTACACCTAAAGAAATCCCAATTCCCTGTGTCAAATGCTTGAGAGATCTCATTACCACAATTGACAGAACATGCTGGAGGGATCTCCCATACTCTGGAATAAGCTTCCCATTCATGTCAGAGTTCCTCACTGGCCCTCTTCAAGAGGGATCTTTAAGAGCAGATGAGTAACAAAGTTTGATTCCCATTGCCCTATTGGATAGGGGCACTAAATCAGGTGGCATGGTGCCTGGGCAATTTTTTGGGCTAGGCTTGTAAGCTCCAGGGTCATTAGCCTAGTACACCTATAAACCTACAAGTTTGTAGACAGCTGTGGCCCTTGGATCATGAGATTAGAAAGTTATTGTAGAATGGCATTTAGTGCTGAACAGATGGATACTAGATAAGTTTATAGGTGGCAAGGGCTGTGTTAAATGATAGGGTAGTTCTAACCAATTTAGTGCTTTACAATAGCAGGTTCTGAAAGGGGTATTTGCTGCAGATTTAGCTACTTTATAGCACTGCTCCAGTTTTGATGTGCGACTGATGGAAATAAGGAGGGGAGCACAAGTGGTGAGAAAGCAAGCAGTGGCAAGGGTGTTTCATTGAAAAAAATAGCTTTGTTAAAGCGTCCCTAATTTTTTGGGTTTTTATACAATTTTGTACACTGTCAACTTTATCCCCAATTTGCTAGAAGTGTATTGAGAATGTTGTCAGAGCTATTAAGGGAAACAGTTTTTGGGTGGAACACTAGTTGAGTTACAAAGCAATGTTTTAATGGCCACTAAAGCTTCAGGTAATTTTTGGAGATTTGCTAGGTTACAAGTGGAGTCTGCATATTGTATTGGGAGGGCCTATTGTGTGCATGTGAAGGGCGTTGGCAAGGAAGTTAAGGTACTGAAAAATAAAGCCTTCTAGTACACTGGTGGTGAATGGGAGTAATAGGATGGAGTGCCATTTTACAGATTACTGGACAGGTAGCTTGAGCCACAGAACAGCAGGCCAAGTTTGCTGTGACACTGTCAAAGGCTTAGATAATTTCAAACTGAAGGTATCTGTATAGAAGTACAATGTTAGAACTATGGAAGGGAAGCAGTATTGGGAATAGGAATTTCCTGCAGGAGATTCAACTTATTCAAACACGACTGGGAGTAGTGACTGCTATAGGTCTAAAGTTAGTTTGAATTTCCTCCATTGTGTAGAGGGATGCGATTCTCAAAAGGAAAATTCTACTGACTGATATTTCAAGGTACTCACTTGGAAGATCAGCTGAAGTAGAGCATGGTTGAGTAGTTCTAGAATGTTGGCATAGGTTTTAAGGTGAAAGTGGATGTGGCTGCTTAACAGGATTGGATGCTGTATCTTTAAGGGCCTATACCATCCATGAAATTATAGCTGAATTCTATTGCAGCATACAGTGGCAAGTTAAGTGGGGAGCCATATTCAGTCTCATTTTAACTCACCTCTGTCAGCCTATACACTTTGCATTCCAGAGCATTTTGAAAAGTGAACTTAAACATTGTGAATAAAAGCTATTAAAGCCATACAAAAAGTATTGTTTGCAGTGATGGTGCATTGTTTTTTCCCATAAATATAACTAGTTTGTGCATTGTATGTTAAATTTACACACACACTGAACATTTGTTCAGACAAGTTCACACAATTCCTCTGAGTGCATGTTTAAGATGCATACAGAAATATGAAAAGCTAAATCTGATAACAAATACAACACTGAACATTAAGATGTATATCTTAGTGCAAATGTTTCAAGAATTTGAGGCTCCATGGGATGAAATGCAAGTTAAGAGTCAATGGAAAGGTTTTCCTAACTGTTGTGTGATGTAAATTGACAGTTTTCCCATTTCACACCATGCCTCAACAAGTCAGACTCCATTATGAAACGAAGTGACCAACTGCTTTCTCTAGTGAAACTTTGCAATTTCTAATACTGCCCATTACCTGATTTGTCACTTGGTTAAAGTGAGGCCCAAAAAGGTATGGACACCATATTAAGTGTTAAGGGTGTATATAATTAAGCTTTACTGTGCTGCCAAGACAGCATCTTTACTTCCTAGAATCAGAGCTCATGCTACATGATCTTCAAGGTCACCACCTTCCACTTCAGTCTGCTACTGATGTGCCCATTTCATCTGTTCCCCAGATAGATTTTTTAATCTGAGCTGCTCCATAACATTTACTGCATAGTCTTTACCATCTTCCCCATGAAACTAGTCAGTTTTCACAAAAGAAACAATTGTCACCTTCCAAGATTGGCTCATTAGTACTACCTTAAAAATGCCCTTAAATCACGTAGCCATCTCCACTTTCAAATTTCATCTTACAGCCTTAGGATTACTACGTTTCAATTCTGAGCAAAGATGCACAAGATTAAACTGTACATTTTATATTTGGAAACATTAAAGGCATGTGCACACAAGTGAGGCAGCATCATTACTCTATGAAATCAGTTCCCCCACTACAATCCAGAATTGCAAACAATGGGGAAGTCTGGGAGATCAAACCATACTTCAATGTGTGCCAGAGGGGGAAAGGCACATGGACAGGGTTTACACCTGGATTTCACAGCCCTGGAAGAAAAAATTTCTGCCTGTTCAACTGGATATCCCCTCTGCATGTTCACAGCTGCCTATACTCTCCTCTGCCAGTATAAGCACTCAAAGCATCCTGTGGGCAATCCATGCACTCCTCTTGAGACCAACACATTCACAAGGCAAACCAGATGTGTACCAACTTGGACAGTGTGTGTGGGGGGCAGCAGTGAAGCTTCAGAGAAGCATCTTCCTCAATGGGCCACAAACTGCACAGGTACAGTCAGTTCTTTACTGGACTACTGACAAAGGCAGTGTGGGCATCTAGAGCACATTCCAGCTAGCTCTTGCAGGTCTAAAAATTATGTGGCATTACCCAATATGGAGATAAAGTCAAGACCACGCAATACTGAAGCACTTTCACATCATGCTGAACCAAGTAAAACCCGAATTGCTCTTAAGTAGCAACCACCAGTATATTAGGCATCAGCACCTAGAAATGGCAAGGTGCACTACTGCAATATAAGGTGGCAGGATGGGGATGTTGTATACAATTCAGCCAAGAGAAGTCTCATACTAGATATTGGACAATTCTAACCATGATGCTCTCCAAGGAATCACCATCTCTTGCCACACTACATCCTTTTACTACCTTTTTATACTGTAAACCTTGCATTTTTCATAGACACTACCTCTTTCAACTAATCCCCAATTTGTAATACCTTTAGCTAGGATACAATCTTGCTCAAGGATACTTTCCTGTGTTGTGCTAACTTCTGGTTTCCTGCAGCCACTGGGAGCAACCACCAGCTTAACCATGTCCATCTACTCCACTACATTTTCCATTAAACAGGACATTAAGTTTAAAAGGGCTCGACTGACAGTTTCAATAGCCAAGCTCCATGAACACTTAGGGGTGACCCTGGAACACTACCTGGTTAAGTAACTTGCTCAAACAGCAAACAAGGGGAAGTATGCAGAATCAAACCTATACCCTTTGTTAGAGGAAGATATTAGCTCAGCCTTAATCCTTGTGCCAGCTGCCAGGCTGCATCAGTCTGGAAAAAATTAGTTCCAAATACTTGCATGAAAAGAATTCAATATTTGTAGTTCAATTTGTGCTATTTATGGACCTTGTGCCAGAACTCTCCAAATTCCAGACCAGTGTGCATAACGGAGTTCTCCATCTACACCTTAACAGCATGCTCAGATTGCTTCCATCACCATATTCATCTCCACTTCTTAGCTGCACCTTAACCACACTTAGGGACCACTACTTAGTGGTTACATTTGATGCAAATATATAAAAGCTTAATGCTGCATTGAGACAGTTTGGAATCTAACTAGCACAAGCTATTCCAATTAGTCTGCTGACCAAAGTATCAGAAAAGCTGACCTCCATAAGCCTATACTTCATATTTTTAATCTTTGCACGCAGACACGATACAGAACACCGCCATCAGTACTGTAACTTGACAGTTTCTTCCACATTAATTCAGGCCAGTTTTTCCTGCTTAAACACCTCAATACAAGCTTGCGTTTGGGGAAGAGTAAAAATGTCTACATGGAAGATTGTCCTACCAAAAGTGTAGAATTAGAACAAAAAGTCAACTGCCACTGGAAGGACAAGCAGCTATCACTTCAGCAATAAAGGACAACACGTTCATCTGCATCAATAGCTTAAATAATTTAATAGTGCCAAGTTTCTAAATACAAAAATCACAATGCCAGTTAAAGCCAGTGTTCAAAGCTATTACAAAAGTTGTGCAAAACGTCAGTGAAAGTGCTTTAAGTGCTAGTCTTTGGATAAGTTAGACAATGTATTTAAAGCTATAGGTATTGTCACAAGATAGGCTCTTCCCCTTGCAACGGCCACACAATTCTTGGCGATGTGGTTTCTTCAGATCAATATGCCTTTTCTTGCGAGGACAACTGCACTGAGTCTTTGAACAAGTCTGTAGAAAAATTAAAATTTTGAATAGGTTCAAAAATATATTTTGTACAGGAATAAATGCAGACAATCATTGGGAAAAGACTCAAAATGGAAACTGAAAATGCAATGTGACTGAACATGTACAGCGTCAGATTACCACTTTAGCGATACTTCATGCTCCAACCCATGCCTCAGTGCATGCAAGGTATGGTAATCTTACAATACTGTGCAGTGGCTATAATGCCATCAAGAAATTAAATCAAAAGCTTGGTGTTTACTATCCATCGTACCTTTTCAGATTGTACAGATCTGCAAATGCTCTGCCCTGCAGTCCAGCAAGATAAACTTATGAGAATGCAGTCATGCTTGAAACCTGAAGTGCAACACATGGAAAATTCAGAAAGCATTGAGGACCAAAATGCAATAATGGCGAAATAGATCCTTGGAAAAAAAGGAGGTTGGCAAAAAAAAAAAAGTCTACCTTGCACAAGGTGCAGGTTTGATTCTTACATGGGATAATTGGCTAGGCTTGAAATAGTCCAAGAGCAGTTACAGTACTAATCTGTAACTGTACTTCACATGTAAAACAAATCCAAGCAGGAACTCAGGAGGCCTCATGTCAGTAGAAAAAGGGGAGTTATTATAAACTAGGCTGTGCAAATAAACTAAAACCATACAATACTAAAATCTCCCCCTCAATTTTATAACGAAAATCTTTAAAGTGCTGGGAGGTCTGCCACTAAAGCCAGTGTATATTAAGGGCTTTCATTCAGAACAGACAAGACTACACCAGAACATTTATACCATATTATACATGATCTATCCAATGAGATAAGGATAACAATTAAAAAAGTTAAGCACAACTTAGTTTATAGATTTTATGGGCATAGAGTATGAATGTTATATAAATGCAACATTTTTAATTTTAAGATCCAACTCTTGCAATCCTTTACTATGGTAAAAAAAGACTAGTCCATTTTCTAAATATCCTGTTTTCTGTTACTATATTCACTACTAGTATGGTTGGTTTAGATAGACCACTTTCTCTTAACTTTTTTTTAGCAACTAATAACTCAATTAGACTGAGCAACTCCTTACCAGGTCTAAGCAATTCTGAATTACAGCTCAAAGATTCTCACCCAGTATTTGAGAGTAGTTTAAGGGAATTTTTAAAGTCTGCCAACTCATTACACTCATTCAATTACTTCACACCCAACATTTGCCATCTACCCAAGGAAAAGTCTGAGTCTACTTGGGGGTACAAGAATACCTATGTAAATGCTTCCAAGCAAAGATCTTGGATCTTTTGACACTTTGCTGCATATTTTGGAGGCATATCCCCAATGGATAATTCACCAAGAAACTTCTTAATTCTTTCCAACCTCCTGATTCTTAATCACACAGTTGTTTTAGATGCTCCAATTATCCCTTTCAGCTTCTGTTCTAGGTTCTAAAATCATTAGAAGTGCTAGTCTTTCACTTAAGTTCCCTATTTCTTTACCTTCCCTATTAAGGATGGATAGGAGTATAGGCAATCTCTAGCTTGCAGTCCCAACAGAATCAGAAGAGGCCAAACATTTACCTTTCCCTCTTCAATTTACTCCCTGGTGCTGCAGTAGCGTTGTTGCCTCACAGTAAGACATTGTCCTCCGATTCTCAGCTAGAGTGCCTTCTGTGCAGAGACCTGCATGAATGGGCGTAGCTTCATTGTAGGTTGTATGTCAGGGCTGGCAACTTTGCATGTAAAACTCTGCCAATCATTAGCAGACTGGAGTTATGCTGTGGTGACCCCCAACTGGGAAAAGCCAAAAGACATGTTGGTTCCTTTGCCAATTTCCTCCAATTCCATGCCCCTTCTTGCCTATTGTCTGTATCCTTAATTGCAGTCATACCAACAAGCAGAATCTCCTTTCTCCACGTCTGGGTTGGCCTAGTTCTTAAATTATTCTAGGAAGAGTAAATCTGTCTAGTGGACATCTGCAATAAACAAAAAGTAAAACATTGCTGTCCAAGACAAAGGAGCAGGTACCCGATTGGAAGCAGTGTCGCCCTAGCCTGAAGCAAAGAGCTATAGTGAAATCTTAAAGTCCAAATTGGCCAAATGTACTAGAGAATCATAAGGCCTTCTATACATGTCTGCAACCTCAGAGAAAGCACCCAGATCTGTTCAGAACTGGTGATAAAGGACACCACATATACAAGTGCCATAGCAACTTGCTGTCTGACAGATTCAGTGAAAGTTTCACCTCTGCCCCCCACCCCCCATCAGTAAAATAGGGACATCCAGTACCTGCCCTCCTATCTATAGATAGAAACCGGGAATCCCTGCTCTCAAAAGCAAAATATACAGCCTCCATGGGACCAGATAACATCCCAAGCTGCAGCCTATGTGAACCCAACCAAAGCCCAAGTACTGGCTTCATCCCAGCTGAGTGGGACAGCCACTCATCCTTTTACACAAAGGTGGAGTGTCCACCGATCCAGGAAGTTACCCATCAGTCTGAAAAGGCCATGGAATGCATTATTTACCTCCAACAAGGACATTCCTCCAAACACTTGATCCCACAGTTTGGCTTCATCAAGGGGACATCATGTATGCTAAATTTGGTATACTTTGACAGTCAAAGCCATAGACAAGGGGAAGACTCTGCACACTGCCTACCTTGACCTGGCCAAAACCTTGGATATTATTCCCCACTCTGGCATAACAGACAACTCAACTAGGCATCAATCTATGTTACCAGATGGAGTAGCTAAACTCAGAACCCACTTAATCAAAATAGGGGATGCCACCAAGCAGTAGACCCATAAGTCTACTAACACAGGGTTTGGTCTTGCAGCCTCTTATTTGGGATATACTTTTGAGGTGCAAGCCAAAACCAGTGGGCTATGGCTGACCAAGTTTGCAGATTACTGCAAACTGGGTGCGGTCATCAATTCCCCTAGTGGTGATGTGGACATCAAGAGGGCCTCAAATGGCTGGTGCCAGAAACATAAGACTGATGTCCCCACAAATCACATCTTAAGCATGTGATCCGTAGAGGGATTTGGATACCCAGGTTGACTACCATCATGTTGCTTCCATTGTACAGAAAGCCTTCTACATGGCCCACCTCATAAGTAAAGGCATCTCATCCAGGGACAAGGTCATAACATCCCTGTATTCTTAGGCTCATTGCAAGGTACATGCTGAAAGGGGCATTGTACTCACAGCACATGCAGCAGCTGGAGAGACCAGAGGTTCCTCACCAGGAGAATCCAGGGCCTAACATCTACCATACATAGATAGTATACAGGGATAGGGCTTTAGCCTCAGTTTCATACAGATTTCTCAGAAGTGAGGTCAGTCTGGCATACAAGGCAATCACAAACCAACCTTTGTGAGACTGCTTCATATCCACAAGTCAAGCTCCACTCTAGTAACCTGCATGTGCAGCCTCAACCTGAGGTGACAGACTTGTTGGCAGGACAGATGTGTCCCAGAGATAACCCATCCCTCACCCCCCCCTCACCCCCATCTATGGAATAGACCTCTCCATATCAGAACTGCTCTTTACCCACTTTTAGGTGCAACCTGGATAACTGGTAAAATCCTAGGGGTATGTTTCCCATCCAAAGTCCCTGCCAGATAGGGGCACTGGGTGCTGATTTGTCTAAACATTGGCTAAGCTCTTGGCTAGGTTTAAGGACCACAGGGCCAATAGCCTAGTAAACTAGGATTTTATGAATATAGTACTCTGTATTGTTATTCAGAGAACATGCATCCAAAACACCAGTTTTTGTTGTATACTTGATGTAAACACTACTGTATACATCTCATGGCTGAAGTTCACTTATTACAAGTTTACTGTGGTGGAGCTTCTCCCTGGGCCCGTCAAGTGGGCTTTGCCCAGTCAGACTCAAAGATGAGTATGGACCACAAGAACCATTACGTGAACATGACCACTTCTATTTTTGAACTGGAGTAGTTCATACCAAGGCCGCATACCTCCCCTTATAATTACAGAACAAAGTCAGCAGCAAGCTGCATGATGCATGAGAAAGGTTCACAAATACTAGGCGAGCTGCCTTGGTTATTTTAAGGCTAGCCAGTTTCCCTTTTGGTGCTTGAATTGCCCATCCCATTTAGTGTTGTCCTTGCTCATCCCATGGTTTAGAATTATAAAAATCTAAACAGATAAATAAATAACTCAAGGGGACCCATGCATGGGATAAAGCATTTAGGAGCTGCCTCTGTCCATAGTATAGGAAGCAGTCCTGGGATATATTGTTTCCCCATCAATAGACCCATGTTGCATTTGGATAAGGACAGGGAGCAGCTTTACCTGGATGGGGAGTGCTCCAGATCAGTGGTAGTGTGATAAAACTAGTCCCTCCAAAAGTTCAAATCCCTGGACACTAGACCATTTGACTTTGTGCAGTAAAATCCGTACTGGTCAGAGGATGCCTTGTATGCTAAACAGGTCCTCTTAGCAGTCTATAGGATAGAGTATAGTGACTGGGCTTAGTCTGTCCAAATAGGCTGTATGTATGCTTTTTATTCTTAGTAAGGTGGGTATTTCAGTTTACCTGCATCTGTCTACACATGCAAAGGGGCATTACTCAACAGGCTCAAATGTTCAAGGGGGGGCATCTAGATTGACAGTTTATAAGCTGTGCAATGTAGGATTGCTAGACATGGTCAAGTCACTTTCACTGAACAGAGCCAACTCTGTTCTCCCTACCGGCTACAATGTCATTAGACAAGACAGACCACTTTGTAAAGGGGGTGAAACTGCCTTACTGTAAAAGTCCAACTTAACTGTCAGTTACCAAACTCCTACCCCTCCAATAATTGGGACACCTCAACTTCACCCTAAAAAGGTAACCACCACAGTTGTAATCTATATTCCACCTGGTAATACACCTGCTAGCCTTGAAGACTTCTTATCCTGGTGTTCTTCCACATACAAGAAACTTATTCTGGGGGGGGGGGGGGCATAAACCTAAATTGGTTCACCTGTATATCAGAACTACCAAGTAATCTAATAAATCTCCATGGCTACCAGCAGCTAGTCCAAATTCCAACTAGATGTGATAAAGGGAATCCATCCTTGACTGGGTCCTAACCCCACATTGTACCCTCACACAAGCAGTCTCCCAGACACCTTAAGTGACCACAACATAATATACTTTATATGTAGTAGAAGCATATGCAAAGCCACTAACTATACATCCACTAGAAACAAAAACTCCCCTGAGGTCCTCAACACTGACTGGACCCCCTTAAAAACCCTCCCACTTGACCAGGCTGCAGCATATTTCAACAAAACATTTCTACACCTACACTGTCGCTCTATTGTGAAAAAGAGGTTAGAACCTCTAAACACCCCTGACTCAGTAAAGAAACTGAACAAATCCTTAAGTTGAGAGACACTGCCTGGGTTTACTATCAAAAAAACAAAGCACAAAGCCCAACAAGTACCAAGAACTGAAAGTGCATTAAGCTGGACAAAAAAATCCTACTACACAACATTATAAACTAAATACCAACAACCCCCAAAAATTTTGGAAAAATGTAAACCAGCTACAATCCACCCAAAAGGCTACCCCCAAACAAACCACCCCTGACACTGAAGTTCCAATTGAACCACAATTCAACTCCCACTAACACAATTCTATCCTTAGTATCACAGGACAGTTCATTCCTCACTACCCCCCAACACAAACACTAATACATGCTTTACCCTCAAGTTTTTACCACTTCAAAAGCATGCTCTCCAAACTAAAAATCTCAACAGCAGCCGTCCTACTCCCCGGATATTTCTTGAAACTCACAGCAGATGCTACTGCTATCCCAGTCTCCACTCAAACAGATCAATTGTTGAAAACTGTGCGCCCAAACTCTGGAAAATATCCTATGTTACACCCATGCATAAAGGCGGGACCTCCACTGAACTTAACTACAGACCCATTGCTTTACTCTCTCCCCGGCCAAAATCTTAGAAAAATGCATCCATACCCAGATGCTAAACCATCTCCTAGACAGCAACATCCTGTCACCTACTCAGCATGGTTTCAGACCTGCCCATAGTACCACTACAGCCCTCTGCTTCAGACAGTAAACTGTCTCAAAAATGAAGTCCTACAGGTGTACTCTTTTTGGGTATGTCCAAAGCATTTGACAGTCTCACACCAAATCCTGCTAAACTAAACCAATATCACCTATCAAATTCCACTCTTACCTGGTTCCAAAGCTACTTAACTGACCGGTACCAAGCTGTGAAATGGGAAAATTCTCTCAGCTGCCCATAACTATAGGAGTCCCACAGGGTTCTCTCTTAGGACCACTACTATTCAGTCTTAAATGACCTCCATACCTCCACAAAGCATGCATCCTTCAGTATGCAGATTACTACCTTAAACTGTGCTGCACAAAACATTCCCACCCTCCTGCAAACTCTAGCATTCTCAGATGTTGAAAACTACCTTACCAAAGCCCAACTTATCCTCAATCCAAAGAAAACCACTTATGATAACCAGTTCTAACAAAAACACTAACGGTCAATTCACTATCTACTCCAAATCGCTCCAGTGGCACAGGCTAAGCTACTAGGAATAACCATAGACTCCCACCTAAAATTTGATAGTCCTCTCAACTTAAAAGTAAATGCCAAACTGGGATCACTACCGTATCAAACAGTTTACCAAAACAAGATCAGCCATTGCTTGCTCCCAACTTCTATCCACTACTCTATGCATCTCCCATTCTAATCTCAACAAAACAACTAAGCAAAACAGAAGCCTGCTATAACAGAATTGCCTGCTTTGCTGCAAATTGCTCATATAGAACTCACTGTACTGCTTCGAGACAGCTCCACTGGCTTGAACTGCCCAACCTCCTAACCTACAATCAGCTCTGCCTCTGTCATTCTATTACCTCCCAATAAGTGTCATGCCCTCAAAAACCTAGTACAACACTCCGCCAAAAGGCCTCAGATCAAGCAAACTACTACTAGAAGTCACCAACAGCTACAAAAGCTTTGGGGATGCACTATATAGTAGGTCAGTGGCTAAAAAATTGTAACTGTCCCTACTAGCATTCACACATCATCCAAGGCCTCCTTTAAAGACCTCATCAGGCAACATCTCAAGCAAAGTTGGCACTGCCATGATTGCTCCCCAGGCTAGCAAAAGCAGATAACATACATACTAAGTACTTGATAAGTTTTCAATCTTACTCACACTGGCTAATCTATAATGTACTGTACATGTGTACTATGTATTCTATGTTCCAAATTTCAGCCGTACCACAAATCTATTACCTTTATTTTTAAATTACTATTTTGTCTGTTCTCTCCACTGCAATTGATGTGCCACATACCACTGTAAAAACATGTCTCTTGTAATTTGTGTATCCTGATCATGTCTAAAATGTCTGTAATTAGTCTTTGTGGGAGCTTTTCTCCCTGGGTCTCTGCTGAAAGGGCCTTTTCAGCTCACACCCCCGGTTAACAAATGTAAAATAAAAAGTCAAATCACTGTCCGCCCAAGTTCCCCAAATCCTGAACTGGAGGTGCATTTTCAAGGTAGTAGTTCCCTGGGGTAAATTTTCCAAAAATGCATTGTACAATTTGGGATTTCGTTTCAGACTTGGGCATCAAGTTAGGACAAGCCTCCCTGCAGAATGGCCAAGTCATTTGGGGCTTCAATAACTATCCCAGTGCAGGTCATTTATAAAATTTGAGCCCTTTGGCATTACTTCAGCATTTACTTTCTTGAAGTAAAGAAAGTGTTCACAGAACACTGGGGATTCTACTGGGGACTGGTCTTATTTTAAAGGTGTCCTACCCGTGAGCCAGTTAAGTCTGCAATCCAGTGGTTGACCAGGCTTTTACATATACCAAGTGGGGGAATTGGCTCAAAAGTTCTGGCCAGGTTGAGGTATGCAGTATATGGTGCTGCCTTTATCCATTGCTTTGGAGACATTTTTAAAATACCCACCAAGTTGAGTTAGCAAGACTTGGCTGGTCTCAATTTGGATTTGTGAAAGGCAAGTGTTTGGATGTTCTAGGCAAGTGTTTGGATGTTCTATGCAAAGTTATGTTAGGACTTCAGTAAGGACATGGGAGTCTGTAGAAGGCCCTACCTTCAGAACCATAGCAGTTCTACAGTCAAATGTAAAGGCTTTGCTGGTGAAAAGGAGATCCCAACCATCACCCACGTGACCAGAGTTTGGCATCTTTGGTGCTTTAACAGAAAAGCCTAACAACTTCAGCCCATTCAATTGTTGCCACGCCAGTGAGAAACCAATGCCCAACTGAACAGCCCTTCAAGATGGCAATCGTGGGTATGTGAAGGATTGCCAATTCCAAGGAAAAAAAGCAAATTGTGCAAGGCAAAAAGACTTCTCTATTGTCACATTACTGGCTGAAAAGCTAAAGTTAGTATACAAACAGCTTCGAGAAAACTGGTAAAAAATTGAGTCAAATCTAGCTATGAATTTAGCTTGCAGAATGATCCACAAGTATTTACAAAAACAGATGACACTACATGATTTAAAAGATTGCCTGAAGTCAGGCAGTACACAAGGAGCAAAAACATTTCCTAGAAGCATAAAACAAAGCCTGTGTTTTGGAAGTCTTGTAAGGTTGATCATACAAGACCAGCAATGCAAAGGATTGAGGTGTTCATTGCAGCTACGAGAATAGGCTGGTTCAACAGCACTTGGACTAAAAGTTCATAGGCAAGTGCTAAAAGGTGGACTGATTTATTGGTATGTAGGTGGACAGCTGAACTACATAAAATCCAGTAGGAATGGTTACACAGCTCTTTCAGCCATATAAACCTCCACTGCTTTGTCTATAGTAGATACCTTAAGCCCCTTTTTAAGGGGGGTCTGTTTTACAAGGGAGAGTGCTTTCCTCCTCCCGTGCAAAGGATGGCAGTGCACATCTTTAGATTCCTGAGCCTGGATACTTTCCACTTTTTGCCTGAATTACCCTGATTGGTATTGCTCCACCAGCTACTCTAGAAAGAGGTTGAAAATCCTTAAACAATAAGGATAAACTGCAAGGTTGTCAATTTGTAGTCCATGTACTGCTAAATTTCCATATTCCAAGAAATGTGGGCGGTTCTAGCAGTGTCAAACACCAACTTCAGCTAGTGTTAAAATGCCAACTTGAGCTTGTCAAATAGCTTGCATATTTATACTGCTATTCTTTGATGTCACAGGAAGACATCTTCCATCTTCAGACATGTAACCAGAAGTGAGAATGTGCAGACACCAATTCAGGTCACTCGAGACTTGGTTCTTACTAGGTAACTTCTCCTTGGAAAGTATTGTCAGACTGGCATAAGACTGCATTGTCAGATTAAAACCTACAACCAGAAACTCCTGCCAAAATCTTAAGCCAACTAGTTCAGACTAAGGAGGTAAACATGCTATGAATTCATGGATCTGTTTAACAAAAGGAAGCCAATAATATAACAGACCATCTGGCACAAGCGCCATTAAATGCTGGACACTAGAAAGTAACATCAGCAATGAAGTTAACACTGAAAAGCTAAAGGTGATCAATCCAGCAGTTTAAACTGTCAATTTAATGCTGCACTTGAGCCATTTCTCCAAATGCAAACATGCCCTCTCACCCTGCCACCTGAAGGTCACCTCTAGTTTTTTCAATAAAAGTGAAAAGTTACCATTCTGCACATTTCTGGAACCTTCCTTGAAAGGTAGGGTCTGCAAAGGTCAGCAGGCTCAATGAAGGCTGCAGATAAGCTTGTCAAAACTGAAGGAAAAAGGATCAGCAGCTAGATGTTTACATTCTCATCTGAAAGTGTCTGGCACTGAAGTGATCGTTTTGGATAAGACTACTCAGAAACACTTACATGCAGCCAGTTTGATTAGGAATTTTACATCTGAAAAGCCAAAAACATTGGGATAGCAAGTGTCTGAACTGAGCAAAGCACATGCTGTTAGACAGTTTCCCAGTAAGCTACAGATCCCCCTGTAGAAAACTACATTTGGATGAGATTTCAAAAATCACTACAATTATGAATTTGCCATTACATTCTGAAGGTTTAGCTTTTGCCAGAGGGTACTGTGCTCATGGGAGAAGAGGGATTTTCACCATTTGGATCCTCAAGTCAGCAATGGAGGCATAGCACGGCTTCAATTCCATTTATTCAGAATTAATGAAACCTTGCACTCAATGATTTAGTGCCCTTTTCCTGGGTGGAATTTCATACAACAGCATGTTAATGCTCTTTACTGGGTGGGTAAAAAAACAGCAAGTTGGGTACTACAGATTAAGTTTAGTTTAAAAACTTGATAATTCTCCCCCTTATGATTACTGCTGTCATTTGATTGTTGATGTACTGCTTGTGAGCATGTTTTAGATTTAGAGACCTTCCAAGTGTGCAGATTACATAAAGATTCCAAACAGGACAACACAAGTTACCCACCTTCAACTCTGTGTGCAAAAGATGTGTGCCTAGGGTTATGGACATAAAGGGAGGCTTTACTAGCCTGGGAAAATGTTATAGGTCAACCTTCCAAAGTACATGGCAATCTTAGCCCTACAGGCGACAAGCCAGATCCCACTATACTTCAGGCTCCTGCTTCTCTTAGTAGGATGCAAGATTCCACAAATCTGTCTGTATGGGCACAGTATACTACTTGCTAACTGAAGAGTTCCAACCTCTCATTAACACTTGACTACTTGTGACTTCATTGGATTAAAGGCACAGGTACTTCCATTTTACTTTTATGCATTTCAAATAATCTCAGCATTTTAAAGTTGGACTAGAAAAGGGATTTTTCTGACAAAGTGAAAAGGAATTGCATCTAGCTAGAGAAGCAAAAATATTAAGGGATTTAGCCACATTTATTGAAGTGTGGAGACAACTGCTGGTGCGGCACACCAATGGATTTTCCAACCTATCCAATTAATGCTGTGCTTTGTGGCTTGAGTTACCTATCCTTACAGTGGGTGAGGAGACTGGACAAGATGGAAGAGCTTCCATTCTACTGGGCATGCCTCACCACCTGTTGTGCTTGATCAATTTGTATGGAACTTCTCTGATCTACAGTTTTGGCACAACCCTCTCAAAGGCCTCAGTGGGAGTTAGCTTTGCTGTAGACAACCTCTCCAGGGCCTTTGTGCATCTTGGCTATTGCAAATCTGGTGTAGGTTGGTTCAGAGTCATCTATCAAGATAAGGCTATGGCAAGTCTGAGCCACCAACATTTTGGTTACTACTCAGGAAACAACTTGGGGTTAGTGCTACTGGTTGGGGTCTGGGAACAGGAGCAAATGATCTGATTCTTAGCTGCATGCAGCTGATACTAGCTGTACCCCCACCACAGATTGCAACTTTGTCAGCATATGAAGCTAGACATGTACTTTGCAACCATCTCTGGAGCCAGCTCAGTTGAATTGGGCCTAAACTCATTTAGATGGCCACCTACTAAATTAATAAAGCTGCATGTTACCGAGGCAAATATCACATGAAATCACACATGAATGGTTGCTACCACATTAAACCAGTCACCGCTCAGAACAGATTAGTCATTCATAATTATGGCATATAGCCTCCTAAATGTAACCAAAAATTACCCTTAGCAGCCTTCATCAGGTAGTGCCCACCATGAAACAATTGCATAGACAATCAAGAACCCTCTCCTTGCACAGCCAAGTGCCAGGATTGCACCACACATGCACCAAGTCCTTGCACCACACTAGTCCTATTCCACAACACCCTGGATTAAGATGTGGAGCATCTAAGGGATGTATAAACCTAGCCTTAAGCAGCATTCTATCAATGCCACAATACTTAAATTTCAGTTGGCTTAGCTTCTGGTACTATATTCAAACCTGGGAGAAGACTTTACAGTCCTGCTTTGCCAGGGATGGCCTGTACCTATTTCACCCCACCAAAACTTTGATACACTTGCCAAAACCATGTCCACCTCCCACAATGCCTCAGTCTTAAAGCAGTCAACACTACTGGGTAACAAAAGGTATTGCTGCTCAATACACTACCATGGAAAGTCAGACCTTGTTAAAGACCAATGAAAGCACTAAATCAGTGCAGTGGTGTTTCACTGCCCATCATGTTCAGACCCACTACATCAGATGAAGGCACTAAAAAGCAGAGTCATCTCTAGTCAAACACGTCACATCCAGACTCAAGTCTGGAGCATTACCTAAATTATACCCCCTTAGAGTCAATGGAACCCCCTTCGGTGCTTACAGCCCTACCAACTAGTATGGAGTTCATGCATTAAGTAAAGCTCCATTCTCCTAGGAGAGTTAAACTATTCTACCACTAACTGGAAGAAATACACAACACATGTATACCCAGAAATTTAGCTTAAGCTCTGGACCAGTATTGCCTTGGGTGAAGTGCAGAATAAAATCCTGGACATGGTCTTTACCAAAATGATAGTTTGCACCTACCAGTTTTCTGGCATCAGTGTTAAGGTGCTAGTTTCCAAATACTGAAACTGGAAGAGACTTCATCCCTGGTGAAATCTATGCCAAAGCTACACTTACTAAAAAGTAGCGATATGCCAAAGCTAAACTTACTAAAACTAGTGATCTGGCCAAATTCGAAAGCCCCTTTTACCTTCAAAAAGGCCCACTGCTTGTAGGATCCTTCATTGCAGTCATTTACTTTATAGAATTTGGCAGAGACTTAGCAGTCTCAGAAGAGAAACTGCATTAAAACTGGTGAAGCCCCAACAGTCCAAGAAAAATTAATTGCATGCAAACTTTAAACATTCCTACTAGACCCTGATCAAATTAGCCAAAACCAGACAGGTAAACAGCTAATGAGGTGAACCGCCAAGCTTAATGTTAGAAGTCTAAAATGATGCCCAGAACTGTACTGAGCAAATAAACGACATACTTGAACCAAGGCCTGCTAGTAGATTGCCCATCTTCTGGGTCCAAGTGTTACCCTATATTCTCAGATCACATGCCCCCCAAAAGTCACTTGTCACTATACAAGGCTAACATTACATCTGGAGATACATACTGGGAAGCCTACTAGTCAGCATGAAACAGAACAATCTCTGTAGCAGGTCTGAAAAATAGCCTCCAGTCTTCAAATCAAACTGACAGTCATCCCTTGCACAATGTTGTAATGTCAGACATATGGGTATTTAGCCTCATCGGTAACGCTATGAAGTTTAGAAAATTAGGACAGTTACCTGCAAAATCTGGACCAAAGCCAATTCAGATTGGTCAATGACCAATCCTGCCTACTTAACCTGGTGGACTTTGAAAAGGCCAATGAAGGAATGAGGGCAAGTCAGTACACTAGACCTAAAGCCTCAAAGCAGACACCATTACCACACACTGCTGTGGTAGATTTACATGGCAAGGAAAGTCTATGCAACACACTCTGAGCCCATTTAATTTAGACAGCTCTACCTACAAAACACCCATCACGAGTGGTGTATCTCGGGTTTCAGTATTTAAGGGTGTATAGCAGACATTTACAAATTAATGTGCCAAATTGAGTCAAAATCCTTCAAGATCCCTTCCCAAACAGGGATCAAAACCAAATTAAAGCTGCCAATTTATAATTTTATCCCTGGGCAAGTACCAGCTTGCCTTGTAGCCATCACAATGGCAACACCCAAGGACTCCTTAGGGAGGGACCTGGGAACATGTCCAACTGTACATGGATTCCATATTCAGTCTTTACAGAGCTTCCAGGTCCAATGATGCAAGCCTTCCACTATTTCTAATACTGGATACAGAATGGGGCATTGGCCTGATGAAAGCAAACCCACCACAACTGAACCAGTGTTCAGTAACAGCCTGAATCAAAAGCACCATGCTAACCATCTTAAAGTGGGTCTATATTGAATCAGCAAACACTGATTCATTGATCCTAATTAAGCAAAAGGTTACAATCCCAAACACTCTGAACGGTGATTTTTCACAGGGGGAAGCTGTTCCACAAAAAAAAAAAAAATTAATGTGGGGGGCAAACCACCCAAACAGATCACACCAGTGGAAGAAATGGCAAACTCCAAAAGCCAGTCCAGCATTTTTCCCTGGGGGGGGGGAGCTGTTCTGGGCGTTCAGGATTGTAAGCTTTTGCTCAAATAAGGTAGATGAATCAGTTTGCTTTAAGCATTTGCCGATTCAATACAGACCCCTTAAAACCTCACCTCTTAGCCTGTATACCAAAAAGAGGGGCGACCTCTACCTGAGGCAGAAAGCCCATGGTTCACAAACTTAGTGGTGGCATAGATTCCTTTAAGGGATCACAAGCTTAGAGAAATGAGACTTACCGGTGATGCATACCTATGAAAGTCTACTCCATAAAAAAGGAAAGACCTAGCCCTCTATTCATTTTGAGGAAAAATCCCAACATGCCCTTGTTCTGCTTTCCTCCAATGTGTATGCAAAATGCAAGCCAAAAACTACCAAGGAAATGCAAGGTTAGGCTTCTTGATGTCTAGAATCTGCCTAAAAAAGTACCAGTGAAGTAGTGGCAAATATTTAAAAATAGACCCAACCCACTACAATGCATTCTTCCTACAAGAAATGCAATGCTGCAGGATTTTTGAGCACAAGAACCAGACTGAAAAGTTGCTATAAGTATTTGAGCAGTTGGGCATACTGATGAGACACTACAAACACTTAAGGTACTCCATTCAAATTGTCTTAATTTCCTTTTAAGACCTTGGCTCATCTGGACAAAACCCAAGAGCAACAGTAACTGGCGTTGAAAGCAAGTTTTGCTAACCCTGCTATGCAATTCCATATAAAAATGCAGTCATTTTGCCAACACTTCATCCTGCATCCATTTCAGTTAGCATATAGGACTTCTGGTGTGGCTGCTATTAACACATGGTTCTAGCATTTACAAATCTGATTGCTAGACAAATGTGCTCTGCAGTTTTGGTCCCCTTTGCACAAGGGTAAATGCTGTGCAGTTTTGGTCCTTTGCACAAGGGTAAATAGTGCACATATGTTCACAAGATTAGTCTGCCTTTATCTGGAGTAAGCCAGGACTGCTGTCCTGCTGGCTCAAGACCAGTGGGGTACCCATTGCTCTCCTGCGCGAGAGCTGCAGCAGAATATTAAGATACCCAGTTCACTGATGCATTCCCCTCACTTATACTTTGGTAGAACACTGATCACATGACTGTCTTGATTTCAATCAATGCAGCAAGCCAACAATTCAATAGAAGCACAGATGTAACCAACATTTTACATCCATGCCTATGAAAGTAAAGGCTGAAAATAAAGGCTGAAATAAAAGGAAAGTTGCATACTAGAATTTCCAGGATGGTATTCTTAACTTCATTGGAGAAGGCATGCCCATCAGTTAAGTAATTAGGGACTTGGGGACCCAAGTTGATAGCAATCTCTCATTTGACAACCACGTGGCCAAAGTAGTTAGAAAAACATTTTATATAGCCCACCTAATCATAAAGGGATTCACATCTAGATCAGGGGAGGTCATTGTGCCTCTTTACTCATCCCTCCTCAGGCCCATAATTGAGTACAATGCCCCTTTTGGGATGTACCTTACCAGACACCTGCAGCAACTGGAAAGACCCCAAAAGTAACTCACCAAGAATGTATATCCATTTTTAACTTCCTACCCTCAAAATTTCCACATTGCAATTACTTTTATATGTTTTTATATGAAGAGTTGTATGAAAGCTTAGACACCAAGGAGGGAGAAAAGGACCTGTATAGATTGGCTAGACAGAGGGACTGAGCTAGGAAATAAGTGCAGCAGGTAAAGGGGATGGAAAGAATACTTTGAGGGGTTGATGAATGGAGAATGAGAGGGAGAGAAGGCTGTATGATGTGGGGATAGTGAATCATGAAGTACAATGAATTAAGGAGGAAGGATAGCTATGAAGAGGATGTTGGTCCAGATGACATACCTGTGGAAGCATGGAGGTGTTTAGGTGAAATGGCAGTGGAGTTATTAACCAGATTGTTTAATGAAATCTTGGAAAGGGAGAGGATGCCTGAGGAATGGAGAAAGTGTTTTGGTACCAATTTTTAAGAAGGGTGATGTGCAGAGCTGTAGTAACTAGAGGGATTAAATTAAAAATCAGTCACAGCATGAAGTTATGGGAAAGTAGTGGAAGCTAGGTAAAGAAGGGATGTGATTACTGATCAGCAGTACAGTTTCATGCCAGGAAAGGGCACTACAGATGTGATGTTTGCTCCGAGTGTTGAAGTACAGAGGTCAGGAGTTGCATTGTGTTTTTGTAAACTTGGAGAAAGCATATGACAGGGTGCCTAGAGAAGAGTTGTGCTGTTGTATGAGAAAGTCAGGAGTGTCAGAAGTATGCAAGAGTGGTACAGGATATGTACAAGGGTAGTGACAGTGGCGAGGTCTGCAGTGAGTGACAGATGCGTTTAAGTTGGAATTACATCAAAGATCAGCTATGAGCCCTTATTTGCAATGGTGGACAGGTTGACAGACAAGGTCAGACAGGAGTCCCCATGGACTGATGTTTGCAGATGACATTGTGATCTGTAGAGAGTAGGGAACAGGTGGAGGAGACCTTGGAGAGATGGAGATGAGCTTGAGAGAAGAGGAAAGGTCAGCAAGACTAAGACAGAATATATGTGTGTGAATGAGAAGGAGGATAGAGGAATGGTGAGGATGTAAGGAGTAGAGGTGGCGAAGGTGGATGAGTTTAAATACTTGGGATCAATAGTTAAGAGTAATGGTGAGTGTGGAAGAGAGGTGAAGAAGAGAGTACAGGCAGGATGGAGTGGGTGGAGAAGAGTGTCAGGAGTGATTTGTGACAGACGAGTACCAGTAAGAGTGAAAGGGAAGGCCTACAAGAGGGTAGTGAGACCAGACCAGCTATGTTATATGGGTTGGAGACCGTGGCATTGACAAAGGCTGGAGTTTGAGCTGGATGTGGCAGAGTTAAGATTTGCACTGGGTGTGACGAGGGTGGACAGGATTAGGAATAAGTATAAGTATATTATATTAGAGAGTCAGCCCAGGTTGGAAGGTTTGGAGAAAGCCAGAGAGGCAAGATTACATTGGCTTGGACATGTGCCGAGGAGGGATGCTGAGTATATTAGGGAAAAAAGATGCCAAGGATGAAGCTACCAGGTAACAGGAAAAGAGGAAGGCCTAAGATAAGGTTTATGGATGTAGTGAGAGGACATGCAGGTGGTTGGTGTGAGTGCAAGATGGAGGATGGGGAAGATGGGGAAGATATGGAAACTGATGATCCACTGTGGTGACCCCCAATGAGAACAGCCAAAAGAAAATGACCTTTATATCTATTCCTTTTTTTATCTTTTCTCCATTTATTACTCTTGACACTTACTGCTGCACATTTAATTTTACAAACTTGACATGTTTATATGCAACTTTTAGTGTGTACCTCAATTTCAGTTGTCTTCACACCCTTCCTGGTATCGCCGTTCTATTTTTAGCTCCTCTTAAGACCTAATCCAGAAAATGTTTCATGTACAGACCAGTTTCTCATCTTGTATCGAGTAAAGACATTAATTTTCACCATTAAACCTTCACATACTGCTCATATGGGGGCCATACACATTTAGCTCCCAGCCAAGAGGTTTAGCATTTCTGCTTAAAGTATCTGCAGAGGTATTTTATACCCCAAGTAAGCTTCATAAAATTTTTGTACTGAAAATGGAGGTGTAATGGGAAAGATACAAGAACAACATTAAATGTTAGCTCATTACACTCTTGGAATTCTCTACAGAGAACTCAGATACTTGGGGGAGCAAAAGGCTGTAACAAAGGAAGAAATTCTTTATCTGAAACATTATCTGAAGGTGTCAGTGTGGTCAGCCACAAAAGCCCTGGTAAAGACAGCAAGCACCATCAGTAAGGTTGCCTTTGTCCACATTAGTGTATAGTGCACGTTAGGGCCCATTGTGCAGGGTACTTTCCTCTTCCCTAAAGAGGTGTCTCGACAGCCCAAGTGGTATTTCCACAGGTAGGCAATGAGCAGAGTGCAATCTAGCTTTGTCAGTACTTTGCCCAGTGAGATTCAAATTCTTTGGGTACATGTCTCTTCTTCCATCTTAAGGGAAACTGGATAGTGGAGACAGGTTCTATGCTGCCCCCCATGTTCACACCTGCAGAGTGACACAGCAGTGCAGGTATATACAAAGGATACTATGGGCATAGTTAATCCTACCCCCCTTGTATGCAAACATAAGCAGCCCTACTCCAAACTAACACCCCTCTGCAAAGTCTGAAGTTGTAAAAAAAAAAGTGCTTGTAAAGCTCACCAAGGCATAGTGCAAAACTTAATAGTATAACCAAGACAGGTTTTTGGACTCCATTAAAATTTAGGCTGGTTAAAATTGTGCAGTCACATGGTAAGCAAACCAGAATCAAACCCAGAACTGCTGTAGAGTATAGGTACATCAACACCTGATACAACACCCCTACAAGGGCCACACCCAATACAACAGCTACACCCAGACTAAGTGCACAACACATGCAAATATGTATGACTGCCTCTACTAGGTTAGCCAAGTCAGACCTTTACACTTCACTGCATCTTCCTGCCCAGAAAGATGGGTTTATGGTCATTCAAGGTTAATGCTGCAAGAAAAAAGCCACACTTATCTAGCTATGCTTCAACATGATTGTCAGATATCACTTGTTCATTAGGAAGTGATGCTGAACACTGCTGTTCAAAGTCTCTCCAACCATATGATAAAGTTTTAGTATTGGGACAGGGCTTGACCCTCAATGAGTAGATAACCTGCCTTAGTGGCCTACATCTAGCCTAGATTAGCTCAGCTGAGGAACTTCCAGCTAGGACTACCTTAGACTGTGCTTGCCCTCACATTCACACAAGTAAATACCCATTTCAAACAGACTTTGCCATTAAAATACAAGCAATGGGGGATTTCAGTTTAATGCACAACCCTTTTCAAACTGAAAAATACTTTTTACCAGAATGTGAAATTTGAACAGACTTTACATGAAAGTACAGGCAAGATTTGACCAACAAATCTGGCTGGCACCACCACGTAATAATCTGAGGTACCAAATGAGTCAAGCACAGCTCCAAGAGTGAAAGTCTAGTGCAACTGGTCATTCCAGAAACTTGCCATTTCAGCACACCTGGGTTTAGTTGTCAGACTGCCACCAACCCATGGACAGCTCTAGAAGTTTATTGCAACTCTACTACAATGCCAAGACTCCTTAGAATTTGTGTGGATATTTCTTATGAAATTACTGCTGGTGACAGACTTAGGAAATAGTACAGCTCAACTCAGAACTTTTCCTGAAGTCACTCATCTGGTGTCAGTATCTTCTGAAAGTGCCAAAAATTGTTCATTACTAGACCCAGCCAAAGCTAGACAAACCATGATATCCAATACAAAGGCTCACTTCTAAACAGCAAGTGTGGAATGGCCAAGGGCTACCCCAGTAGTTTGTGGTAAAGGATTACACCTGCTCTGCCATGCAATTAGCTTGACATATGCAGTTTCACTTTTAAAAAAAGGTGATCTACACTGCAAGTCTTAGTCTTTGGATTCTGCACACAAAAAAACAATGTGCCAAATGGTGAACAGCAACTCGCCTGCCAATCTCATTGATGCACTTGGCACACATTTCATTTCCTGTTCATACTCTTCCTTGGCAGAGAGGATCCCAGCACCACCTCTGCTTCCCCAGGTCACTAAAGGCAGAAATGTTAGCTGCCATAATTTACCAAAACCAAGCATTGCCCATGTCATCTTATTCCTCTTATACACAAACTATTCTCATTTAGATCTACCTCCATATTCAGGTACCATTAATCTCCCCTGTACCCTTATGCAAAGTACATGGATTCTAAATTAAATATTGCCAACATCTGCATACTTTGACAGAACTTACAACCATGTCACAATGTTTAGTGCCAATTTTGGATATTAAGCAGGTGACTACACTGGTCCCAGGACACCCCAGTCAGGGCCACAAGGCAGAGTTACTGGACAGCAGTCAACCCTACAACAGGTTGTAGTTCTGTCCATACCTCAGCCTCCGTGAAAGAAATCTTAAGTGTAAAATAATGGGGTGGGGACAAAGGCCTAAAGATATGAAATATTTGTCTAAACTTGGAAGTTGCTAGAACAGGATTTGTGTCAACATGCATTTTCTACACAGTATGAAGTCTGAAGCTCACCCTCCACACCCCACACATTTTTATGAGGGACAGACCAGAGACAAAACTGAGAGGTACAAGTTGTCACATTCATGCAGTTTACAGGTAGGAAATTTAAGTGTTTGCAGTACCATGATTATGGCTTGAATTTAAGAAGTTAAGACACATGCCTAAAAACTATTGAAAACTAAGCACCTTTTATAGTGCTACAGAACTATTCTTGGTAAAAAGCACCCAAGCCCAGCTTTAACCAAGTGTACGGCCACACTGTGGTAGTGGGATAAACTACAGTTTTTACTTTGCTTCCATCTACTTTGGATAGAAGCCAAGTGCTACAGCCTTCAAAACTGCAAAAACATTGGTCCTAAACCAGATTCAGGTGGCCAAAGAGTCAAGTGTCTAGAAGCTAAGTGTTATAGGTATAAAAAGCACAAAGCTGTAAAACAGCATTGAACTGTGCTAAAACACCAGGTGATTGAAGTGATTATAGGTTCATTAGGTGGTTATTAGGCCAATGAGCCTAGGGCCCTTACAAGCCTAGACAAGTTCAACCCTTGCTCCTTTAGAGAAGCATGGCCTAGGTTATAAGCAGATCTCAATCAGCACCAACTGCCCCTAGCCAAAATGGACACAAGTGAAACCCCTGGGGTAAATTTACAGTTTCCCCAGCCAATCGGGCAAGTTGTACTTAGAAGGTTAATGAGGGGCTCAGTTTATTGTATTGAAAGTAAACTCCAGGGAGGCCCATCTCAGCAAGTTTGGTTGATGGTACAAGCTATGTCAAGGGCCCTAGAGCAAGTGAAGTGTAGCATTCAACTTTTAAACATGCAGCGCTTCCACTAAGGCAGGATCAGGTTGCTCTGTATGCAAGACAGGTCACCTCCAAGTAGTCTACATGATGCCAAGTAGTGACAGTGATGTCACTCTGTCCACTTAAGAGGTGCTGAAGACCCTGAAGTTTCTTTGAAAGTTCTCCAGTTGCTGCAGGTGCCTTGGGTACATACCAAAGGGAGCACTGTACTCTTACTAGCCTGATTAGGGATGAGTATGGGGGGGGGGTTAACCTAGAACCTATGCCCTTGCTTAGGAAGGGCATGTACAAAGCCTTCCTCATCACTGGAGACATGGTGATAAAAAGCAAGGTTATTAACCTGTATGCCCAAATCTCTAGCCACCAATTTAGAGCTTAGTGTGAAAATGGTAAGCTACAGGGACACTGCCTTTGCCAAAGGGGACAATGCATTTTTAGCATGGAGTTAGACCATAACTTTGGCACCAATCATTGCTTTGTGCAAGTCCTTGTACAATGTTGACATGAGGACAGAGTGCTCCTAGTTTGCAGTCATCAGCAAACTGTCAGCCACAAACTTGCCTGTACTTGTAGATTTCCAAATAGGGGCCCCAGTACCAATCCCTGTGGGACACCATTGGTAACAGGTCTGTTGGCAGAGGTGGCATCCCCTATTTTGATCATGCATTCAATGAGCCAGTTTGCAACCCACCAGGGTGAGAGTTTTTCCAATGATGCTCAAGTGGGGGGTTGTGTCAAAGGCCTTGAAATCTAGGTAGGCTGTATGGACAGATTGATTTCATCCAGGGCTTTGGTAACTCAATTCACCAGGTTCAACAGGCAGGATCTCCCTTTAACAAAACCAAACTGGATCATGTCAAGTGTTTGAAGGGTTCCTATATCCAAGTCCAAGGATGACTTCTCCACAGCCTTGCAGACAAGGGTTAGGGCAACGAGTTTGTAGTTCCCAGGTTTAGTGAATGCACACCTTGTTCAAGGGGAGGACTAGCAGTTTTCCATTCAGCAGACAAGACCAGTGCCTAGGCCGTGGTTGCAAAAAGTAGCCATTAGTGTTACCAACTTATTTAAACCACTGTGAATGCAGCCTGGGATGTTATCAGGTCCCATAGAGACTGTTTCTGGCCTTGGAGAGCAATTAAGACCCGCTTTCAGAGATACTATGCGATTACTTTGGGGTATGTGGTAGGGACAGAGGGCAGAGAGATTTTTACTGAGCCTATTAGTAGGCTTGGAGTTTCCACTGGTTCAGTATGTGGTACCATTCACTACCAGTTCAGCACAAATTTGGGCTTCTCCTTTAACTCATTACATCTGAGTGAGGTCTCCATTCCTGACAGGTGTCAAATATTGCTTGTTCATATTTGCATCAATTCCAGAAACATGCTATGTACAAAGTCTTAAAACATTTAATCTTAAAGCTTACACAACTACAATTAGACCTCTGTCTAGTGCATGAAAATAATAAAACAGTAACTGTATTGTAGATATAATTTACATTTCTAAAAATCTCAACCAGGTAACAAAAAACTCCATGAAAGCTCAGATAGATGAATAAAATGCTGACAACTTGAGTGGTTGCCAAAATATTTAGTTTAAAAATTACAAATGTAATAGTTGGTGTTTACTGTGACTTACAAAATTTGGTTTAAGATCTAGAACCTAAAGAATACTAGCACAATAACAGTTTGTGCCAAGTATTTAACTGGTGTACAAATACTGTTTCCACCACAAGAAACCCCTTGTCCCAGAATCCAAGCAAGTAACCCAAGATTGGGACAAGTCCATCTTCACCTGCAGTTAACTAGTACCGGATTTGGTTACCAGAAAGTGCTACACTTAGCTCCTTTGCCTTGGAAGAAAAGAAAACATCCAAACCATTAACATTGTTGTACATGGGGTGGTGTGTCACTTTAAAGTCTAGTGCTAAGGTATACACACAGCCAGATTGCTAGCCCTGCCATGGTTCTTCCACTTTACAAAGATGTGCAGTAGGTAGGTCGGGCACTGTAAATTGGTGTGTGGGAGGAAATGTGAACAGGCAGAACATGCCAACTCCACAAAAAGGCACCTTAAGATTAAAGCTGTGAACTGATGCCATCTGCTGTGCCAGTGCTGCCAAAAGCACTTCTGCTCCTAATGTGCTTCGGCAGGCATTAGCTTCTGCCTGCAAAAGCTACCACAGAATCTTCCTTTTGGATAGTACCCACAATCTTACATTGACAGATTTAGTCTTGCTTAGGTCATAAGTTAAATGTGCCATGTGGAGAACCTTGCTACTAATAAAAGGTATCCATGCCACAATTGGCCACTTTTCTACAATGGCACTGAGGTAGCTTTCATTCCTCCAGTTTGGGAATATCAAAATGGGTTTCTTTGTGGTCCAATTTGCCTGGGCAGCTCCACCCCAATTTCAGGTGGGCCCATTTCTCTACCAGCACCATATACCAGAATCACTAGTTACCTGGGCAGGAGTCAGGACACTGCAAGCCACCTGTGCTGGATCAGGGTTTTAGTCCAACAGACATTGCCATGCACATGTCTGTCCAGTGTTGCACTGTAACAAAGGGTACCAATAGCGAGAAAATGCAAAATTTCATTATCAGTGAAAAAAAAAAAAAAAAAAACACACCACGTCTTTCATTCAAGAACAAGACTTGCTTTTAAAGCTGTATGGCCCTACATACTAAAAGAATAAGTGAGAACACATTTCTGCAACATGAGCATGTTTCACTGGGAAAACCAGAAGTCTTATAGCACTGCAGTACTGTACACTACCACAATGCAATACTTGTGCCCCAACCTATTCCTTTTTACACTAGTAAAGGCAAAATATGCAGGATTAAAGTTACCCCATTAGTTAGTTCAATATTAACACTAGTACAACCCTTGCAAGTTGTGCAATTCTCCTATTGCAATCAACACCTGCAAGTTGCAGACTTAAGTATCTATACATTTATGCTCCTAGCAATACAACTGGAACTGGTATTCTGGATTCCCCAAAGAGTTTGGGCAGCAAATACTGGCTATGGAGAGGCCACAACGTGTCTTTTGCAGTAAGCTTAAAGTGCAAAAATTCAGGCATGCTTGTTTGGACACAGAATCTCAGGACTGATGACACAGAGCAGCATATTTTACCAAGGATGCCACAATACAAATGAGATTTTAATTGGCAGAGTTTGACGTTATTCTAAGGAGATCCAATTGGTCAGCACAGGAAGATTAAGCGGCCATGGTTGGCAAGGATGGCATGTACTTCTCTAGGTTTGAGGACTGGCAAAGACTACCCTTCCCATAGAGCTTTTGGTTAATTGACCAGTTGGCGCATACATTCACTAGATTCCAACAGACTTTATACTCTTGGAACACTACAACTGCACCCCCAGGCACATGGCAAGGTCCAACCATAAACTTCCTTCAAAACTCCACAACAGAATTTTCCAAGCCAAACTACACTTTAAAACCATGATTTGCCAAAATACAGTGCCCCTCCAAACCCAGTTCACAGAAACTTTGTACAACCATGTCAATGGCTTACAGGCTGCTATACCTACGAGAAGCCCAAAACTGCAGGAACAAGCCACCCTGGTGGAGGGTTAGCCAAGTAGACAATTTGAGGTAAAGATGGCTTCAAAAGGAAAGAAAGCCACAAGCTCCTCTTCGGGTACATAAAAACTGATTCAAGGAAGCCAAATGCAGCAAAATCAAGTGGCTGACAAATTTAGCTCTCAACTTTACCCCCACCACACTCACCAAGTAATACCATCAAGCATAACCCCTCCAAATATAACATGTCCTTGGCTATGCTCCAAGGCCAACAGCAGTCTCAATGGGCCCAGATATCTAATTATGACCCACCAGGTCCACTGGAGTAACTAGGTTATCAAAACTGGCTTTGATCCATGAGAATGGAAGACTGCAATGGTCATACCTCTTCACAAGGATGGGAGGGCACCCATAAACTACAGACCAATTAGTCTGACTAGTCATATGCAAAAACATATGAAGCCATGAATAGTGGAAATGGACAGACCGACAATGGATCCATCCCATTTGGCTTCAGAAAAAGTCATGCTTAGTGAACCATGACAGCTCGGAGGTCACCAAGGCAATAAGAGATGGTAAAGTGTACACTGGCCAAGATGTTTGATACACCAACCTTGGTATTAATCGTAGTGAATTTGGCATAAACCCCCTACAACTTTGTTGCATAGCCAAGCTGGTTCACAGATTGAATCAAGGAAGTTCCAAAGAAGCCAGTCACCAGTAGTCCCCACTTCTCTGGCATCCATTTCTCAGAAGTAAATGCCAATATCAAAGGCCAATGGCTGACCATGTCTGCAGACTGCAAACTGGGAGCAGTTTGAATCCCCCCCAAAGACTATTACAAGAGTCTGAAAAAGTGACCAGTACCTTTTGGGAAATCTAAAGCGAGTGCAACACATCCCCAAGCTGACCCACTAGTTAAGTATCTGAGAATACATTTAGACAGTTGCCTGGATTTTCCACAGATCCTAGTTTGCAAAACAGACCGGATTTACTCCGAACATTAGAGCCAGAAGACAATTTACTTGACCTGATCAGCATATGCCCCGATGATTCAGCTTCCTGTAGTGTTCAGAGATCTGTCAGATTAGGCTTACCTTACTCGGACCTCATTTTGTACTAGTCTCTTCCAATTAGGTGAAGATTGGAATCTGACCCGACCCTACCATCAAAAACTAGATACTGTAACATCCAGTATGAGAATAGGGCAGGGCAGACCTCAGTCAAGGAGGTTGTAGAAAGTCAAAATGCACACATCACAGAGGAAAAGTTCTTAATGAGCCATTCATTTTATCAGCTTTCTCCATGCGACCCAAAAGCTGCCAATAAACTTGACATAGGCATGCACACAAGACACACTGTTCTTGTCCTTTCAACTACAATAAAGTCTACTAGCCTGTGCCAAAAGTAGGCTAGAGTCCTGACTACAGACAATGGAGTTAAGCTAGCAGGTGCTTGGAAAACTGTGCGCCCATGCTGGATGGGGATGTAGAGAACAGACATTGTGGTATAGCTCCAAGGACAGGGCTACACTGGAGTGCAGAAGCTAGTAATGCAGTGGAGGGTCTGGTAGTAACTATGCAAGCCAGTGACAGTTGCATACATGCTTCCATACAGTCACAGAGGGCAAGTTGAGGGACTTTGTTCATCACAACTTGCAGACTGAGCTGCAAGACCAAAGATCAGGTCCACTGGACACTGCATGTGGATCAATATCTGCAGCACCAGTTTAAATGGCACAAAACCCACTTAGCAGGGACAGTCCTTGCAAGAGTTGCACCAGATGCCTCCTTCAAGCAGGCAAACAGTTTTCCCTGAAAGATGCCCAGAGTTGATCTATACAAAAGAAGAATCCTAGTAAACTTAAGTGAATTATTTCTAAACTACCTCTTATGCAGAGAGGTCAGTGATCCCCTTGTTTATGCTTAAAGTTCATACTGCTGTATGACTAACTATATATCATTTAACTGCACCCAATACTGTTGCAGCAAAATACACTTTTCAGTTAGCCATTTTATTCATACTCCACTTTGCAGCCAATGTTATGAGCATTCTGTACGTTTTACACCCACACAATGTTGAGCATTCTGCATGTTTTACACCCAGACACCAATGTTTAGCATTCTGTATGTTTTACTCCCAGACACACCCACTATTCTTTGGTAGCCTAGGAAAGCCTGAAGAACCTTTAACCATTCAAGTGCTGGGTGAAACTCACTACATACCAGTTTACACAATTTTGATATGTGATTAAAGGTGTGATCTTGAAGCACCAATATGCTTAAGTGAGGCAAAATGGAAGAAAGCATGCTCGACATTTTGTAAATCTAGCAAGCTCATCTAGCAAACAATAGATCTAGGCTGGCAATATTGCAAACAGAAAATCCAATAACTCAAGCTCCCCCTAAAGCTTCTACCACCAACTAAACGGACCTTAAAAGCAATACATGCTTAGTCCAAACTAGCAAAAACATTCTAGCCAAGTAACCAAACATGGAAGGCCATCTGCATTCTGCCATGCACCAACATCCTCCTTTGATAAGGTTCACAGTTTAAAATACAACTCATTTGCCTGCTCAGAATCCTGATCTGCACAAGATTTATGTAGAAAGGTGCTAACATTGTAGCAGCAATCTGACAATTTGGTTTACTGTGATACTAGACTTTCCCACTGCATTCCTGAAGAGAAACAAACCAGCCTGAGACTCAAATCTACTCCATTTAGATAATACTGTAACTATGCTAGTGAGGCCTAAACAAAAAAGTGGTCAATTCCAGCAAAAACTGGAATGTAATACCCAGTGGATACCTCAACCTCCTAGCACAAGAAATCCAAGCCAAAAATAAATGGGGGAGGGGACAAAGGCCCCAAAATATGGGCAGATTCTTGCAAATTTGGAAGGTTGCCAGAATTATTGGCATGCATCTTCTGAAGGAAAGCCAGAAACTTTGATCCATTAAGAGACCTCAGTTGCCAATGATTTGCCAGAAAGCCACAAACTGAAGAAAAAAGTAAAACTTAAAGCTGGATAGCGGAGGTATGCACTACATTTCAAACAAGTTTAGCACTACTCAAAGTGGACTTAAGCACATACTTCTCAGAGACAAAAATCTAATTGGGGACCATGATGGAAATCATGCCAACCCAGCTATCTGGAATTTTGTAAATAATTCTGTCATTTATATAAACATTGGTGATTTATACAGAAATCAGTTATGCACCAAGCTAAAATATATAGTGTACCCTGCTGGAACACAGATCAACTTAATAGGTCAAATTGAGTTATAGCTGGGCCATAAAAGATATTCAGTAGCAAACCATGTCAGTCTAGACTAGCTAGTTTATTTTGGTATCGTCTTGAAAGAATAAATGCAAGTGTTAGTTTTACAACTTCCAAGAGCTTTGTAACATCTGTGTGAAATATAACTCAGTTTATTCTGTTGACAAGGGTTTTAGCTTGTGAACCAAAGTCAGATGACAGTGATGTCATCCAAGCTAACCCGACAGTAATATTGGATATCACTAAGAATTCCCTCAGACTGGGCTTTTGTATTTGGATATTCTTGCTAGGTCACTCAGCTGCACTTTCCTTGCTGCGAGTAAGATTTAGGGCATATTATCTCTTGGATAGATAGGAATATAAAGATTAGTGTAGGATGTTCTGTATTTGAGACAGACCTGCTGTGTTTTAGATATTCCCTGTGATTTTGAACTCTGAATTTAGTGTAGTGTAGAGTATTATCTTGTTTTATTTATTAAATATATCCTTTGTGGACAATATTTGAGACATTTAAGCTCTCATGTATTTACTGACTGTACAGGCCACTCCTGTATAACCTTTCAAGTCTTGGCTAGACTACCATTTGGATTAATAGTAATAGCAAGATTGGACACCCTTTAAGGGCCTTATGGCAATGGATAAGGGTGGCCAGTGGCAGCTGGAACCACCTTATGGTCTGGACAAGACAGGGCATAGCTAATAAACCTGTGCCAGCCTTTCCCAGGTGTTTGTATACAAATCAGTTAGCTACTTGGGCAGGGACATGAAGCACTGGTTGGACAGAGGGTGCAGGAGGTCTTAGCTTGGCCATTTAGCACAGATCTCAACTTTAGCTGTGCCAGTGGGCAAAACCAGCCCCCAACTGGTGTTAAGGGAAACACCATTTATCCTCCCAGGGTGTAAATCCCCTAGCTGTTGCCAGTTGAAGATTGAGGGTCCTCATTTACTGGGCCAGTGCAGGGATGTCAGACAGTGATGGGATAGCCACATCACATTAATTGGCTTGTAGTGGTGTGGATATTGGGATTCCTGTAGCTTGTGTACAGTGGTCACTGTGTACTCAGCAACAGTGAACATGGAGTTTCACATCAATTTTTTTGCTAGCTTAGTCAGGAGAGCAAGCATGTCAGCAGAGTATGACATGCTGACAAAATCAGTTGGATGTGCCAAGCTAAAGGACTGGTGGAAGCCCACCTGACTAAGGCAGAAGTGATTGTAGTTTTGGGCACAGCTACATTGCAGACCAGCAATCAGGACAACTACTCTGGTCTTGAGTGATGCAACTCAGAAAATAGACAGCTCAACCTTTCTACACAAACATCTGGAGTTTAGCTGGAGGCCAAGCATTTGGAAATAGAAGACAAATATCTAGAGGCTGAAAGAGACTGGGGTGTCTTGAGGCCGAGGAAAGTGAGAAATTTATGTCTAGAGGCCAAGGACAGGCAGGCAACATGAAAAGGAGATGCTGACTTCAGAGGCAGTGGAGAAGGGAGCAACTGAACCCAGAAGCAAAGATCAGTAGAACGTTGATCAAGGGCTCTGGGTATGGTTCCTGACCATCTTACTCCATGGTAAAACTATTTCTAAATAGTTAGATTGCAGCAAATAAGTCTGAATGCTTTCAGTTTACACCTGAAGCTTATAGAAAAAAGTTGAGCAGACACAAAGCTGATGAATATTGCTGCTAAGCACTTTCAAAGGTGGGCGAGTGGATGTCAGGTCACCACTTTTGAAGGTCTGGCAGACCTTTTGGTGAGGGAACAAGCCCTTAGCCCGAGGACACAAGAATCTGGTTAGCTGATACTATACTGCAAATGAGTTGGAGACCACCTATACCAGCAAGCAGGGCATCATTGCACAGGAAAGGACACCCAGTGCTGCTCACAGGTCTAAGGAAACCCATTGGGCAGCCCAGACCACCCCAGCAGAGTCTGCCAGCAGCAGGGGAAGCCACTAGTCCAGGTGGATGTCCAGAACCAAGGGTTAAATGTTGTAAATGCAACTAGTACATGCAGCATAGATGTCCAGAGGCAAGGCAGGGAACTAAAGTTGGCAGAGCCAGTAATTTGGAATAAAAATGCCAGCAGCAAGTGGTTGAGACAAGGGTTCTAAAGCCACAAAAGGTAGTATCCTTAGTAAAGGAAAAGGGCCATTGCCAAGAGCCTCTGACCTAACTATTGTCAAGCCAATGGTTAGAGCAGCACTACTTGCTTGGACAGTCTACTCCAGAGACTTAGGAGGGACCCCATTCCAAATACCTTTGGCCAGGGTTCAACATTGAATGGGAGGGTGGAAAAGGAAGTCAGCAAGTAGGTGTGTTCGACTGATGTCCTGACAGGACATGATTCACATTTCCATGACCATTAAAAAGTGCACATAAAATTCAGGAGTCCAGCAGTCTCTGGGCCTCCACAGAGGTGCTGGTACCAACCAATAGTCCACACAACCTGGTGCTGCCAAAGAAAATTAGGACAGATGAAGCCTTAGGGCATCTGGGTGGGGCATCTTACAGCTATTGATATCACCAGTGGTTACTAGCAGGTGTCCTTTACTCCTAGAGAGATCAGCCTTTGACTCTTTTTGGCTTGTACAAGTTCAAAGATGCCCTTTGGGATGAAAAATGCCACAGTGACTTTCCAGAGACTGGTAGATTGTACCCAAACAGAAGATTTTTGTTCTTGCTTGCCTAGATATTGCCATCTACAGCCATTCCTGACAAGAGCACCTTCAGCATGTCAGGGGTTGAGGCAGACTACAGAGGGTAGAGTTTACCATTAAGCCCAGCAAATATCAGGTGGGTATGGCAGAGGTCGCCTACCTGTGACAGAGTGGGGAGTGGTAGGATCAGGCCAGAACCTGCCAAAGTGGAAGCCATTTAGGCATGGCCTGACCCTGTTACCAAAAAGTAGGTGGAGGGCATTCTTAATGCCAGCAGGGTACTACAGAAAGTTTGTCTAATGTACCATAGCAGCTTCCCACAGTCCTGATGAAAAACAAGCCAGATAATTTAGTGGACCACAGCATTAAGCAGGAATTCCAGAAGCTTGGAGCTTTGAGGACCCCCTGTGTTAACCAGTTCAGATTGCAGCAAAGAATTTGTTGTGCAGGTGGATGCTTCAAACCCTGGGGTGTACTTAACCAGGTTTGTTCAGCGGGAGAAGAGCACCAGTGGTATCTCAGCCATAGGCTCCAACCTGGGGAGGAATGCTATGCAGCTGTGGAAAAGGAATGCATAGCCATAGTGTGGGCACTGCAAAAACTTCAGCCTTTTCTGTATGGAAGAAAATTCAGTTAAACGACAATCCCAACATAGCTAAAAATCGAGCCAGCAAAATACCAAGTTACCAAGGTGGAGCTTAGTGGTGCAGGCATACAAGAAGCAGCACAGCAGCAGGGTTAGCAATGCAGATGGGCTCAAGACAGAGTGGGGCAAGGTATTCCCAAATATGCTCAACCCTCTCTCAAGGGTCACTTGAAAAACTAGCTTGAGCTCAGGGGTGGAAAGAAATGCAATGTAGGGAAAGTCAGCCCAGCTATCTGGAATTTTGTAAATTAATGTCATTTTGTGACAGATGATTTTATACAAAATTTGTACAGAGCTAAAATGTTTCCAAAGTACCCTCCTGGAACAGATTTAACCTCAACTATCAAGTTTTGCAGGTTACTTTAAAGCAGAGACATCAGTCAATGTCTAGACCTAGACACGAGTCTTGAAAAAGTAGTATTACTAGGTTTAAAAATCTGTTTTATTGTTATGACTTAAGATCTTCAAACATCTGAGATGCATTTCAGATATTAAATTGTTAGTTCTGACAAGGGGGTTTAGCTTGGAAAGTACCATCCAACCTAACCCAGCAGTAATATTGGATATGTTTTGGATCTAGCATGAACATCCACTCATATGCACTTAGTTGATTTAAGGTATAGTATCTTAGATATAGCTATAATAAAGATTACTTCAGATGTTTTCTGTATTTGAGATGGTCCTGCAGAGTTTAAGTGTGATTTTGAACTGAAGTTAGTGTTGAGAGTATTGTCTTATATTTATCTTTGTGATGGATATTCGAGACATTTAAGCTCTTAGAATACCTTCATATTTGGTGACACTATACAAGCCATTCCTAAATAGCCTTGCAAGTCTTTGTTAGATTACCATATGGATTAATAGTAACATTACACAGGACTGGACACCCTTTAAGGACCTTATGATAGCAAAGGGTGGCTAGTGGCAGCTGGAGCTACCTTAGTTTGGGAAGGGGGCGTAGCTAGTAAACCTGTGCCAGCATAGCTAGTAAGCCTGTGCCAGCTTCCCAGTTGTGTGTAAGTGAAAGTGACAGCTACTTGGGCAGGGAAACTAAGCACTGGTTGGACAGAGGGTGCTGGAGGTCTTAAGTTTGCCACTCTGCTGAGATCTCAACCCTATAAGAGGGAGAAACTTGCCCCAGATGGATCTGTGCGCTAAAGGGAAATTGCACTTTCCTGTACTTGTCATCCTTCCAGTGTGCAAGCCCCCAGCTGTTAGTGGTGAGGATAGAGGCTCCTTTATTACTGGGCTACTGCAGGGGCATCACAGGGATAAAAGCCCCAAAATAGGGACAGATTGTAAATATTGGTCTTATAAAGGTTAGTTTCCCCAGAGACTGCACAGTCTGGAATAGGCTTCCCATACATACCAGAGTACCTTATGGACCCTCTTCAAATGCAACCTTGATGAGTTATGGGAAGCCTTAAGATTTGTCCCAGAGGGTTTACATTTGTCCCTCATTGACTGGGGCAACAGGTGCCAACTTTTTTGGAGGCTAAATGCTTGGCTAGGCTTGTAAGGGCCCCAAGGCCATTAGCCTAGTAATCTATGATCCTATAAACTTGGCTTAGTAGAGATTTGTTTACATGCATTTTCTGAAGGCTATGAATTCTAAAATGCAAACCCTATGGCATCTCCCTTTAACTTTCTCCAAACCTTTTGAGTTTCTAATGACAGGAATGACATTCAAGTCAAAGTAGGATTAAAGTTAATGAAATTAGTTTTGCTTTGCACCTGCAATGTGCCCAGTAATAACTCCTGCAGTTTGTACAGAGTTGCATGTAGATTCTTTAAGACCCATTGCGCCTTCTACTATTAGAACTCTGGACATCTTCCCCATTGCTCGTTTCTGCCTGCAAATCCTGATATTTTTAAGACCCTCTGTATGCAAGACACTAGTCACTGGGTGTAGCAATTTCATTGATCAATGCTGCTCTTCATGGACCACATATCTGGTTCTTGCATCCATCTTTTGAACTGTTGATAATAGGGATCCCAGTGATGTGAACTTATGCTTTCTATAATGCTTTGTGGCTCATGTTTCCACTGTTTCAGCTACTTGGCACAATCCCCAGTGCAATATTGCCACATTATGCCTTCCAGTATACAGTCCTTCTGCCATTACTATCAACCAGCAACAGGGTTAACCGTTTCCATTTCTGTTTTACAAAACCTTCATTTGTCAGTTTCTCCCTGTTCAATGGACTCTGGAAATATATGTGGTATTGTGTAGTGACTCCAATGGAATGACTGGATTGATTTGCCAGAAAAAAAATATGCAGGACAGGCCCAAAATCTGGACAGCTGAGGTACAATTGGGTAAACAGCAAAACATGTTTGGTGGTCATGGGACCAGGCCTGCCATACTGTGGGAAAACAGAAGAGCTCATGTTAAGCCACTTTAATAGCTTGCAACACAACAGTTCTGGAGTTTTTCAAACTGGTTATGAAGTCAATGCTATGCAGAGCATGCAGTTTCTAGTTTACAAGCTTGGCAAAGTTGCCCCCTCCCCCAGAGCATGAAGTGTTCTTGCAGTACATTGACAAGTCATTTACCTGACACTGGATAGCTTCAACTCTGTAAGGGTTGTAACCTTTCATACATTTGCGGCACAACTGCTTAAAGTAAACCTGAAAAGAAAAAAATATATATGGTTACCTACACATTAAGCCAGTCAAAAACCTGTAAATAAGCAGTCCCTTAAACCTAGTTCACTACAGGACTGGTCAGTAATACAGAACTAGGATAATGCAGTTACACAAGGCAAACAAATCTGGTCATCTGAAAATGAAACCATGCCAGAGGCCCACCAAAAATACTGCTATGGAGTTGTGAAGTACAACATGTATCATTACCCATCAACCTCTTAGCCCCAAGAAATATGCACAAAGTGTGGGGGGCAGTCCAAGGGCACTACATATTGCTCTTATAAACTTAAGCTGTTATAACAGATTTACTATTGTACCTTTCAGAAAAGGCATGGTAATGCCCGAATATCAGTAGGGATGTTAATCCTAATAAAACTTGGGGTAAACAATGAAGAGTGCCAAGAGGCAAAAATTTGGAGAGTCGAGATATTCCATGCATTGATAGGCAGCCATGCACAAACAAGCATTTAGGAGGGGTTGTAGTGATACTTCCAACTAGAATCCTGCAGATGTTCACCACAGCAGTGACTCCTGATGGTCAGTGTAGAAAGGTATTGTGCAAGGCAACAAGATCTTCCTACAGACATGTCATGAACAGCACCATCTAGGGACATTTCATATGTGAAAGTATACCCGTGTGGAATCCTGAAAGCACTTTACCAGATAAACAAAAGTTGTCAGAACAGACAAGTTTAAGTCAGCCATTTGCCACCCCCTCCCCAGTAGTCTGTTTGAATATAGCCACACCTACAGCCTGGTGAATCAGGACTTTCATACCAGCTGGTCAGGGAAGAGTCAACATGCATGTCTGCTCATATCTTCCAAGTGAGAGGGAGAGGTCTGTCATGAAAAGCATGGGGAATATTATCTAAAAGACCAGCCATAATGAAGAGTTTAAATATAAATATATTTAATAAAACATGAATACTATTTACAATAAAGCTTCAATCCCAGGAATTAAAGTGTGCAGGTTCATACATTTACAGAAAAACTCAACTAATCTCACCAATTTTCCTGACTGATCTAAATAATTTCTTCTCTGGTTACTTACTAAGAGCAAGGTGAGATCCTTGTCAGGTTGCAAAAAATAGTGCCCCAACACTTGTCACCTAGTATTAAACAGTCACCTAGTATTTAAAACAGTTATGTATGACATGTTACTGTAATCCATCTAGCCATCTGACTTGTTTCCATACACCCCCCCAGGTATAAGGTGTCAGGATTTAGCACCTAGGTGTCAGTACAGAGCCTTAAGATCTGCTGCAGCTCCTGAAGTCAAAACAATCGAACCCACACACTTCGAGTAGCAATGTTTACCCAACAATACAGGAAACTTCCTAGTACAAATGGTCTGCATTCAAAACCTGTGAGACTATCTTTGCCTAGGCCCAGTAATTTATTTTGGAAGATTTTTCTATGTCAGGTGAATTGATATTAACCTCCAGTATCCTCTATTACAATGCATAGATTAGTTACAATACAATCAGGACCCACTATTGGCACTTTAAAGCAATTTTACAAATACATTTTGTAAAATCTGTACAAATTTTGATATACAAATAATCAAATTCCAGCTAGTTGTTCTGTCATATCTAGCACATCCACTGCCCTACTTCTGGCACAACTTGCAATACCAGGTCACAAAAGTAACTGCCTAAAGCATTCACCTTGGCAGGTGCCTGCTCCTCTCCACATGAAAGCAAACTGCTGCTCAGTCTTAAACTCATGTACCCTTTTCATGTATGGGGCAAGATGAAGTACACATGCAATACATTTTTCTGCTCTTGCCTCAAGAGGTAAATAAACCTAGTCCAATTATGATCGTTACACATCACGGGACAGTAGCAGAGATTCACCTGCTCAAAATCCTGTAACTGCAGAGGTGAAAGTCACCATGGACATTTTAAATGTAACCATACTTTGACCAGGTTAATCCCACTAAACTAGTCTTAACACATCATCCAGAGGACACGAATCCAGCACCCCGGATTCTGCAGTGCCAACAATAGTCACCTGGAGGGAATACAACCCACAACCTTGTCTTCCAGCATTCTTCCAACAGATGTGCTTCAGTGCTACAGAAGCAGCTTTAAACACTGCTGATACAAGCCTACCAGTCAGTCCCTTTGTAATTAGTTTAGACCATAAACCATTTTGGGACGACTGCTTGACTAGCAGCACTGTGTACCTTGAAATACAATCAAGCTACCCACACCAATGGAAGTGAAGCTACATGGGATGCCCTAACCAAAGTGGCAAGGAGTACCCTCTACTGCAGTGAAAAATGGCCTCCAATGTGGCCTGAAGTGGAAAGTGAAGGCTTTGTAGCCTTTAGTCTGAAATGTTTGGCAAAAAGGTCTTCTGGAAGGTGGAGACCCAAAATGGGCTCTGCAAACCAACTCAGTGAATGCAGTGAAGTCTACAAATGCATATAAATGAAATAAGTGGTGTATTCAACTGGACGTATAAGAGAATTTAAGTACCTTTATCTGCACTTTAAAAAAAAATACAGTATTTAAATTGATTTTAACTGTGTTGCAGGAATATTAACTGAACTGGAAGTTTTGACTCTGCTCTTCAGTTAATCTTAGTGAACTTGAAACTGCCCGCCCCTCTTGTAAATTTGTATTTGGATACTCCTGGGCCCATCTCATTTGCTCACTCAAATGAGTGCAGTGAGATCATATTCTGATTTCAAGCACTCCTGTGTACAAAGAGCATCTGGGAAACAAAAAAAAAAATTAAGCTAGTTTCCTGCCTTTCCTGTTAAGTGGTATAGACTATTTGTGGGCTTCTGAGCTCCCAGGTATAGACTATTTGTGGGCTTCTGAGCCCCCAGGCCCTTCTGTGTTGGAGGGAAGCCTTCTAGCTTAGTTTTTTTTTCTTGTAACTAGCCAGTTTTCTAGTTTCAGCACTCAAATCTGTTTCTTTGATCTCAGCACTTGTTCAGAAAAAAAATAAAAAATTCATCTGCTTTTACTGTACTTGTTTCTACCCACTTTATTTCTTTTTCATTCTAAGCCTTTTGGTTTAAGCACTTGGGCTTCAGACCAGTTTTGCACCGAGAGGGTTTGTGGTCTGCACTGTAGTGGCAGAACAGGTAGCTTACATCCTTCTAGGTTGGGAACTGCTGATTGAGGGCTCAGTGTCTGTTATTCTAAAAGTGTATTAATTCTGGTTTAAGCACTTGGGCTTTCAGGCCAATAATTTTACATTAAGAGGGTTCGTGGTCTGCACTCAGATTGGACTCTGCCCTTCTGAGCTGGGAATTTCTGGTTAAAGGCTTATAGTGCATGCATACCTGAACTGCTTACTGAAGTTAGTGCGCCTTGTTTGCTGTGGCATAGACTTGATTCGGGCCTGCTGGATCTAGCTTTGTTTGTGTAACTTGAGCACTAATCCAGGCATTCTCTAAAGTATTCAATTGCATTTATTACTGCTTGGTAGTAACTTGATTAAAGTGTAGCTATCATTCCAAGTCTTTTGGATTAAGCACTTGGGCTTCAGACCAGTTTTACATTAGGAAGGTTTGTGGCATGCACTGTGGTGGCAGGACAGGTAGCTTTCATCCTTCTAAGTTGGGAACTGCTGATTGAGAGCCCAGTGTCTGTTATTCTTAAAGTGTAAGAGTTCTGGTTTAGGAACTTGGGCTTCAGGCCAGTTATTTTACATTAAGGTTTGTGGTCTGCACTCTTGTGGGAGAAGAGGCTGGACTCTGCCCTTCTGAGCTGGGAATTTCTGGTTAAAGGTTTATAGTGCCTGAATATTTGAACTGTATCTTACTGAAATTGGTACACCTTGTTTGCTGTAGCAGACTAGATCCAGGCCTGCTGAATCTAGATTTGTTTATATGCTTGTTTGTTTGCTTGTTATTTCCCTGGAATGCTAATTCCACCTAATACGCGGCTTCTCAGCGCTTCTGTGGATCACTAGTAATATCTGCATTGCTTACTGTACTTATTTCCTTGTTTCACTTGAAAGTTAGTGTCATTTTTGCATTTAGGTTACCTGTAACACATTGCACTTAAGTTACCTGGCACTTGTGCGCTAAAGCAATTATATAAAAGTCAGCACTAAAAATTAAAAGCACTACACCCTCACTCCCCATTGGCCCTTGTTTTCAGTTAAGGAATTCCCAATATTATTCTAGCATGTCCAAAGGTCAGTTGTCAATCTCCTCTCCGGTCCAGCTGGTGAATCTGGGAATCTTGAGGCAATGTTACAACTGCCTCATGTACAGAGACGGGTCCTCCTCCCAACAAATTCCAACACATGTGAGATGCAACCATATAGCCAAACTGGAGGCTAAGCTATCTCACAGTACTGGCATAACCAGTCAGAAGGAAACACTCACTACAATTCCAGTCTCACATAGACCTACCACGACAGCAAACCAAACACATAATCACACAAAAACATACTCTGAGGCTCTAAAGATCTGCCTAAGCAGCAGAGACCTCCAAAGCAGACACCCAAGCAACTGCTACCCCAAAACAAAACATGTGCAACACATCTCACAGCCAGTGTGCCAATCACAGCCCTTAAGACTAAACACACCTGATACACTTGTAATAGGTGACTATAGTCAGGCACACTGATGTCCTGCTCACCAGGCTGAACAAGGAGGGTCACGGTGAGTAGCCTGTCGGGCACTAGGATCCGCCACATAACACAAGAACTCAGGTCACTCCAAGGCAAGTACAAATATGACTCAGTCATTGTCCATGCTGGTGTGAATGACCTGAGACGTACCTCCCTGGACTACATGAGACAAAGGAGCTCTGAGCATGTAGCCCAGGCCGGTATGACCCTGACCTTGAGTAGCATCTTACCCTCACCAAGAATGATGCCACAATATGAAGACAAGATGACCAATTTCAACAACTGGCTCAAGTACTGGTGTCATTCAAAGGGGATCAAATGCCTGTCAGCTTGGGATGATATGCTAGACAAGCCACGATGCTTCACTAGGGACGGCTTGCACCAGTCACTCCTGGGCTTTCGGATATTGGCAAAGGCTCTTGCCACCCCATAGTGCCTTTTTTAGGCAAGGCTCAAAAGACAAACCCACCTCCATAGGTATCACAAGGGATATGCTACTCAATGCCAGAAGTCTAAACCTCAAGATGCACGCACTCAAAACTCTCCTTAGCATGGAGAACAGATATCTGTGCAGTAACAGAAACCTGGTTCAGGGCTCCCGAGAGCACCCCAGCACTACCAGGTTATACCTCATACCATGCTTTTTGGCCCCAAAACTTGGACCAAACCACAAGAGGGGGGAGTCTCTATATTCAAAGATACCCACACCTCCAGGTTGGTGGCAAAGCACGAAGCATCAGAGACTATCCATGTGCAACTAACAGTGGGTAAAACTGCCTTCCAGTTTATAGCCTGCTACAGACCACCCTCCCAAACCCAGGAACCCCACTCAGCCTTTGAGAACACTGGAAAATATGAAGGTCTCTCCAAACACCATTATATTGGGTGACTTCAACTACCCAAACAGACTGGGAGCATTACTCTAGCTCCAACACCCTAGCCCAAAGGTTCCTAGAATTTATAAACTCAAATGCTATGGAACAACTTGTTACTACTCCCACAAGAGGGGAAAACATACTGGACCTGATCAACATGGGGACTCTATGCTCCAGACCAGAAGTGTATCCCTCACTGGTAAGATCAGACCATAAACTAATCTCACTGGATACTTCTCTAAAGCAAATTTCACACTCCTCAAAACAGAGGTAGAATCCTTCAAAGCCCCCGGGCCTGTGGAAAATATGTCCCAGACCGCAGAATCCTTTATAAATGCATTCTATGAACACCTTCAGGAATGCATGGATCATGCGATCCCAAATAAAACCAAGACCCAATCCTCCAAAGGCAGACATCCTGTCTGGTGGACCCCAGCCATAAACAAACTATACAATAGGAGGAAGCTACTAAATGATAGAGCAAACTCCCAAAAAGGGAAGGCATCACTGATCAGTATTAGCAAAAAACTACGGGCGCTCATAAAATTGTCCAAGACTAGCTTAGAGAAAAATTGCAGAGGACACCAAGGATAAATCACAAGGCTTTTAGTTATGTTAGGAACCTGGGTGGTAATTCCCAGATATGCTCAGAATTAGTCCAAAATGACAAAAAATACACTGAACCCACAGACATTGCCAACATCCTAGATGACAGGTTCAGAGCAAACTTCTCCCCCCCCCCACCAAAAGGGCAAATAGCTATCCCAGCAGAGTGCTGCCCCCCTGACATCTCAGATGCTCAGGTAAGAGCCGCCCTCTCCAAAGCAAAACACAGCATCAATGGGACCAGACTTGTGTCCCGGGCTGCATCCTACATGAACTCCAAGAGCTAAACCCAAACATAAAACTACTGTTCAATCTCAGCCTTACTACAGGATGTGTGCCCAAAGAGTGGCGTACAGCAACAGTGGTCCCTCTCCATAAAGGTGGTGCCTCAACGGATCCTGGAAACTATCACCCCATAAGCCTGACTAGCTTGGTCTGCAAAGTCATGGAAAGGATCATCATGGACCTCATAAATAAAGATATTGGGGACCTACAGAAACTGGATCCTACCCTGTTTGGCTTTGTTAAGGACAGATCCTGCCTCTTAAACCTGGTTGATTTCTTTGAAACAGTCACCAAGGCCATTGACGAGGGGAAGGTGGTCCACACAGCCTACCTGGACCTCGCAAAAGCCTTCGATACAATACCCCACTCTGGCATTATAGATAAGCTCACCAGCTTAAATATAAACCCCTATGTCACTAGATGGATTGCAAACTGGCTCAAGGACAGAACCCACATGGTTAGAATTGCTGGAGCCATGTCAGACTCCAAACCAGTTACAAGTGGTGTCCCACAAGGCTCAGTCCTGGGACTTCTCGTTCGGCATATATTTCTCGGAGGTACAGGCCAACACGCAAGGACTGTGGCTGACCAAGTTTGCAGATTACTGCAAACTGGGCGCCATAATAGACTCTCCAGCCAACACAAGCATCCTCCAAAAGGGCCTCAGACAACTGGTGCCAGAGCCATGGCCTCAAGCTAAATGCCAAAAAGTGTATAGTCATCCCCTTTGGCAAAAACAAAGTGCCCACAAATTACCACATAGGTGGTAATCCATTAAGTACAGAAGTAATTAGGGACCTGGAGACCCAAGTTGATAGCAATCTCATTTGACAACCATGTGGCCAAAGTGGTTAGAAAAACATTTTATATAGCCCACCTAATCATGAAGGGATTCACATCTAGATCAGGGGAGGTAATCGTACCTCTTTACTCATCCCTCATCAGGCCCATAATTGAGTACAATGCCCCTTTTGGGATGTACCTTACCAGACACCTGCAGCAACTGGAAAGACCCCAAAAGTACCTCACCAAGAGGCTCAAAGGGCTCAAACAGATGCCATATGCTGCCCGGTTAAAGAAACTCCAGTTCTACTCCGTGGCATACCGCCTGTTCAGAGGCGATCTGTGCCTGACGCCATGTCCAACCCGGAATTAATGAACATGCTGCACCTCAGAAAATCCAAATCCCATCGAGCTACGTGCTAGAGAGACTTGAACCTCAGCACTGAAATAAATAGGACATGCTGGAGGGACAGATTCATAACCCAGAGGCTCCCTTCACTCTGGAATAAAATCCCAGTCCAGGTTAGGCAGAGTCCCTCATTGACTCCAAGAGGAATCTTGAGTGGATGGGAGATCGTAGGTTTACCCCGGGTATCACTTCTGTGTCACTGTTGGACAGAGGCACAGTATACCAACCTTGAAGGGCATAGCAAAATAAATTTAAAATGGGTGGCAAAAGCCAAACACATTCTGGCTAGGCTTATAAATGCCCTAGGGCAGAGAACCCAGTATGAACCCAGTATGAACCCAGTATGAACCCAGTATGAACCCAGTATGAACCCAGTATGAACCCAGTATGAACCCAGTATGAACCCAGTATGAACCCAGTATGAACCCAGTATGAACCCAGTATGAACCCACCCAGTTGGTTAAAAACAGGACCATCTTGCTCAAACTGCATCATGGAACAACTGCTCAGCTAATGGACCATCTTGCTCAAACTGCATCATGGAACAGCTGCTCAGCTAATTTTGTTAACATTACTGCCTTTAAGAACTTTGTGAACTTGAGAAAAAAAAAGTGTCAAGCATGACCCACTGATTAGTACCAGCACAGTCTTAGTCCTAAAAGGAAGCCAATAAAGTAAACAAATTCTTTAAAGTCTTTTTGCGAAATACCTGTGGAGAGAGTTTCTGAATAAAGTTAGTCATGAACACTTCAGGCTTTTCTTTTATGAATAGTGTACAAAATTCCTTAGTCACTGCTAACTCAAGTGTGGGTTATGTATTGGCCAACACCAAGGTTGCTGAAGTTTCTAGCATCTGCTAAGCCTTCCAGACTGGATCTTCTACATTCCACTGCCTACCAAGCTCAGAAAATTCTGTACAAGGTACAAAGATGTCACAGAATTGTAGCATTCAGTCCCAGGGTATACTTGCAATGGACTAAAGTTCCAATTAACTCCAAACATTTCCAGCTCCTTCTGACTGCAGATTTACTACTTCTGCAAAACAAAGTACACATGTCAAGACTGAAAGATGGTACATATACACCACTGCACTTCTGCCAAAGTGACAAGTGCATCTGTACAGATTGTCCCCTTAAAATATAACTTGACCAGTCCGACTTTCCTTGATACAACCTGGGCTCCGAAAATTAGTTACAAAAGGCAAACTTTGCAACTCCAAATGGAGCATGCCTAACACCTTGGACTGTCGCGTGCTGAAAAAATATCACCTATGAAGGAGACCTCCAGATTTATTCCCTCAGTGAATAGGATACATGAAGTTTGCAACGAATTCGAGAAAAAGGTGCAAGAGTTTAGGCAGGCTATAAAGCGGCTTCAAAGCTTTTACTATAGATTCAATACAAAATAAATAATTGCACAGCAGTGATGGTAAAGTCACAGCTTCAAATTCAGTAAATTAGTAGGATCAGATGACAGCCTACTTTTTTCATCTCAGTATTCTAGACAGGACGCTAGACACTGTCCAATTAGTCGTAATGAGTGATGAAAGTTAATGAAATAGGCAACAAATGAGAACTTACCTTATTGGTCCCAGAAATACACCACACGTAAGCACTTTCCCACCTGGTACTACATTCCTTGCAATGAAAGTAGCCATACTTCTGTTCCAAGAACTGAAAAGAAAAGAAAGATAATCAAGTTTCTGCTCCAGGAAACTGGATTTGTAATAACTCCAGTATAACCTACATTGTCACCCACTTTTGCAAACAGTTATGTAAACACTCAAGCAGCCCTGGAACAGCTCCTATATCCAGATAGGGCCAACCATGTTAGCATATTTGAAAAAGCACTTGAACTTACATCTCCTGGCTCCTCAGCCTTTCTACCCTGCAGGACCACAAATATTAAAGGATGCCAATTCAAAACCAAATCAAAGTTCCTGCAATTCACACAATAAGAATCGGAGATGTCAAGGGATACACTGAACTATCCTAGCCTACAAGATTTAGGATGACGTGGACTGCAAATGCCTTTGCCTTGTAGTTAATCCAGGTCTGGAAACATTAAGCTGCAAGTCTATATTAGAGCACAATCGCAAGACATTTAATAACCCTCAAAGTCCCCTCCCAGCTGAAGACTAACTATAATTTAGTAAGTCATTTATAGTTGCGTCAATAAGCTGAAATGCTAAAACGAGTCTCTACAAAGGTATGTAGAGAAGCCATGTTACAACTCATGATGTATACTCTGAGCTACTTCACACCATGTCAGACAACCAACATGTCTATGTAGTGTTGAGAATTCTATGCCCCTACAAAACTAGGGGGCAGCTTTTAGGGCAGAGGGTTACAGCTTACAACCCAAGTTAAGACTCTGATTAGCAGTATAGCCAAAGTACAAGGACAGAGGAACAAGGCTTAATGGTAACTTTTGGAGTGGGAGGTTGTAGGCCCATTGTTAACCCCCTGGTGGAGACCAGATGAGTGGCTTCATGGGGTAGGGCAGTCTATTTGCATCACTTGTGGAAGTATACCCACTGCACTCACAATCTGAACACACTGCTGGGAGTGCAGTGGTGGACAAGTACTGAAAGCAACGCACCCCCAATCTCAGGTACACCCACCCTAAACATGCTGCTGGGAGTGCAAAGGGAGATTGGTACAAAGCAATCCCAACCCATCCCCCAAGCTCCATGTACAACTATGGATATGGATCTACAACCTTCACCCCTTAGGAACAAAATGAGCCTAAATGCTCCTACCAAGTGGGATTAAAGATATCAGGGGAGGGTGCATGGAAAAATACCACACATATATTGCCAAAAACTTATTTGGCTAGAAAGGCAGTGTCACATTACCATTCCACTGCTACTCTTCCAAAGCATGTCATCTTTCATAACTAATCTTATAAAACAGGAGGATGTTCCCCTAATTTTTAAGCTCCTTATAATAAATGCTCAACATTTGCAGAGTTGTCAAAGGAATCGCTCAAGCAACTTCAAATGATACAGAGGCTACTGCTCTTTAGCTACAAGACCACCCATTACTTCTGGGTGTTGCAGAAAATGGATTCTGTGCTCAATACAAAGTTACTGGAAGGTAAAATGCTAATTCATTGTTCCCGTTTGGATCAGTGCTTCGCCCATGGAGCAGACAACCTGTCTTGCCTGGTTAGGCTTTTACATAATCCTGATCCATTTCAGGTTGTGGACCAATAAACTTAATTGGTGCAATCCTGAATGACAAGCTGGAGTTAATTTTAAATCAAAGACCACCCTGTAAACTTGAGTTATAACACTGAACCAGAGCATTAGTCAGACTTTCCTTTGTTCATGTCCTCAAAATCAAACCCAAAATTAAAATCCAACTGGCTTCCATATTTGTTGAAGTTGCTATCCTACTCACCATTAAGCTTTTAAACATGCCTCCCCCCACAAAGAAGTCTTCACAGGGTAGTACACTACCACCAAGAGATCCTACCCAGTACTCTAGACCACTACCTCCTTAGGTCATCATCCAGACCACAATTAAGACTGCTTCTAAAAAACAGGGTAACTGGACAGTTAAGACACATTAACCATGCAACTGCTATGAAGGCAGTTTTGAGCACAAGCATCCAATGTAGTACAAACTGACTGCAGTACTGTTAAGTACACAGGCAAGGAAAGCTAGTCCAGGCAAACCCAACATGTACACACCCACAAGCATTGTGTGGTTCACTGCCACTGAAGCAAGGAGTCTTTATAGTTGGGTACCTAGTTATCCCCAGAACAGTGGTCTCATGTTGACCTGTAATCAGATGCCACCACAATCTTACAGGCACTACTTGGCCTGTGACTAATTACCCCACTATTAACTGGGAATCTTGTGTACATGCAGAGACTCTTGGATTTTGTAAACAAACTCCTTTGATCAGATAGTCCATATACCAACCAAGGGTGTAATCATACTGAATCTGGTCCTCACTAATTGGGAGAGTGCTGCACACCCCCTACTGTAATGTCTTCCTGGTAAGGCCAAACCACAAGATGGTCTCATTTAAAGTAGAGGAAACTTGGACCCCTAGCTAAACCTGAATAGTCAGGAACTACACCAAGGCTAACCTGCTATCAAGTGATAACCTGGCAAAATGTCAAGCCCCCATAAACCCCAAGAACTCTGCTGCCCATGCAGAACTGTTCACAGAACCCTGTACAAGCATGTTAACAGCTGCATAGAGGCATCTGTACCCACCAGAAGTACAGAACTCAAGCCACCCTGGAATTACAAATCAATACAACTAAAAGAAACTCAAGGCAAATATTGGGACAAAGTCTGCCAAAGCCAAATTTGAGGCAAGTTTAGCCTCCCATGTCAAGGGCAACCACAACCTCAAAGTCATTACATAGTTGTGGGCAGAGCTTATTGTAAATGGAGCCACCTATACTTTGCCAGAAGCTATAGCAAACCTGGTTGAAAAATTCAACTTCACTCCTCTCCCCCCCCCCCCAACCTCCCTTCAGGACATACCAAATACAACTCCCCTTACTATTACAGAACAGGTCATTAATGCTCCAAGACCAAGAACACTGCATCAAGTGGCCCAGATACTATCCTGGGATGCCTTCTAAACATGATCAGGACCTCTGCAATTACTTATTTAAATTTAGTCTCCAAACGTGCCTCATGAAATGGAGAACAGCAACAGTCATCCCTCTGCACAAAGGCAGGCCCACAAGTCTCACTAGTCTTGTATGTAAAGCCATGAAAATATTTATCATGGAGATGAGATAGCGAACCTCCAGACACTGAACTCAACCAGTTTGGTTTAGTCAATGGCAGATCATGCCTTCTCAACCTGGTGGACTTTGAAGTTAACCAAACCAATGGAGGAGGGAAAAATGGTTCACTACCTACCTTGACCTGGCCAAGGTATTTGACAATAGCCCACTTGGGATTGTACAAGTTTGTACCTAACCTTTTGAGTAGGTCAGTCACCCAGTAGACACCAATTGGCTCACAAACAGGACCCAGGAAGTTGGATCTGGGGAGTCTACCTCTACAGAGAGGCCAGTCACAAGTGAAGTTCCTCAGGGATCAGTTTTTGGACAGAAGTAAAGGTCAATGTCAGTGGTCTGGCTGACTAAATTTGCAGAGAACTGCAATTTAGGAACAGTTTTTGAATCCCACACTGAAATGTTCTCCAGGAGAGGCTGTTAAACTGGTATCAAAGCCATGGACTAAAACTTAAAATGCTTAAAAAAATAGTATCCTTTGGGAAGTCATCCATCCCTGTAACACATTTTACACACACCCTTACATTTATCCCACTTCACAAAGGGGGAGCCACCACTGATCTTTGGAACTATTGCCTTCTTAGCCTGATGAGCCTGGTCTGCTAGGCCAAACTCGGACACTGGTAGCCTCCAAGCTCTGGACCCCACCCAGTTCAGGTTTGTGAATGGCAGATCATGCCTCCTGAACCTGATAGAAGAGTGCAAGGTGGTTCACACAGCCTATCTTGACCTTACCAAGACTTTGGACACCATCCCCCATTCTGGAATTACAGCTAAACTAGGTACAAATCCCCAAGTCACAAAATGGGCTACCAACTGGCTCACCAACAGAACCCACATTATAAAAGAGTTGCAGACTCCAAATCTGCCTTCAAACCAGTGACAAGTGGAGTACCACAGGGTTCAGTCCTGGGACATCTCCTGTTTTTTCTCTGAAGTACAGGCACAGAAGGCCTCTGGCAAACCAGATTTGCAGATAACTGCAAACTAGGAGCCATAGTAGAGTCCCCAAATGTGGACATCCTACAGAAGGATGCAGAGATGTCTGGTGTCAGAGCCATGGCCTCAAGCTCAAAATGCCAACAGGTGCACTGCCATACCCTTTGGTAAAAACTCTGCACCCATGAACTACCACATAGGCAGCAGTCTACTTAACACTGCATGTGTGATGAGACCTTGGGACCCAGGTGGACAGTAGTCTCCTTTGATAATCACATTAGTCAGACGTCCTATGTGGCACACCTCACAAAAGGGGTCTCATCCAGGAAAAGGTCATTGTTCCCCTCTACTCAACACTCCGACCCATAGAGTACGCCCCTTTTGGAATGCACCTCACGACATCTGCAGCAGCTGGAAAGGCCACAGAAGGATTACCAGCTTCAGATGCCCTACACTGACCATCTCAGAAAACTCCAGCTTTACTCCACAGCATATAGCCTACTCAATATCTGCCCAACATATAAAGCCATGTCTAACTCAGAGCTGTTGGACATGCTACACCTAATGAAATCCCAATCCCTCAGGAGCTACACTCTAGGGACAAACCTAGTCACCAGAATAAATGAATCATGCTGGAGGGATAGAGTCCTGTCCCCAGAGACTTCCCATACTCTGAACAAGCTACCCCATCTCAAGCAAAGTTCATTAGCATTCAAGAAAAATCTTGAGTGGATAGGAAATAGGAAATACACCCCAGGGATCACTTCTGTGGCTCTGCGACAGTGGCACAGGAATAACTTTGGGTGGTGTAAGCCAGGGAACCATTTTGGCTAGGCTTACTTAGGCCCTTGGGACAATAGCCTAGTACCTACCTATGAGCCCTTAGAGTTTACCCAGTTATCAGGGACTTTGGGACAGTAATCTAGCCCTTTGACCACCATGCGTTTACAGTAGTGAGGAAATCCTATGTTGTGCAACTTAAAGGTATGACATACAAGTCATTTGTTCTACTGTATTCAGCATTTAGACCCATCACAGGTTACAATGACCCCTTTGGTATGTAGAGCCAAGCATATACAATAGGAACGTCCAGAGGTTCCTCACTAAAAAAACACAGGGTACACAAAGGTTCTTATGCAGACTGCCTCACGGCATTATCCCTGTATAACAGCATTATCCCTGTATTCTATCTCCTACAGGCTTTTGAGGGGAGATCTATGCCTGGCATAGATGGCATCAGACCCCACTGATGGACCTCCTACATAGCCACAAAACAGCAGAATTACCTATTCTAAAAAACTTAAGCCCTGTCTGATAAATAGGACCTGCTGGAAAGACAGGCATGTATCCCAGAGACTACCCCCATCTATGGGCAGCCTCCCCAAGTCCCCATCCATGTGAAGCAGAGTTCCTCCCCAGCCCAATTCAAATGCAACTTGGACAACTGGATGGGGAACCAGAAATTCATCCCCATTTGGCACCCAGGTCTCCAATTGCCACAGGCAACCTATAAATGGTTCATTTCCCAAGCTCCTGCTTATAGTTAAAGGGTATCAGAACTAGTCATATTTGGGATCTATGGCTAGGCTTGAGAAAGGTACTTTGTCATTAGCCTAGTAAGACACCTGTGAACCTATGAAAATGTGCAGGGATTGGAGTTTCTCCAGTGCCTTTGCTGCAGAAAGATATTGGTGCATAAAGCTGGCTACATTTTATGCAGTGATCCACTGCTCTTAATGGATTAAGATGTCAAACCAGAATTATGGTTTTGCTGACATGCTGGTATGTTACAATGAAAATAGATAGGCAATGAATGGGTAAATGTTTTCCCTGTGGAAAATGTACAAAGGTATTTGTAAATCCCCAAGTTACTCAAACTTGAGGGGGGTTGAAGCCACTGTGCCGCATTTTAGAAGAGTTATATTACACTTAGGGAATAGCAGTTTTGTAGGCAGTCCCTTGAAAGACTGCAGTTACAGCAATAGCTTTAACACCTCAGAAGTCAATGGGTGTCAATGCTTGAGGATCAAAGCATTAGAACTAGTTAAAACTACTGCATTTTTGCAGAGTATTTACAAAAAAAGTGTGACCAGGTTATAGCAGCCCTGAGAATACACTCAGGGTAATTCAGGTAAAATGAGAGTTGGCCTGGTTACAAAAGCTGCATAGCTACTGCAATTTTAATTTAGAAGAGCATCAGCTCATTTCCAGATTTCTAGTGCAACTTGATGGGGACTAATCAATTCAGGGGACTAGCAGGCAAAGCACAAAAATCCATGTTAGTATGGCAGGCCCTTTGACATACATTTTGAGGTGATAAAAGTGCACCATCAATAGTTAAACATGGAGCTACTTTAATTCCTTTAAGGATAAATGACCAGACTTGTGTTGTACTGGCTGATAAAATTATCCAAGTTATGAACAAAAATTAGCCATTAGTCTTTCATAATGCTGGCTCCCTACATGGAGCTGCTCCTGTCCCAATTGTTTTGTTGCACCACCCTCTTCAGGTTATTAGCATCAGATCAACCCATCAAGTGTGATCAATCCTTTGCTTAGTAAATTGTCAGGAAGACGTGGCTACACTAAAAGTTAAAAAAAGTTACCACTTAAATCTGCACACTTGTGCCTGCTTTGTAACCAACATGTGCGCACATTTCCCCACATTCCAACTTGCACCAACCACATTCATACCAAATCTGCACACTTGCCCGCTTTGTAACCAACATGTGCTCACATTTCCCCACATTCCAACTAGCACCACATTCATACCAAATCTCTGCAATTCCAGCCAAAAGTTCATAATTTTAAATCAGATTGCTTATTTCAGCATGTAATACAGAGCCTGGCAGCCAGTAGCTTTTATACAAAGCTACTGCATAGTTTTGCAGTCTTTTGCTAAGTAACTTAATATGGGCCAAAAACCACTCAAACTTTTTGTTGAGTATGTATGATGTACAAGGACCTGATTTTTACTAGTCCTACAAAAAGGGAACTTGGTATAAACTAATATTTATTACAAGTCCCAATATGCTTTTCCTCCCTTAACTAATCTGCTCAAAAGCCACGTCCAGGATGGAATCAGCATACCAGGTAATCAGAAAGTTACAGTACAGTGACTCCCACATTAGGAAACACCAGTTCAAAAAACAAGTAATCTCCGTGGTATCCCTGAAGTCTCAAAACAACCCACTAAAGTGTAGTGGGTCTAAACAAAACAGTGTAAGAAACTTGTGTGAAAGATTGTCCATATATTTCTAGTTAATCACTGTAAATTAGACAATAGTAGAAGTAGCGATCGTAAAATCGTGAAGTCAAAAAGTAATAGAATATATAATTCTACAGCATTACTAAGTATTCGAAAGTAATCCAAGCAAGGCAGGCAGTCTGTTTCCAGTCGAAAATCCTTTATTAAGCACACAGACAAGCGATCCAAGTAAAACAAAAATAGAGTCATTTCCTCACAAGCTTTCTAAATTATACACATTTTCAGGCATGGGAGTGGTTTATTGTGCTGTAAAACAAAGTGTTATTTGGTACACATGTTAAATTCACATCCCTTCCCCAGTGTGACATTCAAGCTGGTCCTGCCCTACCTAGTAGCCGTCATAATATATAGCCCTAATGTACTTTAATAGTACATCTTATTTAACCAAATTATTAAGTAGATTATTAAGTCTGATTTTATACAAGGCAATATACTACATGGCTGGAAATATATCAACCCTAGTTCATTTTGCGATAAAAAATTATATATAAATATATATATACATTTTGCATGTAAAAATCAGTTTCTATTTTCATAACCTATTGTTAACAAAGATCGCTTTTGTCCTAGACTTCTTCAGGTCTGTGTACAAGAACCCTAAAAACCTATATAAATTGTATAATTGGTTAGTATTGTTATTACCATCATTTTGAATAAAGTTGAAAAAAAAAAGAAAAAAGGAATAAAAAAATATATATGTATGATGGAATAAAAAATATATATGTAGGATTATGGAAACAAAATACACTTAAATTTCAAATGATTTAAAATGGTATTTAAAACCAATTTGTAGAAAAAAATAAAATACAATTAGTCATGTAAACAATGTGGCAATTTTCTAAGTTCCAGTGCACTTTTAATTGAACAGTAGTAGTTTAGTCCAGGCAAAGAGTTCAGCTTTAATTGCCACATGAGTTCATAACTTATTTATGGAGCCAATGCCCATGTTTACCTTGCTTTTTTGGAATACCAAAGCCATACAAGAACAGAGAAGACCCACCTTATAGACCGGTGGTAGCAAGTGGAGGTTCCCTTACTGAAGCCACAGCCATTTACCTTGATTACTTGCTGAAACCTCTAGCAGAAAGCAACAAGTCATATATAAAAGATTAAATGGATTTTTTGAAGAAAATAAAAAACATTACAGTGGAAGCTGACAGTATTTTGGTAACTACTGGAATACTTGTACACAGCGCTCCCTCTATTACTGTATAACAGCAGCTATAAGAAACATAATCAGGGTACACAGGCACAACTGCAAAAGTTAAGCAAGCTCATTAATCTTGTACTGGACTTCAATTTCTTTACTTTCAATGGCAAACACTACAAACAAAAAACTGGTATAGCAATGGGGGCTGCCATGGCTCCCACCATAGCTAACATAGCCCTGGGCAAATGGGAGGAGGACTTGTGTTAAAAACAGACTACATGCAGCATATCACATGCTATTTATGTTTTATTGACTGTTTTTGTGTGGGGAAGGTAACACCTTGCAACTTGGAGATTTTATCACTTACCTCAAACAACCCCCTTCCTGAAGTTTACCTCTTCCCATAGCTGTACTTCAACCAGTTTTAGATATGCAGATTTCCAAGGATACCAACAGAATCACCACTGATCTATTCAGAAAACCAACGAGGGTCAACATTACTCCACAGTAAAAGTCTACATCCTACAAAAACCAAAGTAGGATGCAGTGAAATCCCAAGGCTATAGATTAGCTCGAATTACCACAGAGATGGAACCATTTGAGAAACCCGAATGATTTTCTAGTGAGAGGCTATGAAAGTCAGATGTTAAAAAAACATCCTGGAACCCATTATAGAACTGAGAAGGACTGAAGCACCTTCACTCAACCTCCCCAGTAGAAAAATGTTAAGTAATCCCACAGAGAATAACAAATGCAAAAATAGCTGCATCCTGACATACACTGGATTACCACAGTATCAAAAATATTGAAGAAAACTGGGACATTGTCACAGGAAACAATTTTCTGATTAACATCTTGGGTGAAGCCCCATCATTTGTTTATAGGAAGGCCAGGAATGTTGAATTTAAACCTTGACCATGTGAGAAAAGCACTAAAAGATGTGAAACTAATTGTACATTTTGTATATTTACACGGCAAGGTGATTATTGCCCTTATTTAAACAAATTAAAACCAGTGCAGGGGGTGACTAACACTAAAAAAGTAATTTACAGGGCACAGTGCAATGAATGTGATGCATTCTGTGGGCAAGACTGTAAAACTCAAGCGAAGGATTTCATGTCATCTGTCAGAAATCCACTCTGGGTGTAAAAAATAATGCACTAGCCAAACACCTTTCGCTTCATAAAAGACAGGTTTTAAGTTCCAGATCTTGGATCGCATAGACATGGGTGATCTTGAAGGAGACATCCTGAATATTCTGGAGAAACATGAACTCGTGGCAATTAAAGCTGAACTTTTAGAAAGCCTGGACTATACTATTGTTCAATTAAAAGTGCATTGGAACTTGGAAATTGCCACATTGTTTACAGGACTAATTGTATTTTATTTTTTTCTACAAATTGGTTTTAAATACCATTTTAAATCATTTGAAATTTAAGTGTATATTTTGTTTCCATCATCATACATATATATTTTTCTGGTTCTCTTTCCACTTTATTCAAAATGAGGGTAACAATACTAATTATACAATTATATAGGTTTTTAGGGAAATTGTACACAGACCTGAAGGACGAAAGCGATCTTTAATAGGTTATGAAAATAGAAACCAATTTTTACATGCAAAATGTATGTATATTTATATACAATTTTTGATCGCAAAATGAACTAAGGTTGATATATTTCCAGCCATGTAGTATATTGCCTTGTATAAAAATCACATTATAATCTACTTAATTTGGTTAAATAAGATGTACTATTAAAGTACATTAGGGCTATATATTATGACAGCTACTAGGTAGGGCAGGACCAGCTCGAATGTCACACTGATGGAAGGGATGTGAATTTAACATGTGTACCAATAACACTTACAGCACAACAAACCACTCCCATGCCTGACAAAGTATATACACATTTAGAAAGCTTGAGGAAATTACTCTATTTTTGTTTTACTTGCATCACTTGTCTGTGTACTTAAAGGATTTTCGACTGGAAACTGCCTGCCTTGTTGGATTACTTTCAAATACTTAGTAATGCTGTAGAATTATATATTTTCTATTACTTTTTGACTTGAGTCTATGTTAGCTACTTCTACTGCTATTGTCCGATTAATATACAGTGATTAACTAGAAATATATGGACTGAATCTTCCAGAGAAGTTTCTTACACTGTTATGAAACACCAGTTCCAAACAAGGAATGGTGTTGCTCACTTCAGCCATAACTGTTTACTTTAGGAGTGCCAGAGGTTTAACCACAAGCCCTTTTTTAATGTACATCTTCCTAAGTGTACAAATATACTTTATGGCTGCAATTATCACTGCCCTAAAGTGCAGTAAGCACTCAAAGTTCAGATGTGGGAATACTAAAGCCATTGCATTGAACTGCACCAAGCAGAATTTCCCTTAAGGGCAGAGGAATAGTCTGGGGCTGGTTTCCCTCTCTCATCAGGCCCCAAATAAGACTCCACACTGACCACAACCTTAGAGTGGAGTCCTCAGCCAGGTGCTCAAGCCAAGTCCTTCACCACCCTCTGTGAAGCAGTGCTCTGTCCCTGCTCCAAGTAGCAGGACAGATTTGATAGTCACACACAAACGCTGGCATATTTACCAGCTATGTCCCCTCTGTTTGACCAAGCTAGATAGTGCCACCAGAACCACTCCAAGGCCAGCTACTAAGGCTTACAAGGGTACCCAATTAAGCAAAGTAAAGTGAACTCCAATACAAATGGTAGTGTTTGAGCAATGCTGCAAGGCTTTCAGAAGTAGCCAGTGTCAAATAATCTCAAAGGTTAAAGTGTTCTAAGGCCAGCCACAATGAAAGGTTTAGATTCAATAAAAATACCAAATCGCTATTTACAATAGACACCATTGTTGCAGTCAGAATACAAAAATTCTGATGCAGAATACACAACTAATATTACTACATTTTCCTGCCAGATTAAAAAAAAAAAAAGAGAAGAGTTTCCTAAGTTATAGGATCAGGAAGCTATGAAGCCACTTTAAAATCTTCCACCATTCCAGGGAAGCAATTCACCTGCAAGACTATTTAGTAGGATTCCTAGCCCTGGATCAGGCAGTCTCTGGCTGCTATCAGAACTGTTAAGACTGAATCTCAGGTCCTAAACCAGGTAATGTAACTTCAGATTTAGCTGGACTAAGCTTAACCTCTTCTCTTCCAGTATCCTCCATTACAATACAGTCCCAACATACAGGTGTCAGACCACCGTTTTACTTTCAAGCACCTGTACAAACAGTTTGATATACAAATGACAATTTGTTACAAAACTCCAGCTAGCTATGCTGACATGTTACACATACCCTGCCTTACTTCTGGCATAGACTACAATACCCATCACAAAAAGTACAAAACACTGCCACATGCACAACTGTGTACCACCATTATCAAAATTGTGTACCCATGTTTAAGAATTTGATACTACACCCATTTCTTTTCCTTTTGCACTCTGCACAAATTGGCTGGCATTTTGAGATTAAACTGGGTTTGAAACTGCAGTTCTGTCTTCTCCCTCAACTAATCACATTAGCTAGATGTGATGTTAAGGTAAAAGGCATCTGAAAACAAAATGAATTTTCCTTCCTGTGGTTATTTTGAAATATTTCAACTTTCCTCTTCTGAGAGCTTTGTAGCCATATAGGGGATAGGCCCCTCACCACTTTAGGCACAATGGTCAGGGTTTGGTTCTGACCTGGGATTGGCTAGGCTTAAACTGGCCCTTACAGCAGTTAGCCTAATATTCACCCATAAACTTAAAAACCTATAAGCAGGGTGCATGATCCTGAGATAAGTCCTCAGGGGGAAGCTAGAACTCACCCAGGAGCATTGGCTTCTAAGGGAAGATAATTATTTGCATAATTGATGTCCTCTACATACCAAATCCTGGATAGGATTATTAAATGGTGGAATACAAACCCCCTTACAGCTAAGGGTCTGTCCTTTGTCAGCTCTTAGCCCCAATGAAGGGGGAACAAAATAGGCCATTTGTCCAAAGTAGTATTACAGCAAGGAAGGGTACAAAAATTTCTGCAAAATGTTATATTAGTGTAGCCAAATTCTTATTGGTCATTTGAAGTAATGAATACCACATTTTCACTTGCAATTCACCACGTTTGAGTATTATGACAAACAGGAAGAGTCAGGACATGCTGCAGACAGGGAGAATTGGAGTACAAAACTCAAACAGAAAATGGCTTATTTTACATATCCCTACTTAGAGATCTTTAACCCATAGCTCAAACCCAGAAATAATTGCCCAAAGAGGGACTGTCCCTCACAAAGTAGGACAGGTGGTAACCCTAGACGAGAGGTATACTAATCCATACCTCTCGACTACTTAGACCCTAGAGCAAGAAACCTGTACAAAGTCAAGAATAATGGGGGGGGGGGGGGAACAAAGTTCCCAAAATAGGGACACTAAATATTGCTCTTACAAAGTTTGAAAGTTGAAGAGCCTTTACATTACTAAGAATTTTCTTGGTATTCAGATTGAAATTTAAATATTTGCCATCCCCCCCCCCAAAGAGTTATTCCAAATAAGCACTGGTAAGGTTTGCGAAAGGTCCCTTAAAATCTTAATAAGTTTCCACGTGCCTTTCGGCAACTACACCCCTCACACACTTACCTGAAATCGATATGTGGGTGACCTACGGGAGTTCAGTTTCGGGCCATTCAGTTTAGGTGTTATTTGCGTCTGGCTGCACTCTGGGATGAGGCTTTCCTCAGGGACACCTGCTGGAGAACCTTCTCCCACTTGTTCTTTGGGGCTCTCAACTCTCTCAGTAGTTGATCCTTTTTCATCCTCTTTCTCTTGAAAGACAGTTAGCGAAGCACCCTCTTGGTCACCCTGGCATAACTCGTTCTCTGGAAAAGGCGAGACATAATCACGGGTAACCGTGAACACCCGACGGTCATAAACAGGCGAGTACACAGCAGGAATTTGGTTGGAGGCCGAATACGAAACTGCCTGGGGCTTAGATTCTGTGAGACGCCCCACAGTACCATAGCGGGGAGCAAAATAGGTCCTTCTTGGAGCACGATTGAGAGTCCTGGGCCCCAGTGAACACTGAACACCAGTATCAACCTTAGGGTTTACCTGAACGCCAACTTCCTTGGTATTAGCCTTCCGTAAACGAGGAGTGAGTGTGGGGTTTACTTGCGATAAAATAGCTTTTAACTGAGCCCTCTTGCAGTTGTCCATATAATCCACGCCATCAGTTACTGGATTTGGGTAATAAACGGAACCAGGAGTGCCTTTCTGTTTCCAATTGGTGTGCCTCAAGTTTGGGTTAGGCATTTGATTCAGAGGACAGTACCCTGAATAGCTGTTATATGGGGCGGCATACCGATACCCAAACCCATCCATCTTAATTTTCTACAGTTACAACTTAAGTTGGAACCCTTTTACAGGCTCCTTTATAGTATAAACAATCCAGCCAATTTTCCAATTAAAGGCAGGACAATTAACTCTCCACACCTTTATACCATAGGTTACAACTAGGATAACTCGGTTTAATTACAAAATTGAGTTTTTATTTATGTTGTTACATTCGTTTATCGGAGTGCATTGACAGAAAATAATTTTGTAAGTCTTACCCCCATGTGAAAGCACTCCCCCTTAACAAACATCTAAAATCGGTAATAAAATATTAACAATCAGTCATGCAGGATATGAGTGATACAATATAGAAAATAGAAAAGTACTAGTTCTACATTTACGTTTTCCTGAATGTCTATATGTACTAGTTCTACATACAGACATGCAGCAAAACAGAAGTGATCTTGGAGATCATGTAGTGGATGGAAGACAAAGTGAGTAAAGGAAGGCAACTAAGCTGCTAAGCTATATGCATAAGAAAAGTGGGGGAGGATGGTGTGAGATGAAGAACTTGAGCAAAGATGTACGACAATGCATACAGAGATGTAAAGTAAGGAAAGTGATGCGGGAAGAAAATATTTAGGTGGTGGACCCTGTCAAGAGGCATGAACATGAATACTGATTTACAGTTCTCAAAATTAAATTCTGTTTTTATGATATGAAATCTGGGAATTATACCTGTGATTTGTAAATGTACATTCCTGTCTACCATGCTTTTATATTAATTTTCTAATGCATCTACATAAAATAATTATAGGTACAGAACAGTCAATAAAGCAAATTGATAGTATTTAAAATAGAAAATATGAGAAGCAATATACAGGTTGTAGTGAATAACCGCCCTAGCCTAAAATGCCAACTTCCATGGAAAAAAAAAATTTTTGAATATTCAGTCCATATGTGGGATTTACTTGTTATATCTCCAAGGAATGGAAAATCAGTGTCCCTGAATGTTAGTACTTGTCCTGAAGTCGAAGGTGGGTAATAAGATCTTTTCTAAATTTAGACATACTGGAGTTTTCTCAGAGGTATTGTGACAGGCACTGCCAGCAGGACGGGGGAGCAACTAATGAGAAGACATATCTGGTAGACTGCAGGGCAGATCTTGGAGTGGGGGCAGATGGAGAACTTTGTGATAGGTTGCATTACACTACGACTAGAATGGTTATAGAAGGACTGTGTCATTCATGCAGAAAATGTTTCACAATGGCACAACGAGTAGTGTTGTTATGTTACAGCAAGAAGTTCCCTAGTTTGATTCTCATCTGGGATACCTTCTTTGTGGACTCTACATGTCCTCTCTGTGTTCACATGGGTTTTCTCTGGGTGGTCTAGTTTCTACCCACATTCCAAAGACAGGTAGCAGGTAAACTGGACACTCTGAATTGCCCATTTGTGTGTGTGTGTATGTGTGTGTGTGTGTGTGTGTGTGTGTGTGTGTGTGTGTGTGTGTGTGTGTGCTGTATGAAAGAAAAAATGCAGCAAGGCTGGCCACTGCGGTGTGAGCATTGGCTCCAGATGACTGTCAGTGTTTAAGTGATCCCCCAACCTCATGTACAAACAATGGGAAAAAAAGGGATGTGGATGGATGGATTTCGTATATGAAAATATAATTCATTAGCTTATGGTGGAACAGTGGCATGCATAAGGAAAGGGAGAAAGGATGGTTCATGATTAAGAAATTCAGCAAAAATGTATGAATGTACATACAGAGATATAAAGTTAAGAATGGGAAAAAAAAAGATGTGGATGGATGGATGGATGGATTTCATATATGAAAATATAATCGATTAGCTTATGATGGAACACTGGCATGCATAAGGAAAGGGAGAAAGGATGGTTCATGATTAAGAAATTCAGCAAAAATGTATGAATGTACATACAGAGATATAAAGTTAAGAAGGATGGTAGGGATGGAAGAGAGATATTTAGGTGATGTGTTGTGTTAGGAGACGTGCAGAAACATTGATTTACAGTGCATCAAAGTGCACTGTTTGCTGTTTAATCAACAGTCATGATTTAGTAGAACAGATTTTTCATAATTTCTCTTAAATGTAAGCCCCCCCTCCCCCCCCCTTCATGCTGGCTGGGCAATCACTGACACTGTATTTGCAAACATAGGCAAGCAGTTGGGACACTAGTCCTTGAAAGACTCAGTTTTCCTTGAACTGAAGATAGAAGCATACTGTTATTACTTTGTGGGTGGGACACTTCAATGTTTGCTTATGGCTTTGTAAGAAGCAGTATATCTAAAGGACATACACATGTAAAAGGCATATATATTCTACCTTCACATGTTATGAGAAGCTCTGGGACATATCTTTTCAGCATAATGCAAATTCTTATCCAGTTTTTTACATTGCAGTGTTGTTTAAAGGTTATTGCACTGAAATGATTACAAATTTAGAAGCATGAAAAACATAAAAAAATACAACTAAATAAAATCAATGCACTTAGAATTTAGTAAGTATGGTGTATCTTGAATTACACATTAAATCTATAAGTCATATTTCAGTGGACAGTAGTTCCAGATGGGGTTGGGTTAACAGTCAGCGTGTTTGATGTAGAAATCTGAAAATACTGACTACACCTGCCTTGTGTATAGACAGCTGATGTTGTTTATATTTATTTGTAGGTGCTCCTTTGAAATTGCCTGCTAAAAGTAATAATTAAGAAGACCAGTGAGGCAAATTTTAATGCCCAGGGCAGGGGCTCTCAGGCATGTGTCATAGGACTGGAGTCAGAAAATTTTATCACATTGCTCTAAGCGTGCTTGTTGTTTATTCAAGTATATTAGATGTAACTTAATCACAGAGCAACTATATATCAGCTTTGTATTTTCATTGTATTTCTCTATCCCCCACCCTCTTAGTAACTTAGCTTCCTATTACATATATTTATTTTATTATTTTGTGTCCCTACATTTGTTTTACTATTATATGCAACAGCATCAAGTCATATACCCACCCCCTACATCAAGGCCTATTGCCCCTCCACAGATGGCAGCAAAAGCAGCAGTCCCACCACCACCAGATGAACCCAGCACACCTGGGTCCAAGCCTGGCACATTCATTTCTGCACCTCCTGCTCTACCTGCACCATCCACTACAGGTGGCCCTGCATTGCATGCTGACACTACTGTACCCACCTGTTGCAGCTAGCAGACATTGTGGAGGAGATAACTGACAGGAGATTAGATGCCCGAATTAGGTATATGAAGAACCTCATCCAGCAGCTAACTGAGTCCCATCCCTGTCCAGCACTGCCTCCACCATCTGAGACAGGGTCTAGGATGACAAGTTACCTTCCCCCGATTACAGCTGATAGTGACTGTAGCTGTGGAACCTAATCCTATCCCCTTTCCTAGCCTCTTTTGTCAATGCCCACCTTTGTTGCTTGTTCAGTCCCCCCTTCACCACTGTCTCCTCTCTGTTTGTCTGATGTCTCCTTCACCATTTTGTGTTGCCTAAATTCTCCTCCTATTGTGCACAGCGGGTTTAAAGAGCACTATTGATATCCACTTAGAACTGATGAGGACTGCTGCTGCTCATCACATAGCAAGGAGCGTTGCGGCCATATTTCAGACCTCCAAGTATCATGTACAACTACTGTCCTGCACTAATTATATTGGTCTTTCCTGGTACCATGTACACAAATGAGCTGAATGTTGTTGCATGGCAGTTGGCATGGTCAGAATCAGGTATGACTGCCAAGCTTTAAGCACTTCTCTTTGTGTAGTATTACACTGCCACATATGGCCTTGGATAATGACTTTAGATCCCAAAGGTGGTGTACTGAGGAATCATTGTTGTATCTTTTATTCTTATATTCTGCAAGTGTGTGACACACATGCACTGTGTGTTTCCCTAAAGGCTTTTGTCTGAGTGTTGCTGTAACTCAGAAAGTAAATAAAGTGCCTTGGACAATACAGGGGACAAGGGCTATGGGGTTTTATTCTTCAGTTTTACAAGTGTGAGCCACACAACCTCTATGTGTTTCTCTGAAGGCTTTTATTGATTGTTGCTGTAGCTTGGTGTGTAAATTAATCACTCTGGACAATGCAGAGGATGAAGGTTGTAAGTTCATCTACCACAACGTTTGCATTTAGGTACATCATTGTTACAATGAGGTGGTTGTTTGTTTTACAGTCTTTGCAATATAGTACAGGTAAAATGATCAGACTCTCATGAACATTTACCTGCATATGGTCACTGTATTTCTTCTTTTCTTCCCCTACCCTTTTTCTTGCACTTCTTCACACTGTATATGTGTGTGTGTTGTTTTATTTTTGTCTTTTCAGTTATTTCACATTTATATGCAGCAGCATGCAAAATAGCACCTTTACCTCCATCCAAGCCTGCCACACCATAGCCTGTGGCTACTACATCACCATCAGCAACATCATAGCGAGTGATGTCCCCAGCTGCCACACTCATCTCCACTCCCAGCAGCACCACCATCTTTCTACTGTGCATCCGATGCCTTCTTCTTCCACATCCCTGATTGTGTCACCCGCTCCCTTCACAGTATTGCCTGTGTTATATGTTTATGTGGCTGTACTACCTAATTTAACCCTCGAACCTTCATCTTAATTCCCTTACTACCTTCCACAGCTTACATTATCTTTATATATACATTTATTCATTCATCCACAACTCTTTTTTTCCCATTTTTGTATATGAGGTCAGAGTGTCACATCAATAGTGACCATCCTCTAGAGCCAATGTTCACACCACACCACTAGATGGCTAGCTTTTCCACAGCTGTTCTTCCATAACACACATGTATGTTTACTCACACCTATGGCCATTTTAGACTGTCCAGCATATCTACTGCATGTCTTTGGAATGTGGGAAGAAGTCGGAGTGCCAGGTAAAAACCCATGCAAGAACAGGGAAGACATGCAAACTCCACACAAAAAGTACTCCAGCCAAGAATCAAACCTGAGAACCTCTTGCTGTGAGAAAACAACACTGCCTGTTGTTCCACTGTTACACCCTGCTGTGCTACTGTGCCTCTCACTATATTGTCATTTTTAGTGGCCCAACAAGTAGCACACTCACCTTTGGTGCAGAAGGCTGTGGGTTCTATTCCCATACCAGGCAGATTGATTACTGACTCTGCAGTGCAGCATAAGAGTGGCGTTGCACTCTTAAGTTTGCCGTCCTTTGAATGACATGTTAAACTGAGGCCCCATCTGCTTGAGTTGGTGGTAGCTCAAGTGCATGTAAAATATCCCACAGCATCTATTGAAAAGAGTAGGGGTCCTTTATTTATATACAAAAAGAACTCTTATTTGCAACATATTTAGAAATATTTACAAATGTATAAATATATAGATATACAAATGTATTTTTACATATTCATAATTTTGCTTACAATCATACTAAACTTTCATACCTATTAGACCACCACTCCTTTTTCCATAACACATACACACCCTCTGACCCACTCTCATGTTCCTTTTCATTTCGATCCCTACAAGAAGAATCGTGACTCCTCCTTATAGTGCCTCACCTGCGAATACCTACACCAACAGTCAGCAATTATACACATTCCAACTTTAAACATCTCACAAAACTAACCCTAACATCCACTCCCAACCTTCTTTTACTTACATTTGTCTCAATCAATGTTATTATTGGAAACCAGTACATTCTAAGTACCACTTTAACTTAAACTATGGAATTTTGTTAAAACTTGCGACTGCCAATGAATATTGTACTTTGTAACTTTAAAACTATCGAATCTTGTTAAATCATGTGTTTTCCTATGAATACTTGCTTGCTATGCAGAAATCTCATAGTTGTTTGTTCTTAATCTGTGGTGCTTTTCTCCCCGGGCCTCCGCTGAAAATGGACATGTATCCAGTCAGACTCTCCCAGTCAACAAATGTAAAATAAATAAAAAATAAATAAAAATAACCACCATCTGATTTTATTTAATATTGTTGCTAAAATCCATTTACCATACTTTCATTTTATCTTTTCATTCTATATAACCCATATGACATAAAATAACTTTTCATCTATTTTTTTAACATACCCAGAGATTCAATAAACTCTCTGTAGGCTTAGATCAAAGTGTACACAGAGTTTACATTTTTGCACAATGAGCAGCAGTGCAAATTGTATATGCATGGTGCACACCAGGCTTATACTGATACAAGTGAGGTTTCATGACCAGCAACAGTGTTGCCAGCCAGGAAACCAGGTAAAGCAGCACAAACACATTTAGACATGCAGGCAAGTTTACCTATGGGCTAAACAACTGTTCTTGAGATTGAGTGGACATCCACAATGACCACTAGGGCTAAAATTAAGACAATGGCTACAGTACTAACACATTATAAAAAAGTGTACTCAGGCAGCCAAGATGGTGCAGCGGTTAGTGTTGCCACCTCACAGCAAGACGTTCGTCAGTTCAGTTCTCAGCTGGGGTACCTTCTTTGTGGAATCTGCATGTCCTCCCTGTGGTCGCGTGGGTTTCCTCCAAGTGCACCAGTTTCCACCTATATCCCAAAGACATACTGCAGGTGGATTGGACACTCTAAATTGGCCCTAGGTGTGCATGTGTGTGCCTTCTTTGGTAGGTTGGCCACTGGGCTGGCAACTCAACATGGTAAAACTCCACTGCCACTTGTTCTGCGGGCAGTTATTCCACTGTGGTAACCCCTAATGGGAAAAGCCAAAAGGAGAAGAAGAAGAAGTACTCAGTGCAATGTACAGTATAACATGTTATTATACACTGAAATAAATGTTTTGTGGTGATCGTCAAGGGAACATAGACTGCATTATAAGTACACTAGGCTGGGGGAGTGTGTGTACTGAAAAGGGCCACAGTCATAAATGGTAGGAATAAAGAAAGGGGAAGAGGCCGATGAAACATCATAAAGTGCACCAAATATGGGCATATCAATGTACGTACACCCCAAAGGCAAGACAGTTGTAGCAAGAACATTAATCACATACATACATAATATAGTATATACTGTTGTTCACACCTTCAATGTGTGGGTATATTCATATCATCACACAGTTATTGTATATTATGTGACTGTCACACAAGGTCACATAGCAATGGTGATGAATGATTGTAATATAAATACCCTGACATTATCACTGGAGGGGACATTTAGCAAGGACAGTATATACAGTAAGGGGTATCTGCATATTGTGAAGATGTGCAAAATGAGTTGCTTGAATATGAATCTAATCTCAGCACAGGTCTCAACCACATAGCAACAGGCTTATGGACAACAGTAGACAGAAGCATGCACAGTCATGGACAATATCAGAATAATACCACCATTAATCTGTGACACTGACATAAAATATGTGGTTGTGAGTTATAACACATGATCTGCATGAAGACACATGTACATCTGTAATGATTTGGCAGTACTCTGTAAGGGGACTCAAGCACACCTTCCTGAAAAATGGCCACTTTTGGGAGGTGTTAAGAAGGACAGTGTTACACCTGTAGTTTAAATTACGAGCAATCCTGGATAGTTGGGAGGTTTGCATAACACATGTATGCCACAATTCACAATTGCAAGAATGTAACCCATGATACCATCAATGTTGTCAATGAGCTGTTTATTTACTGGGTGCATCACAGGAAGCCATATCACACATGCATTATGTAGAACACCATGAAGGGAAGTCTGCACTGTCAACTCCTAATGGGTACACATCACAAAGAATACTTATGTATGACAAAAAAGATGTGTGGAAGCTCACTGTGACAAAAGTGATACACTTGAGTAAATCATCCTTGGAAGATGTGTGGTGAGGTACACACAAAAGTGTGCATTGTACTCCATCATTGGTGTGATGAGGGCTGAGAACAATGGGATTATAATATCCTTTTATGTGGATGGCCTGCACATACTCAGTAGTTGTGCTACATACAACGAATTTGTCACCACTGTGATCACATCCTGCTGACTATCCAACTCAGAACCCAGGTAATGTACCACTTGGTCTGCTCATAGGAGTGTTACTTCTGTCTATATTGTAATTAGCCTGTGTATTTGCTTTCAAAAAGGGATAAATTGTGCTTTTTGTTCATCTAGTGTGTTTCTATGGCTATGGCAACAATCATTTGTATGTGGTAATACTTTCTGCAGTACATCAATAGCATTATGGGATCAATAGTTGCCTACAATTTGCAGTCATCCACAAAGATGGCTGGATAAAGGAAAGTCTAATTTGTCTTTTTATAAACACCTTTATTAAATTATCACTTATGACATACGTAAATTTACATTTATATAAAAGTAATCAAACTTTACTAACAAATTCATGTTTACAAACGTTATACTTCACATATATTGCTATATATCATGTAACCTAAGCATCATTATATAAATTATTCAATTCCTGCCCCTTTTTTTAAACAAGAAACATCTTTATTAAACCATATAACTTCACTGTCAATAGGAAATGGAAAAAAAAATTTATTGTAAGATAAAATAAAAGCACAGTAAGCACTTTTGCGACTATCTTCATGAAGGTTAGACTGAGTATTAAACCATCATTTATGACTTAGGCAATCATACATTTATAGAACTGAAAACAAACCACATTGACACACTCCCAGTCACAAACATACTTCACTTATAATCTACCCAATCATTTTCAGTCAAACATTAGATAGCTCATTTAAGTCCTGCTTTCTTTTAAACCTCATGTCTCCCGTATATGTATTGTTCCCACAATTCCCATTTGTTCTTATGTAGTTTGCTCCTACCCTTTTCTAAAGATCTGAGTTCTAGGTGTTTTATCTCTCTTACTATATTCGCTAATTCTAGTAAAGTTGGTTTAGATTTTGATTTCTATTTTCTAGTAAATGCTTTTTGGCAGCCACCATAATTAGACACAGCAAGGCTTTACCATGTCTATGCAATTCCGATTCTGTATCATAGCTCAGAAAAATCATCTCCCTCGTCACACCAATCGGCCCACCCAGCATCTCCAACAGTGCATCCTGAAGGGAATCCATTAATCCACCAACTCATCGCACTCCCAGAAAATATGTAGCCAATTGCCTCTTTCTTCCTTGTCACACCTCCGACATTTGCTGTCTACCTGAGGAAAATTTTTCTGGACTCTACTTGGGAATACAAATATCTATGTAAACATTTCCAAGCAAAAATTCTAAATATTCTAGATTTTGTTGCATATCTAGTAGACATAAATATATCCTCCCAATGTTTCTTTGTGAATTCCTTATCTAATCTCTCTTCCCAATCCTTTCTAACCTCTTCTGATTGATTCTTATAGTTACCATGCAATATTTTATATGCTCTACTAATTATTCCTTTTTTAATGGCAGCTTCTGTTCCAGAGTCTAATAAAACACTACCAGTTCTGGTCTTTCATTTAGGACCCCTTTATTTCTTTCTCTTGGCCTATACTCTGATATCAGTCTTTGATAGGGAAGGCAATCTCTAACCTGCAGTCCAAATAAATTCTTGGCACCTTCCCATTCTGTCATCTTAGCCTCTCTAATTATTTGCTCCCAATACCTTGGTTCCTTTGCCAGTGTTCTCCAATAAATTCCAGCCCCCCACTTGCCTATTTTCTATATCCCTAATTGCAGGCATCCGTATCGGCAGAATCTCCTTTCTCCATTCCTGCTTTGGCTTAGTTCTTAGGATATCTTCTGCTACTTTATAGATATAATATTCTGTATGATTATTGTTATTCTTCTTAAAGGCCTGCATCCAAAATCCAAACTTTCCTTGTTTCTTGAGCGCCCCCCTTGTTTCATCATCATCCCTTTCCACTTTGAATTATAGTTTTCTGCTTTTGCTATGTATTGGAGCCTTAACTGTGTAGCTCTGAAATACCCCTTTAAATCAGGGAATCCCAATCTGCCCTGTTCTAGAGGAAGAATCAGTTTATCCTACTTGATGCTTGCCATCTTCCCCTCCCAGATAAAGTCCTTCAGGTCTTTATTAATTCCTATCCACAACTTCTTTGGTTGATAAAAATATGTCTGACCTGTGTATAAGACTAATGGGACTAAAAACATTTTAACTGCTTTTATCTTATTATCCATATCCATATAACAAAGCTTCTAAATTCTCAGTTTTTATAATATCTTTTATTTTTTCTCTTCCCACATATCCTTAGCTGCCACACCAGCATCATTTTTAATCCATACTCCTAAATTTCTAATTTAAAATGTCTGTACTGTTGTCCGCATATGTTATTTGGCAAAGGTTTTACACCAGATGCCCTTCCTGGCGTAACCCTCCCCATTTATCCAGGCGTGGGACCGGCATGAAGAAATGCACTGGCTTGTGCATCCCCAGTGGTTGGGTTACAGTGATAGAGAGGAGAGGAATGAAGGTCAGCAGGACTAAGACAGAATATGTGTGTGTGAATGAGAGGGAGGATAGGGGAATGGTGAGGATGCAGGGAGTAGAGTTGGCAAAGGTAGATGAGTTTAAGCACTTGGGATCAACAGTTCAGAGTAATGGTGAGTGTGGTAGAGAGGTGAAGAAGAGAGTAGAGGTAGGGTGGAATGGGTGGAGAAGAGTGTCAGGAGTAATTTGTGACAAACTGGTACTAGTAAGAATGAAAGGGAAGGTCTACAAGAGGTTAGTGAGACCAGCTATGTTGTATTGGTTGGAGACGGTGGCATTGACAAAAAGGCAGGAGTCAGAGCTGGAAGTAGCAGAGTTAAAGATGTTAAGATTTGCACTGGGTGTGACAAGGATGGACAGGATTAGGAATCAGTATATTAGAGGATCAGCTCAGGTTGGATGGTTTGGAGACAAAGTCAGAGAGGCGAGATTGCATTGGTTTGAACATGTGCTGAGGAGGGATGATGGGTATATTGGGAAAAGGATGCTAAGGATGGAGCTGCCAGGTAAGAGGAAAAGTGGAAGACCTAAGATAAGGTTTATGGACGTGGAGAAAGAGGACATGCAGGTGGGTTGGTGTGACAGGGCAATACACAGAGGACAGGAAGAAATGGAAACAGATGATCCGCTGTGGCAACCCCTAATGGGAACAGCTGAAAGAAAAGAAGAAGACCTAATTTAACATGTCCTCATAAATATGGATGTTGCTGAACCAATTCTTATGTGGGTACATAATTTACCACTACTGCCTTTGTTTTAGCTTCATTAATTTTGTATCCTGAAAAGATATGAAACTGTCTCAAAATGCTCCACAACACCATAATGTCTCTTTCTGGTTTTGTCAGGTATAAAATAATATCATCTGCAAACAGACCATGCTTTTCTTGACTACCATACCAATTATATCCTTGAATTTCTGAGTACTTTATTTTCTTTGCCAATGGTTCTAAATATAATGCAAATAAAGAGGAAACAGTACACCCCTGCCTGGTTTCTCTACTCAAGCAGAAATTATCAGAGAGGACCTCACCTACATTAATTTTCACCTCCAATCCCTCATATATCCTCCTAATCAACTTTATATTTTTTTCAGGCAATGCAAATGCTTCCATTGCACTGCTTGTAAAGTTCTAGCTTGCTTTGTCAAATGCCTTCTCTGCATCAAGACCCACCAAAAACAATGGTATTTTCTTACATTCTGCTTCCCTGTGGATCATCAATGTTCTGTTAATGTTGTCAAATGTTTGCCTCCCCTCTACAAAGCCACACTGATCCGTATCTATCAGTTTTGACATTACTTTTGCCATTCCTTTAGTTATTATCGACATGAACTCTTTATAATCATGGTTTAGTATTTAATTGTGCCTGTATGAAGCTGGATCTAATGGGTCTTTACCCTCTTTAGGTATTACAACTACCACTGTTTTCTTCCAGGATGTTGGTACTTCTCCTACTGTTAAAATACAGTTAAACAAAACCTTCCAGATCTTTATCAGTTTTTTCCCCTTCTAGCTTCCAAACTTCCACAAGAATACCATCTGTTCATGGGGACTTTCCTGTAGATTGGTTATACATCACCATTTTTATCTCATCTCCTCCTATCCTAACCATTAGTAATTGAGCCTCATCTACCTCTAACCTTGGCACATTTAATTCTTCCATAAACATTTCCACTTGCATCTTTTCTTGATTTCCATATTTCTCTACTTTATACAGACTTTCATAGAATTACTGAAATATTTCTAATACCTCTGCAAGATCACTTGTTACCTTCCTTGTTATTGGCTCCCTAAGCTTGGTGACAGGCCTTTCTACTTTCTGTTGCCTGAGTCATTGTGCTAAAAGTTTTTATGCTCTAGTGTTATTATAAAAAAAGGTTGCTTAACAGCAATCTTTCTAAACTTGTGTATATTACAGAGTTAATCCCTTATTTTCTGCTTAGCATTCTGCAGTTGACCCTCTTGTTCTGTGAGTTTCCCCCTATTCTGCAATATTGTAACATTTGTCAGTCCCTCTAAATAATTCTTGTTGCTTCTTAACCATAGCTTTCTTTCTTTTATTTCCACCTTAGTTTTAAACTTCACCTTAATTGTATCCCACTTCCTAGCTATATTTTCAGAAGTAATTGCTATCCTCTCAAATAGCTTCTGAATAATCTCCGCTTCCCATTCCTTAAATTCCTCTCTTTTCAACAGATAGGTGGGAAAGTGTCTCATTTTTATTTCATTACCCTGTGTTTTTATTTTAGTTATTGTTGGTGCATGATCTGAAATAGTTATTGGGTGCTTATCAAGACCTTCAATTAAATACACATGTTTCTGTGAAATGTAAATTTTGTCTAGCTTAGCCCAGTTTTTATACCTTGGGGAATGATATGTTAATTCAGTCTGAACTCCTAATACTGAATTCACATCTTCCTTGCCAAATATTTTTTTATAAATTTCTTCAAAAATCTACCCACCTTTCTTATACTTTTCCTTCTGGGCCCCCAGATACATGTTCACTACTGCAAATCAAATTTCAGTCCCCACCTTTAAGTAATATTCCTTGTTGAAAACTGATAATTTCTTCCAGAATTTTCTTGAGCTTCATTATAGCAGCTTTAGGTGGAATATAAATACATGCAAATGTAATCCTCATCCCTTGCCAGGAGCCTGTTAGCACTACGCATCTGCCAATATTATTTTTTATCCTCTTGTATCACTATGGGAGCTCCTCTTGTGTTTAATATAATTACTCCCGTTTTCCTTTGTCCCAGATATTCCACAAAATAATCACCCTCAAAACTTTTCTTTATCAAATTCACATGTTCATTTTTTTCCAAGTGTGTCTCCTGTAACATAATTACTTGCAAATTTCTACATTTTTAATATAGTTCACTATTCTTTATTTTTTGTATTTATCTGTGAGACCGTTGACATTTAAAGTCATTACAAAAAGTATCATTGTATTAAAGTTATTATTCCCACCTTTTATGTATAACACCATTTTGTTAAATGTCTAGTGCCAGCTTTTCTGTTACATGCATACACTGTTTGGCAGGTTGTACTTTTATATTGTTGTTTCTTGTCATTTCCATTTGAATCTATGTCACATCTTACAAAACATTTTATCGAAAGCCCTCAAACCAACCAAAAAAACCCTGAATACCCCCAAAACCTATTAATTTAATACTAACACACAAAACTAAGTACATCTTCAAATATTGAAGTTTTACCCTCCTAATAGGAACAAATGTCCCAATCTGACAGCCACTCTCACAGACTTGAGTTAACCTAAAATAAAGGTTATCCATTTTAAGACACATGGTACAGCCTGAACATCTACTAAGTGCTAACTGGTTTTGTCTTATCTTTATAGCTCTCCCAGCTGGGAAAACCCTGAATGCTTTAAGAGAACATTATCTCCTGCTAGTTTCTGCTTCCCCCCAGCCAATCTCTCTCCATCAGACTGTAACCAATTTCTCTTTATCAGATTGTCTCCATAGAGATATGAGAACCATATTATCAGATTGTCTCCATGGAGACATGAGAACCAGACAGCCAATTTCTCTTTATCAGACTGTTCCCATGGAGACATGAGGGCCAGATACAGAATTGCTACTAAGCTTACATTCATTTGCTAAAAAAGCCTCATAATATTCAGTATTCTTTTTCATTTACTTGGTTTCTCTTAAAACGTGTTACTAAATCAATCTAAGGTCCTTAAATCCAGTCAATCAGTGATGCAAGAATGAGAAAAAGCACATTAAGTTTTCTTTTGTCATGCTCTTTTAACCAGGCTTTTTTTACAATGCAGTACCTGCATTTCTTAAAACTGAGCAAAAAGAAAGAAAGAAGAGATAAAGAAAGGGAAAAAAGGAACAGCAGCACCTATTTACAGTCCCCATTACACTTAAAAATAACTGATAAAACTTTATAGCATGCAAGGAAAACCATACACCACAAAAATAGTACTATTAAGAAAAAACTGTTTTCTTTACTTACAGTTAACTTTCTCCCCTTTATTGCCCTCCCCAAAACATTTTTCTGAACATTAATGACATGAAGCCTAATATTTCCAGATTTTCTTGTTCTGGCATATTTCACTAATATAATTATTGCATTGTAATCCCACATTAAGTTACTGGTTTTATTACTGTTCATCGCCATCTCCCTAATCCTGTCTCTGCTTCATTTCCAATGTACTCTCAATTGTTCTAGTCAACTCTTGTGCTCCCTTCCTTCCCTCCTACATTTTATGTTGAAACAGTGAAAAAATGTTTCATGGGTACAGTCTCTCTTTGGCCTTTATTACCAGATGAACAAAAAGCAAACTCTCCTGTTTCACAGCTCACTTTGTGTTGGACAAACTTTTCTATTTCCTCCTTAGCATGTACTTCATCAAAAATTATTTTTCCCCCAGGAAAGAATATCTTGAAGACAGCTGGGTGCAATAGTCTGAATCTCACACCTGCGTCTCAACATTCCCTGAATAGTGGAATAAATTTACCTCTTCTGCCTGGTGTACAATGAGTAATTATTCTCCACAAACATTGCTGTTTCCCACTTTTAGAACTTTGTCCTTCTGCCACAGTTTTGTCAGACTCAACTCTTTCTGCTGGTAGCATTGCATCTTTACTATTAAAGCTCTAGGTTGCTTTCTCATAGCCAGGTTTGGAGCATGCACACAATGTGCCCTATCAACTAACAACTCCTGCTGTGGAATGCCAGTCCAGTTGCTTATTTGTGCTTTCATAAAATTAATAAGTCTTTCCTTCCACTTCTCTGGAGTAGCTGAAAATCTCAGCTTTTTCCTATATGCTGTGTCCTCTAATTCTATTAATCTTTGAAACATCTCTTCCTGAGCAGTTTCATATTCAACCAGCTTTTTCTTCATTTCAGCCTCTCACTTTCTCAGCTTTACCACCTCATCTGAATATCTGTTTAAAGCTTCTTCCATTTTCCAGCCTTTTGTTGTTCATGTTGATATACTCCATCAGTGTTTCATTTATTTTATCCAGGTCTGTGTGCATTTGTCTTATATCATCTTGTAGGTTACTGAAAGTCATATCTGGAGGTCACATTGCTTTTTGCTGCAGAACTTTCCCCAGTCAGTAAACACCAAAAACACAATAGAAACTTGACAGCCATGGCAGAAACAATTTAATGTTGAAATTACAATCTAAAATCCAAGTTGTATCCAAAGTAGACGGAAATAATACAATGGTTAAGCGCTTTCACCTGGAACACTCTCAGGCTTCTTCAGAACAATTAAAACATGAAAAGCATTACCTTTTTGTATTACTAGCAGCTTCATATCAGCCAATAAGATGTAAAATACTGAACTGACAGCCCTCCCCTGTTTAAAGTCAAACATTCTAACACTGAAATTCTTAAATGCAAAAAATTAACAAACAGTACAAACATGGACTGTTGTTTCCCCAGTCAGTGTTTCTTCCTCACTTTTTGTAGCTGATTTTTTTCCATGGGTCTGTATTTCTTTTTTCCTGGCATCCAGGCAGTACACTTACTAGCCAGTTACTGAAATTTACCCATAAACACAAATATCTACTGGCCTTCCCCATTGAGTTTCTGTTGGGAGAACTAGAGTTAAGCTATTACTCAGTGTGTAGCCATCTTTGAAGTCCAAGCTTGTCTTGACTTCTGAGACTTAAATACTGAACAGAAAAGGGTCTAGTACAGAACCCTAAGGTGCAGACCTGGTCACTGGAGTCTTGCTACAGGTGACTTCACACACTTTCACATTATTGTGTCTTGTCTGTGTTCCATTTGTCTACCCACTTGGTGATGTAGGTGTTTATGCCCACTTAAGACACTTGGCCAGGTCAAGTTATATGGGATAGCAGTCTCTTCCTCATGCATGCCCTTGGTGACCTTCTTGAAGATGTCAGCCAGATTTAACAGACATGATGTAGCCTTAATGAATTAAAAATGGGCTGGGTACATGGTCAAGAAATTACTTGTGTCCTTTTAGATAAGGTCCATGAAGAGTCTTTGGTCTGCCTCACAGATGAGGAGAGACAAGTGTATGGTCTATAATTCCCTACATCAGATGATGGTCCCCCTTTGTTCATATGGATGACTGTTGTTATACACCCTTCTGCCAGAACACTAGCTGTCTGGAGGCTGTTTTTAATTAGAGATCCAAGTATGTCTGCTATGTCAGGTTTTAAGTTATTGCATAGGCAACCTGGGATGTTGTCAGAGCCCACTGAGTCTGTATTTTAGCTATAGAGAGTGCACAGATGGCCTGCTGTCCTGAAAAGATAAACTGAATAATGTTTACATGTATACTTTGGCTGATGGCCAGTGGGGATGGGGAGTGCATTTTGAGCTAGCAGATTGCCTATTTATATGGGTTCAGTATGGTGGTGGCATCCACAAACAACTCTGTGCTTTGTTTACTGTATGTATTCCCCTTCACATTTCATATTTATTTAAATAAATGATTTGTAACACCACTTCCAAATGCAACTTTGTTAATGCATCACATGCCACACAGTGGCACTGTTCACACAGTCATACAACTCTACCAATGTCACATAATTAAATCCGTTGCACAGTATATGCCTATATGTTTTTCTTTGGAAAGCTGTGTGTGAATGGCCTAATATCATATATGGACTCATTACAAATGAGTTAGATGTGGCTCATGCAGAACAGTTACTGACACGAATGCTGATAGTCACATATTGCTGCTGGGGGCCACCTCAATAATTCATGGGAATAGCAACACAGTTGCACATGCAATGAATTCCACAATGTTGCAATTGAATCAAAATGTGTGATATGTTTATGTACATCACATCATTACAACACATGGATGATGCAAGGCTTATCTGCCCAAGTAATCAGTATGACTTTACATTGATATCTGTCAGAGTGCACTTGATGGCAAGTATACACATGCACATGTGTCATATTGCAAGTGTCATTGTGATGGTTGAATGAGAACTGCATAGAATGTTGATATACTCCACTACAAAAACACATGCCTTACTAAGCCAATAGACATAGTATCATCCCATGTCAACAGTTCTCAGGAGGCATATTACTATAGCTATTGTGGAAGGAACATGTAATCCAAATGGCAGCAGCAACCATCAAAACATTGCCTCACATCAAAGATTGTAATACCCTCTTGTAGAGCTACTGTACATCCACACTTCAACATAACGCATGTGGATGTCAGCAACTTTGACAAGTGACATGTTCATAGGGGCATAGGACATTACTAGGCTAACTGCTAACATCACATAAAATCATAGACATTATTATAGCATTTAAACAAAAATCACTCTATCTATATGATGGAAGATAGTAAGGCTACATGTGTGTATGTGTGTATTTTTTGATTGCATTACATACTGCCTCTGTCCATGTGTGACATCTGCACCACACTATGACAGAATTAGCATTCACACATCCAGTAGTCTGGACTTGGTTTTCAGAGGCTCATAGAAGGACTCTGCTTTATGATGTGTGCATGCATCTTTGAGATGAAGATATCCTCCAGTCCTCTGCAGGAAGGATGTCATGTGTCCAGAGGGAAAAATGGGATGTTGGATTCATGGGGCTATGTTAAAGGTTCTCCTAAGTGGTAGTAAAATGAAAAGATATTCAAAAGATCATACAGTGACCGTAATATAGAACCAACTACACACAAAGCAGTAGACTAGGTCTAATTTGAACATTACACCTGTGTAGCTATAGAAGCTGGATTCCATACAATGAAACACTAGCACTACCACATATGTCTAACTTTAACAGTGTCACATCTTGGTGTATAATTGTCTCAAAAATATTATTTGCATAAATACACACTCAGGTTGCCTGCTGTCAGATCAGAAACCCTAACTATCTAGTTACAGAAACTGGATAGCACAGTACTTAATGATAGTGCCACAGCACAAGTTTGACTTAAATAGTGTCAGAGTGCACTTTATGGAGGATGACATCATCAGTGTATGTTAACAAGAAGATGTTTGGATAAGTGTCTGACATAGCTGTAGACTCACATGTTATACTAAAATTGTTACCAGACTTTATTTTTTGAAAGAACACACATACACAAACATTATTTGACTGTAGTGAAATTAGATCTCCTATCTTTCTATAGAACACAATACTTAACACAGGCACCACAGCACAAGACTGGCTTTCTTAGTGTCAGACAACACTTTATAAATGATGACATCAGTGTCTGGTGAGAAAAAGATGGCAGTAATGCTATTCTAAAATGGTGTCTAGAATCTGAATGAAATCAACACAAACACTGACACACACACACACACACACACACACACACACACACACACACACACACACACACACACACACACACACACACACACACACACACACACACACATGCACACATGCACACACCAGTTGACCGCAGAGAGACTAGAAACCCTACCTAATTCTTGGGTCTGTATTACTTCATCAATATTTCCATGAATACTCAGTCATCAACCCCTTTACATCAAACATCCATTCATTGAATGTTCACATCAGTGAATGGTTATGATAGGGAAAGGAGATAGTTGGCCATCATTAGAAATTTGCCCTTTCCCCACTATAGTGTGATCTCAGAGTTGGTATATATAAGTAGGGGGGTGTGGGGTATACAGCCTCCCACCTTGGTGGGTTTGAAATAATGTAGTGTGTGTGACAATTGTTGTGGTGGACAAGTAATTCCCAACTGTTTGTTGATGTGAACATTCAGTGAATGTCTGCTCAATGTAAGAGGGTTGATGATTAGGTAGTCGTAAAATTTTGATGAAATAATATAGACCCTAATTGTCTGCAGAGCACAGTACATAACACAAGTGCCACAGCACAAGTCTGGCTTTAATAGTGTCAGACAGCACTTTATAGCTGATAACATCAGCAGTGTCTGGTGAGAAGATGGTAGTAGGAGCATCTCTCATGCTATTCTAAAATGGTCTCTAGAATGTGAACTAACTGAACACAAAGACACACACCAGCTGACTGCAGTGAGAGTATAACCCCTACCTAGCTATTTACAGAACACAGTACTTAACACAAGCACCACAAGACAAGTCTGGCTTTCTTAGCATCAGACAACACTTTATAGCAGATAACATCACCAGTGTCTGGTAAGAAGTAGATTGTAGTAGGAATGTCTTACATGCTGTTCTAAAACAGTTCCTAGAATTGGAACTAACTGAACATAAATGCACACATACACACATGTCAGTTGACTGCAGTGAAACTAAAACCCCTTCCTAGCGACAGGTCACAGTACCTAATGCAAGCACCAAAGCACACATCTGTCTTTCTTAGTGTCAGACAACACTTTATAGCTGCTGACATTAGCAGTTTCTGGTGAGAAGTAGATGGTCGTAGAAGCGTCTCACATGCTGAATGTAAACTAACTGAACAGAAACATACCAGTTGACTTCAGCAAGATTAGCACCCCTTCCTAACTAGTTACACAAGCTACAGAACACAGTACTTAATGCAAGCACCATGGCTCAAGTCTGACTGTTACATTGTTGCTGAATAATTTATAGCAGATGACATCATCATTGTATGTTTGAGAGAAGATTTTGGGAAGCCTGTATAAAATTATGTAGTCATGTACAACTGTCAAAGTACTTATTCTCCATGGGACTGAAATGCTGACAGTAGGATACAGACTCATGGTCTTCTGACTACACACACACACACACACACACACACACACACACACACACACACACACACACACACATGCACGCACACACAAACACACACACACACACACACACACACACACACACACACACACACACACACACACACACACACACACCAGTTGACTGCAGTGACATTAGAACTCCTACCTAGCTAGTTATACAAGTTACAGAACATAGTACTTAACACAAGCACCACAGCACAGGTCCAACATTTACCGTTACTGGACAATTTATAGCAGATGATATCATTATTGTATGTTTGGGAGAAGATGTTGGGAGACCTCTATGAAATGGATATGTTGGCATGTACGACTGTCAAAATATTTCGTCTCCATGGGACTGAATTGCTAATAATAAGATACAGACTCATGGTCTGCTGACTATGCACACACACGCACACTTACGCATGCATACAGACACACACATAATGTGGATGCTGTGGTAAGTTAACCCAAACCTAATTTGTCCCCATCTGCAGAACACATTAGCTAATAATTGTGCCATCCCCGGAGTATGTTTTCACCTTATCATATTGTTTTTTTACACATGACGAATTTATCATTATATGGTCTAGATAACATGTCCTGTTATGACAGTAGTGTGCAAAGTGTGGAATTTGTATTTTCTGTTGTGTTTCCAAGGTGCAGGTATACTTTAAAAGACAGTTACTCAAACTGGATACAGTAAGCTGTTAGGAATGCATGTTGCAAAAGTGAGACATATGCACCTGTCTATCAATATGCTGTAAAATTGGACACACTTACATTCACACACACACAGACACACACACACACACACACACACACACACACACACACACACACACACACACACACACATTTTGTGATCAGCATGGGTGCAACAGTGGATGTAAGTGTATTCATTTTTGTGGTGAATTCATGTCCACATTAAGACATGTATAAGAAAATCTGAATGTCTATTTTCAGTATAAAGCTTTAGATGATGTACCGATGTAGTTGTGCTATATATTTTTGTAGTGTAGTTGACATTTGGGAACTACTATTGACATATCCATTTTCAAGTGCAAGGGTGCAGAGCACACATGAGTCTGAGTAAATATGTGTTCAGTCACTAACAAGTGCCTTCCCTTTGGTTGTGTTTTTACATGGATTATAATGTGATGAAAACTGTGTAGTAAACATAGTAATATACCTAATCAGTTCGTTCTATAGTGTACTGCTGAGCAACTGGTTTACACGATTGATGGCAAAGTGTTCCACATTTAATGAATACAATTTGAACTTGGGAATTACTTATACATATATGCTAGGGTAGAACTAGCTGACAGATACTATGGTGTTCATAGTGTAGTTTATATTGGAAATGCTATATCATAATTTTTATAATATTAAGGACTGTTGCTATTGCCTTCCATATTTGCATGGAGTTAAATGATGAGCAAATGCAGCTCTCTGCTTCAATATATAAATAGTAATATTTCTATTGTTTTGCCTTCCTCTTCGCAAACATGCTAAGTGGTGAGGTGTGGCAGTCAGCACTTTGGACAGTACTGAGTGTAAAAAAAATACTTGTTGCCTTGCTTTCCCTGTGACAGCAGGTGTAAGAGTAAGGAGTTCATATTTTCAGAACAAATAACACAGGGTTCAAATCCAACTCAATCTAATTTTTTTACATGTGTTCAAGATGACATTATATAAGTAAATGTGATAATTTTTGCAAAGTACTGTATAAAAATGAAAATCAGTCAATAGATTTATATTAACAGTACACATATGGATTTGCATTTTTATACATTCAGCAGTCTAAATAAATGTTAGAGTAAATTTTAATTGTAGTGCCTTTACTCTGCTTTAACTATGTGGTTCTTTAGTACAGTAAGTTTAAGCAAATTGTGCAGAGGTAGATGTACAATGCTATAGGACATGAAAAGCCATTCACCAAAACTTGGCATTGGTGCATGATGCCAAACTCCATACAAACACAGAGGACAAAATTTGAAGGCCTTTATTAGGGATTTATTATGTATGTGTGTGGTGTGTGATTCTATTTTTTGACCAGATTAAAGGTGTGAAATGGGTTAGATAGGAAAGTGGTGTAATGGGGACAAGCAGGGGAAAGAAAAAAGGGGAAGCAATATAGAAATATGCAGGAGGGAATTACAAAAGAACCACTTCTTCAACAGTGTGATATGAACATGGATAGAAAATTGGATGAATTTATACTGTCACTACAACACAAATGAGTGACAATAACGCAATCATGCTGTACAGTCAACTGGACCAAATCAAGTGCGTGTTGAGAAGACACGTGTGAAGTGGAGAGCTACGTATGGCACAAAGTGCCCAGTTTTTTTTTATTTTATTTCAGTAAGAGAAGAATGTTGGGTAAGGTACATACATATGTTAGGGTCAGGTAAGTAGGGTAGGTGAGGAAGCTGGTGCAGACAAACAAGACAAACAAGAAAGAGACAGGGATGGTGAGGGACAGGGGATAGGGAGAGGACATTAGAGGCCCATGCCCATCAAGCATGGGGACAGTTAGAATCTAGTCCTCACCATCAGAACTGTCATCAATGTCCCCTTCCACTTTCTGTTGGAGTGCTTGCCTTTTTTGTTTTCTCAGCATTCCAAGAAGTGTCTTCTCCACACTGCTGAGGTGTGCACCAATGGTACCTTCTATGACCTCACAAGCCATGCCTGGCAACTCCTGGTGGGTGACAAAATCCTCACCTCCACCAGTACTCCTGGAGGGTACCACTGCACCAGCTCCGGGGTAATGCTGTCTGATATTTAGGGCCTAGGTATTGGAGTGGCTACACAGGCAGTACTGACAGGTTGTGTCCCAGATGTGCTGGGCTTCTGTGCAGCTGCAATTGGAGGGGTGGCAGGCTGAGCCACACTGGTTGGCCTACCTTCCTGTGCTGGAAATCATTTTGTCAGTTGTCAGAAAATTATGACATCAAAATGTTCTGATCACACATATAAAATAAAAAAGAGAGATAAGGGGCAGGGTAACAGAGAAAATAGCAAAATATAATTATAACCATCATATGTCACATACAATAAATTAGGTAATAATGCCAACATGGATAAACCAGTGAAATAACAAAAGATGACCAGTCAGCAGCTTGACGGCCAACCACAATGTTCTTGTGCTCCATAAAATAAATCCAAAAGGTGTTTAAAACTTTACAGCTCACTTTATTAAAGTAAAAAAAAACATTAAAATAAGCAATTTCTTCCCATATACCCACAGGACTTCTTCATAATAAACCTTCCTAACAGTAAGTTTAAATAACCATTCAAAATGGTGGTCACATGATCCTTAATAAACCTTGATCACGTGGTCATCAAGAAACCTTTGCTTCCAGCATTTAAAGTGATAAGCAACCAATATTTCTCAGTGCATTATTACCAAAGTGCATTGTATTTTAATAACACATCATAGAATATAATAAATATATGTTAAAATAATATTTTAAAATTTTGTAAAAGGTTTATTAAAAATCCACCCTGTTCCATAAAGTAAATACAATAAAAAGGTAAACATGCATAAAAATGTTTAAAAGAACCATTCATGAAATTTCAAAATTGCAAGAGTCTCCTCTAAAAAAATCAAGCATACTAGCATTCTAAAGCTTTTAATTTCAGTAAGCATGTAACAGAGCAGTGTTAATTTAAACCAGGTCTAGATAAGGCATTAAAATGCAGTTGCCAGAATAATTCTCTAGCTTCAAGGCTCAGGGTCCATGGTCCCTCCCCCCACTATGTTTAACCTGTTCCAAAATACTGAATTTAAAATTATGGCCTGGGCAGTCACTAATGTGCTTGGCTAGAACATTCATATTTTTGCTCCTTTTACTATCATAAATATTTCATACATCTGCTCTTTTAGGGTACGTCCAGTCTTACCTATATAAAATGAATCACACATCTGACAGAGGCCCACATATGCCACTGCTTTTGATGTACAATTACATTTATCTTTCATTTTTAATTTTTGTCCATTTATTACAAATTACATAGACATATCCACAGTAGCTGCAAAAATGCATTTTTTCATGCCTTTTACTACTGTAGAGTCAGTGTGTGTTTTAAAGGGTCTCTCCAAAATATTTTTTATGCTAGCTCCTTTTTTGTATACTGTAATGGGTCTCTTCCCCCAGTTTCTCAAAAGTGTCAGCATAATATTTCAGTATATTCCAGTTTTTATCAAGCATCCATTTAATCAAGCCACTTTTAGTGTTAAAGTTAGTTACCATACTACTTCTGTATGGAGAAGGAACATTTTCATTGCTTGGGGGGTGGGGTTCCTATTATTTTCTACACCATTTTAAGATAAAATAGGCTTAAAGTGGCCAGTTTCCCTTTTATATACCACCTCTTCCATAATCTCAACTACCATGGTTTGTGGGTAACCCCTTTGCAGGAACTTATTTAACATAGGTTAACATTCCATCAAGAAGTTTTGGTGTTTGGTCACCATTCATGCTGTTCTAACAATTTGTCCTTTATGACAGCCTTCTTTTGTTTTTGTGCATTCCGACTCCTAAAATGTAATAATGTATTTGAATAAGTGTGTTTCCTATATATTTTTTACTTATATGTATGGTCATCAGTATCTTTTTCTAACAATATGTACAAGTATAGTATAGATGTATTCCCGGTTTGTTGGGTAAACATCAAAAAGTTGGTACTGTTGTTAATATATATAATAAAATCATCTAATCTAGTTTTAGTATCTTTCCAAACAAAAAAAAAAAACAAATCATCCAGATATTGGGTGTAGAACCTGTAAGAATTTTTGTATGCACCATTGATTATGTAATCCTTCTCCCAATGTGCCATAACTGTTAATAAATATGAATACACTTACATCCACTATGTTAACAACCAGTGAACCACAATTCAAGCCCATAGCCACTCCATTTTTTGACAGAAATGCTCCCCCTCAAAGTATTTAAAATTATTATTACAATACAAATACATTTTTACTTTTACGTTAACTACACTTTTTAAAAATCCAAAATAGGACTGAGACTTGTTCCAGATAATCCTTGCAATATGCATATATTGCACATATGCTTTTAAAATAATACAGATTAAGTTAACAACATGGCATTTATGCCAATTTTGTTGAAATTAATATTTGATATTTTATTATTTTACTATGTATTTCTTACTTGTGCGATATGAACCCACAACATCTGAATAAACTATTACAATTGACTCCTAAAATTACCTTGAGCTACAGAATGAAGCATGTATGCTTGATTTTAAAGTTAAGATATACTTGCTTAATTAGCTACTAATGTATTGAACAGCAATATTTAAAAAAAAATACTAATTAAATTGTGCTGCATACATACCCCTTGCTTATCTCAGCCTTTCTAAGCATTCAGCATGGGCCTCCCTGTTCGCTGAAATCTTCTGACCAGCTGTAAAATAAAGAGGAGAGAAAAAGAGAAGAGCATTATGACAACTAGTCTAGGCTATTTGCAGCTTTATATATAATTTAAAGTATCTTTATCTGTATACTTACACAACTATGCAATGTCAGCAGTCCTAAACTAATCCAGCCACTGGTTGAGTTGCTCCTGCTTGCACCTTTTCAGGTCATTGTAATGGTGCCTGCATTGCTCTTTAGTGTGTGGAATGCCAGTTGAACTGGAGACAGCCTTGGCAAGACTATTCCAAGCCTTTGATTCATATTGAGAGTCAGTATAGTCCCCCTGCAAAAGTCTACATCTGCAGCAATTTACAAGTAGTCCAGTGAATATTCTGGACTCCTCTACACCCCATCTTTGAGCCCTAAATTGGGCACCTTCTTTCCTAGCTTCTGCCATGTCTGCAGAGGTCATAAAGCAACAGTTAAAAATGTTTCCCTGCCAATTCATGATATCACGTTTTACGGTTAGTGTGCAAACCTGCTCAACCATGCCAACTGCATTTAGGTGATGTTAAGTGGATAATTGCCAAACAGAAAGGAAAGCAGTTTATGAAATATGAAGGGTAATGTGATGATTGACATTAATTTATGTCATGTCTGCTGCTATACCTGTTAGATTATTTGACTTTTAGACATGTATTGGGGTATATACATTTTATGACTTGACACATTTTCTATGTGGCTGTACACACTGATAAAAGTAATTTCTACATGTGGAATTCAAACCTATGTAAAATAGGGAATACATGTTCTTTCACATAGGTGTTTTTTTCTTCCTTGTTTGTCAGACATACTTATTAATTATATAGATACATTAAAGAGCAAGTGGTTAACAGTGTGTGTGTGTGTGTGTGTGTGTGTGTGTGTGTGTGTGTGTGTGTGTGTGTGTGTGTGTGTGTGTGAGTGACCTGATAAGGTCCTGATTTATACGTTCATGTGTATATGTCTATCACTGAAATATGAAGTCCATCCAAGGTCAGAAAATAAACTTTTAATAACAGAAACTTAAGTGTCAGTATACCATTAGTCACTTATATAATTCATATGATATCCACTGCTATAAGTAGTTATTGTTATGTATAATTATCTTTATATTGTTCTTTATTTTTAAAAATTGAGTGGAATAGCATTAAAAGAATTTGGAGAAGCCTGACTCACTTTTATCTTGGACATGAACTTTCACCAGTTGCCACAGGCAACAAGTGTATTTTTTATAGTCATTACTACCCAGAGTGCTCATTGCCACTGAGACAGTGTTTGTTAGACCTATCATTAGTTACACATATACATTAGTTGAGTGTTTAGCCATGTATGTGTGTGACATGAACGTTCAGAAAATAAATGTGTACTTATAGAACCATAATTGTACTGATACCCACAGTTAGAAATATAATATATATGACATCACATGTATTCTCAATCTACTTGTGAGATATAATTATCTTTATGTATAATTATTTTTATATTGCTAATTTTTATCTAAATTACAGTGAACCAGCATTAATAAAACTTAGAGTTTTCTGGATTAGAACCCTGGCTCACCTGTATCATGGCCATTAACTTACATTTGTTGCCATAGGTAGAGCTAGGCAGTAGGTATAATTTTTACAGTCATTACTGTGTATGAGTGCTTACCACCGCACACTGCCACTTAATGTGTTTGCACGATGGAAGACCACACATGTTACAATGTATCTTTTTAGAAATTGACAATGTCTCTTTATTGTCTGCAGATGTTGTGGAAGCATGCTGACTGCCATGCAACACCACTTAGTGTGTCTGCATGATGAAAGGCAAAAGATGTTACAATTTATCTTTTTTGAAATTGGCTCATTATCTACAACATTATGCCATGTATGTGCATAGGTGAGCAAAGCACAAATGAGACAGGTAAAGCTCAACATGCATTATTATCATAAAAAGTGTTTATTAATTTTCATCATTAAAAAAAAAATATGAGACATAGGCCATGATCTACATATCCTATGTGATGTGCGCTTTATCGTGTTTACCAGGTATGCTACATACACACACAGTTGATTCACAGCTCTAAATTATGCTGTCCTTATCATAGAACCAACTTCCATTAATTTTGAAATTTTTAGCCATTTACCATATTTGCTCTAAGGCATGCACTTTGCAAATATTAATATTTAAAAAAAAAAAAAAATTACAAAATACATTTTAACACATATTTCAGATTTTTACACAACTGTGGATTTGAGCTATCATACCAATGAACCTACAAAACACACTAGGAATGTCTTATCTCTCTTTGCCACAGAAACAGCTTTGCAGCAGTAAAGCAAATCATATGCATACAAGCAATTTCCATTTCCTTCACAGTATTAACAAAACATACGCTTGCACAATCTCGTTTGTTTATACATGTGTGGCTTACATATTTAGTACAGTCTTGTACACTCTCATTTGTTTACACATGTGTGGCTTACATATTTAGTGCAGTTAGTGATTGCACAACCATTTATGACTATGTTTGTACCAATGGAGCTCTGTCTTCACTTTGTATTGTGTTCATTCTTCTATTATCTGTGCTGTACTTTCAGACATGTAATCTGTAGTGCAATTTGTATCACTGTCCTTTAAATGTATGATAAAAAACATGACAGTAAAAAACATTTCTCAGCAAAGGCAGGAGAGTTTGACTATTAGTGAACAAAAATAATAAATGTGTGGGACTTACAATATGGCTGCACATTGAGTAGCAGCTTGATTCTGGCTCACCTAGTGTGAGCACAGAAACTCAACAGAGAAAGCCAGTATTCATTTGTGTTCATGGGTAAATTTCAGTAACTTGCTAGTAAGTGTACTGCCTGGTTGACAGGAAAAAAAATACAGAGCACCTGGAAAAAATCAGCTGCAAAAAGTGAGGAAGAAACATTGCGGGAAGTTCTGCAGCTGTTCAGCAAAAAGCAATGCAACCTCCAGACAATACTTCCAGCAACCTACAGGAAGATAAAAGACAAATGCACACAGACCTGGTTAACATAAATTAAACACTGATGGAGTATATCAACAACAAAAGGCTGGAAAATGGAAGAACCTTTAAACAGATATTCAGATGAAGTAATAAAGCTGCAAAAATCAGAGCTTGAAATGAATAAAAGGCTGGCTGAATACGAGACTGCTCAGAAAGACATCTTTCAACAATAATAGAATTACAGGACAGAGCATGTAGGGAAAACCTGAGATTTTCAGCTATACCAGGGAAGCTGGAAGGAACAGACTGCATTCATTTTATGAACGCATAAATAAGCAACTGGACAGATATTCCACAGCATGAGCTGTTAGTTGAAAGGACACATTGTGCGTATGCTCCTAACCTGACTGTGAGAAAGCAACCTAGACCTTTAATAGTAAAAATGTAATCCTACCAGCAGAAGGAGTTGATTCTGAAAAACTGTAGCAGAAGGACAAAATACTAAAAGTGGGAGACAGCAGAGCGCTTGTGGAGAATGATTATTCATAGCACATCAGGCAGAAGAGGAGTAAATTAATTCCACTATTCACAGAATGTCAAGACGCAGGTGTGAGATTCAAACTGCTGTACCTAGCTGTCTTCAAGGTATTCTTTCCTGGAGGGACAAAATCACTTTTTGATGAAGTACGTGCTAATGAGAAAATACAAAAGTTTGTCCAACAAAAAGTGAGTTGTGAAACAGATGGAGATTCTGCTTCTTATTTTTCTGTTAATGAAGACTACAGACAGACAGTACCTGTGAAACCTTTTTCACTGTTTCAATGTAAAATGTTGGAGAGAAGGAAGAGAGTATGAGAGTTGACTAGAATAAGTGAGAGTACATTGGAAATGAAGCAGAGACAGGATTTGGGATATGAAGTTGAACAGTGATAAAACCAGTAACTTAATATGGGATTACAATGCAAAATTATATTTGTGAAATATAACAGAACAGAAATCTGGAAATACTGGACTTTTTCAGAATTTGTTGGATTTTTGGGGGACTCAAAAGTGTATGCCTTACTTCATGTAATTAATGTTCAGAAAAAATGCTTTGGGGAGGGGAAGAGAGGGCGAAAGTTAACTGTAAGTAAAGGAAACATTTTTAATAGTACTATTTTTGTGGTGTATGGTTTTCTTTATGTGGTATATGTAAAGTATTTTTTTTCAATTACTTTTAAATGTAATTGGGATTGTAAATAGGTGCTGCTATTCTTTTTTTCCTTCCTTTCTTTCTCCATTCTCTCTTTCTTCTTGTTCAGTTTAAGAAATGTAGGCACTGCAATGTTTAAAACAAAAGCTTGGTTAAAAGAGCATGACAAAAGAAAAAAATAATATGCATTTTTCTCATTCTTGCATGGGAGAATGACTGGATTAAGGACTTTAGAGTGATTTTGTAACATGTTTAAAGAGAAAGCAAGTAAATGAAAAAGAACATTGAATATTATGAGTTTTTTTCTGGCAAATGCGTGTATGCTTCATAGCAATTCTGTATCTGTCCCTCGTGTCTCCATGGAAGCAACCTGATAAAGAGAAAGGCATGTTACTTATAAGTGGGGATTGAAATTTGATTTGGAGCAGTGAAGTTGTGTTTGGGGTGCCAAGAAAGGAAAGTATAACAAAGGAGGGTAGAGGTTTGAAGAAATTTATGATAATATTTAGCATGAAAGATGTGAATTCAGTAATATGTGTTTGGAGTGAATTTACATATTATTCCCCAAGATATAAAACATGGGCTAGGCTTGAAATAATTTGCATTTCACAGAAATATGTGCATTTAATTGAATTCTTGATGAGCACCCAATAACTGTTTCAAATCATGCACCAATAATAACTAAACTAAAAATACAGGGTAATGAAATAAAAATGAGACACTGGTGCTTTCCCACCTATCTGTTGTAAAGAGGGAATTTAAGGAATGTGTAATGAAGATTATTCAGGAGCTATATGAGATGATAGAAATTACTTTTGAAAATATAGACAAGAAGTGGGATAAAATTAAGGTGAAGTTTAAAAATAGGGGGAGAAAAAAGAAAGGGAGCTATGGTTAAGAAGTAACAAGAATTATTTAGAAGGACTGACAAATGTTAAAGTATTGCAGAATAGGGAGAATATCACAGAAGAAGAAAAGGATCGACTGCAGAATGTTAATCAGAAAATAAGGGATTACCTCGATAATATACACAAGTTTAGAAAAATAACTGTTAAACAACTGCTTGATAATAACCCTATAGCACAAATGCTTGCAACTAGGATTTTGTCTGTGTAGTTTGTTTTCATTTATATAAATATATGATTGCTTATGTTGTAAGTGATAGTTTAATAAAGATGTTTCTTGTTTAAAAAACAGGGACAGGAATTAAATAATTTATGTAAAGTTGCTTGGGTTATATGATATATAGCAATATATCTGAAGTATAATGTTTGTTGATGTTAATTTAATAAAGTTTGATTACTTTTGTATAAAGGTAAAATTGCCTATGTCATCACAAGTGATAATTCAATAAAGGTGTGTTTAAAAAATAACCCCAGAGCACAAAAACTTTTAGCACAATGACTCAGGCAACAGTAAATAGAAAGGGCTGTCACCAGACTTAGGGAGCCTATAACAAGAAAGGTAACAAGAGATGCTGTAGAGGTATTAGAAATATTTCAGAAATTCTATAACAATCTGTATAAAGCAGAGAAATATGGAAATCAAGAAAAAATACAAATGGAAATGTTTATGGAATTAAATATGCCAAGGTTAGAGGTAGATGAGGCTCGATTACTAATGGTTAGGATAGGAGGAGATGAGATAAAAATTGTGATGTATAACCAATCTACATGAAAGTCCTCAGAAATAGATGGTATTCCTGTGGAAGTTTGGAAGCTAGGAGGGAAAAAGCTGATAAAGATCTTGAAGGTTTGGTTTAACAGTATTTTAAGAGGAGAAGTATGAACATCCTTGAAGAAAGCAGTGGTAACTGTAATACCTAAATAGGGTAAAGATCCATCAGATCCAGCTTCATACAAGCCCATTTCAATACTAAACCGTGATTATAAAGTGTTCATGTCTATAACGGCTAAAGGAATGGCAAAAATAATGCCAAAATTAATATATATGGATCAGTGTGGTTTTGTGGAGGGAAGGCAACCCCCTGACAACATTAATAGAACACTGGTGATCCAGAGGGAAGCAAAATGTAAGTAAATACCATTGTTGTTGGTGGGTCTTGATGTAGAGAAAGCATCTGACAGAGTAAGCTGGGACTTTATGAGCAGGGCAAAAGAAGCAGTTACATTTCCTGAAAAAAGTAGCAGTTACATTTCCTGAAAAAAGTATAAGATTGATTAGAAGGATATATGAGGGATTAGAGGTGAAAATTAAAGTGGGTGGGGTCCACTCTGATAATTTCTGCTTGAACAGAGGAACCAGGCAGGGGTGTTCTCTTTCCCTTTTGTAATTTGCATTATATTTAGAAGAACTGGAAAAGAAAATAAGGGACTCAGAAATTTAAGGATATAATTAGTACAGTAGTCAAGAAAAGCTGGCTCTATTTGCAGATGATATTATTCTTTAACTGACAAAACCAGAAAGAGACATTACAGTGTTGTGGAACACTTTGAGGCAGTTTCAAATCTTTTCAGGATATACAATTAAATTAATGAAGCTAAAACAAAGGCAATAGCAGTAAATTATGTACTGACATATGAACTGGTTCAGCAATATCCATATTTATGGGGACATGACAAAATGAAGTATTTAGGAGTATGGATTGTGGCAGCTAAGGATATGTGGGAGAGACTAAACATAAGATAATATACAAATTGAGAAAATGGAAGCTTTGTTATAAGGCTATGGATAGTAAGATACAAACAGTTAAATAGTTTTAATCCCTTTAGTCTTATACCCAGGTCAGGCATATTTTTATCAACCAGAGGAGAATTTGTGGATAGCAATTAGTAAGAGCTGAAGGACTTTATCTGTGAGGGGAATACAGCAAGAGTCAAGTGGGATAAGATGATTCTTCTAGTAGAACATGGCAGATTGGGATTACCCAATTTAAAGGAATATTTCAGAGCTACACAGTTGAGGCTCCTATACATAGCTCAAGCAGAAAACTACAATTCAAAGTGGAAAGGGATGATGAAACAGAGGGGAAGTACAAGAAACAAGGGGAGTTTGGGATTTTGGATGCAGGTCTTTAAGGGGAATAATAATAATCATACAGAATATTATATCTATAAAGTAGCAGAAAGTATCCTAAGAACTAAGCCAAGATAGGAATGGAGAAAGGATATTCTGCTTATAGGGATGACTTCAATTAGGGATATAGGCAATAGGCAAGAGGGGACTGGAATTTATTTGTGAAAACTTGCAAAGGAAACAAGGTATTGCTAGCAAATATCTAAAGAAGGAAAGATGATAGAATGGGAAGCCACCAATAAATTATTTGGACTGCAGGTTAGAGATTGCCTTCCCTATCAAGGATTGATATCAGAGTATAGGCAAAGAGAAAGAAATGGGGGGGTCCTAAACAAAAGACCAGCACCGATATAACTTTTAGTAGAATCTAGAACAGAAGCTGCCATTAAAAAAGGAATAATTAGTAGATCTTATAAAATATTGCATGATAACTATAATAATCAATCAGAGGAGGTTAGAAAGGATTGGGAGGAGAGATTGGATAAGCAATTCACAAAGAAACAATGGGAGGATATATGTATGTCTCCCAAATATGAAACAAAATCTAGAAGATTTAGGATTTTTATTTGGAAAATTTTACATAGATATTTTTATACACCAAGAAAACTCCAGAGAATTTTTCCTCAGGTAGACAGCAAATGTTGGAGGTGTGCCGGGGAAGAAAAAGGTAATTGGGAGCATATTTTCTGGGAGTACAGTGAGTTGGTGGACTTTAAGGATTCCCTGCTGGATGCACTGTCAGAAATCCTGGGTGGGCAGATTGTTGTGATGAGGGAAATTATTTTTCTGAGCTATGATACAGAATTGGAATTGCCTAAACATAGTGAGGCCTTGCTGTGTGTAATTATGTTGGCTGCCAAAAAAACAATTACTAGAAAATGGAAATCAAAATCTAAACCATCTATACTAGACATAGTGAATATAGTAACAGAGATAAAACAACTAGAATTGAGATCTTTAGAAAAGGGTAGGAGAAAACTATATAGGAAAAATGGGAATTCTGGGAATAATACATACGTGGGAGGAATGAGGTTTAAAAAAGGGCAGGACTGAGGACTTAAATAAGCTATGTAATGTTCTGATTAAAAAATGCTTGGATAGATTATAAGTGATGTAAAATGCCTGCAACTGGGAGTGTGTCAGTATGGCTTGTGATGTAAAATGCTTGCAAGTAGGATTGTGTTGTTGTGATTTGTTTTCATTTATATACATGTATGATTGCCTATGTCATAAGTGATGATTTAATAAAATGTTTCTTGTTTTTTAAAAAAAAACGGCAGGTATTGAATAATTTATGTACAGTTGCTTAGTTTATATGATATATTGCAATACATATGAAGTATAATGTTTCTAAACATGAACTTGTTAATGTAGTTTGATTATTTTTATATAAATGTAAATTTGCCTATGTCACAAGTGATAATTCAATAAAGGTGTTTAAAAAATAATAACTGCATACTGTTTACTTCCATTTAAAAGCATGCTAAAGTTACTTCTACACTTTGTAAGTGTATCCTGGGTGACACAACCAATGTATATAAAGTAGTCTGAATTGCTGTTTTGTCTTCCTTCTCCCTCCCACTAATCATTCACAGTTACAATCCATTAGCAACTAACAGTGGGGTAGTGCCTACACTATGTTTACACCTGCTACATAAAGTCAAACGTTTGAGATTCAGCAATTCTAATGTGTGTGCATCTCATTTGCATCTGCACTGTGTTCAGAGGCTTGAATCTACACTATAAAAGTTAACTGTGCAGCTAGAGAACTTGAAGGTAAGGAGGCTTATGTATCTGGAAAAAACAGAAGATTGTTATTCCTTTTGATTTATCTACAGAGAAGGCTTCTAATCTTGCAAAGGTATGATTGTATTTTTCAAGTACATTCTAGATTTTGTAACATGTTACAGAGCAAATTATATATATATATATATATATATATATATATATATATATATATATATATATACATATATATATATATATACACACATTACAAAATGGAACTTTCATCTGTAGGCACTTCTTATAGTTCACTGTTGGCATAGGCATTTTTGGCAGGCATTTACATTTCTCAGATAGGTTATTAACATTCATCATAAGTGCTGTTGTTAAAATTATCTTACAATGCGTGTTTTTTCATGGAAATGTAATGAACTATGTCAATGACCCAGGGTATTATGGTTCTAAGATGGCCCATAGACACCTCCAGGGGAGTGCTGAGCACAGTGAGAGGTGACTGGCAATCATATAAAATTGACTTTTCTGTGTTAAATGTGTACATATTGTGAGAACTGTGTTGAAAGCATATATAACAATTGAATTATGTGGTACTCCATGGTTTGTACAACTTTTTTTGCATGCTGTTTTGGGGGTGTTGGAGTCAAGTATCATTTTTGTGTTGCCACAACAAAAGGTATGTTTCAAGAGGTTTTCTCTTGAAAATGTATAGCCATCCTGTTATTTCATTGGGAAGCAATACAGTATTAAAGTGATATTCCTTCTTTTGGACCAAACATTGGTTTGTGTGTGAGTGTGATGTGGTACAACCACATAATCTTCACCTTTAATAACTGAAATGAAATGTATGTTTCCAAAGTTTAATGTTGAAAAATATGTGTATATATAAGCAGGAATTTACTTATATGATATTTATGTGTTGCATCCTTCTCTGTTTTATGTCACATAGGATTACAGCACCTAAACATACAAATCCAAGTAAACCCTTTTTCAGTGACTATGAAAATGATGTAATAGTGCAAGTGTTCAGGCACCACGGTGCCTTTATGCTTGAGAGAGGACATAGGGATATGGCTGCCAGAATGCAGATTTGGAACCAGATAGTCAATGATGTCAATGCAGTAGGGTGTCGCACCAGGACTTATGATCAGGTGCATCATAGGGCTACTGATATGATTTCATCACCCTGGAGGAGAGCAGCTGCATTTGCTTATGAACAGCTGGCTGGGGGGGGGGGGCTGCTACTGAGCCACCACTGACATCAAATGAAGAGTTCCTATCAACTGTCAAAGATCCAGACAGCTCAGTGGAAACTGCACTCCAACATGTGATTGATGTCAGTGCTGATGCATCTGGGAGGGCAACTATGCCCCAGGAGGAGCTTCCAGGTAAGCTTACATATGGCAAGTTTTAAGATTTGGTTGTATAGTAAAATATAGAAATTTTTAAGTGATATGTTCTGTGGATTTTTTATGAACCTATTGATAAATTAATAGACTTAAAGACACATTTGTTCATTGTGCATGGGCTGTGGGTGGATGTGTCAGCCAAGTTTCAGTTAAAACTATTCTTAATGGACATATAGGTAAAACTGTGCATTCACTGTCCCCCAATGTTATTGCATTTGTGATGTTTAATATGCATTCTTACCTTGATTCATTTTTTCCAGGACCATCCTCCCTACCAAGGATGGAGTCATCTGCACATGGTAAGCCAACAATTTTTCTTTGATTATTGATGCCCATTTGTCAGATATATTCATTTATCTCTATGTGTGAGGTGGCTGTAATGAGTGTGTAAATTGCTGTACCATCTGCAATAGTCTGCCCAGTGTTAGTTTATCATATACATTGTTTTAAATATTTTAATGTAGTATTAATTTTATTCCTGTGTTTGTTGCTTATTATCACAGGTGATCTTGACAGTGGAAGTGTAGAACTCTTCCCACCTGATGTAAGAGTATCTATAGAGTCTGATGATGAATGGACAAACAGAGACACAGTTGGGGGGGGTGCAGATGTTGAATCTGACACTGAGGTTGACATTCAGCCATCCCCTGTATTTTCCTCAGACACAGTCACTAGGCGTATGCACACCTATTCCACTGAGCCCTCAAATATTGGACAGGTTAAGGGTTAAACATTTCATCAGGGTAGTGTGGTTACTGCAGTTTCAGTGCTGGTTGACACTTGCTGTAGCCAAGGTGTAGGCAAAGTGCCACACAGGAGGGTTTTTAGGGGTGCTTGGAGGAAGCCTGCTGTCCACCCTCCACCTGATCCTGGTATGTCATTATGTGCCACTCGACATATGTTTTGGGTCATCATGGAGGCACAGACACATTTCACTAGGGCCTCTGAGGACATGCTTAGCATTGTAGATGTGGCACAGGCTGATGTGCGTAACTGCCACTGTAGTGTGGCCAATTCAATGAATTGGGTGAAGGGCATGATGGAATGGACAATGTCTGTGATGGAACATCTGCTGGAAAGGGGACAGCATCCACATGGATGTAGGTGAGCATCATCATCTGATGTTAGCCAATATGGCCGTGCCCGATTATGCTCCTGTAGTGGCACTACTTTCATTGCTCCGTCGGTGATTCAGGTGTCCACTTGCAAACCTGGTAGGCCATGGTGTCATGGTCCTGGATGTACTCGTGAAGAGAGCTCATCCAGCAGACATCAGTCATGTTCAGATAGCAGCAACACATCTGACAATGGGCATTGACATGCCAATGCAACTCCTGACAGAGCCAGTTCTTGCATTCGACGGTGACAACAATGAACTGTTATCCTCTACCATGCCTGGCTCACACCTGTCTGGCATGCCAAACTAGCACAGAGCTTGGTGTTCTTGCACTCACACACATGTTTCACCTTCACTGCCCATATAGACACACACATAACAGGTACAGGGGCCATTTGTGAGGCTTGCAGCTTATTCTGTTTCAGTGGCCATTTGATAATTTATCTTAATTTCTGCCTGCTTGTCTTTCTTACTCACATGCACTCAATACCTTTTGTCAGCCTTGGCATCCTGCCTCCCCCAAACAACACCCTGTGCAATGACGATAACTGTGCCATAGACTTGACTTTCTCTCTTTTGGTTTCAGGGATACATAAGTCTTTTCTCTGATGCCCAAGGTGCATAGTTGACTTAATGCATATTATATGTGTGTTTGTGATGCTCTTTTGCAAATTGTATTGCTTTCTTACAGGTTTTTATATTGTCTGTATCTTTGATTCATGAGGCCTATAAGTTGATACAGAACATATCTGTTGACATAAGTCAGTGCTGTCACATATTGATGTCATTCCTGTAAAACTCACCCACCTTTTACTTAGGTACATTAACAAGTAACAGCATGTAAATCTGCCATTCATTTGTGTTCTTAGCCAATTTCTGTTATTCATTTGTGTTCATAGCAGTTTATTTTCCTATACCAGGTTCAACACTTACCTTGATAGCCCAGCAGTTACAAGTATTTTAATTTGGAGCTGACTCTGTCTGATGCTAGCAGTACTTAGCCATTACATGGGTAAGTAAAGGTTGTGAGCATTGCCTGGCATCCATGTTACTGTATGTATGTGCATAGGAGGAAGGTGTTAGCCCTTTAGGTGGTGCGTGAGTGTGCTATGTATTATAGTTCAGGGCTGACTCTGTCTGATGCTAGCAGTACACAGCCATTACATGGGTAAGTAAAGGTTGTGAGCATTGCCTGGCATCCATGTTACTGTATGTATGTGCATAGGAGGAATGTGTTAGCCCTTTAGGTGGTGAGTGAGTGTGCTATGTATTATAGTTCAGTGCTGACTCTGTTTGATGCTAGCAGTACACAGCCATTACATGGGTAAGTAAAGGTTGTGAGCATTGCCTGGCATCCATGTTACTGTATGTATGTGCATAGGAGGAAGGTGTTAGCCCTTTAGGTGGTGAGTGAGTGTGCTACGTATTATAGTTCAGGGCTGACTCAGTCTGATGCTAGCAGTACACAGCCATTACATGGGTAAGTAAAGGTTGTGAGCAATGCCTGACATCCATGTTACTATATGTATGTGCATAGGAGGAAGGTGTTAGCCCTTTAGGTGGTGAGTGAGTGTGCTATGTATTATAGTTCAGGGCTGACTCTGTCTGATGCTAGCAGTACACAGCCATTACATGGGTAAGTAAAGGTTGTGAGCATTGCCTGGCATCCATGTTACTGTATGTATGTGCATAAGATGAAAGTTGTATCCCCACAGGTGTGAGCATCTGTGCTATCCATTGCTTCTTGGCCAGGGTGAGGGCATATTGTGCATGCCTACACCCACAGCGGCTGATGGTTCCCCCTCTGACTTCTCACCTGTGTGTGGCTGTGGTGACCTTGCCAGTGGTGGTGGGATTTATGCCCCTTCCCCTTGGTTCCTGTTAAAGCTGTTTTCTCAGGATAATATTGTGAAAGATAGCACAGAGAGTGAAAATGTCAGCACAAGTACGGAGATTGTACTACAGGGCTCCCCTGATGTATCTATGCAACAGAAATGTGTCTTCAACAGCCCAAACACATGCTCTATGATATTTCATGTTTGAGTGTGTGTCTCATTATAGCATTCTTCAGTGGATGGGTGTGCATTTCTGATGGGTTTCATCAGCCAAGCTTCAAGTGTATACCCTGCATCACCCAGTAAATGATCTTGTGGAATATCCCTCCTAGAAAAACCTCTGATAGGGTTGAGAGTTGTATGAAAAAAAGAGAGAAGAAAAAGACAGAAAAAAATCCAGGCTCCGACCACCATTGCTAAACACCACACATACATTTACTGATGTAAAACATAAAAAGGTTAGCACTTTTGCAGCAACAAAATACCACTTCCTCAGACCATTTCAGAACCTAATAAACCATCTTCTTATATAGAAATTTAAAAATATAATTGACCAATCCATGTTACCAAATATTGACTGAACAGCCAATCAGATATAATCAAAAAAAACAGCATTTTTTACATAATATAACAGTTCTAGAATCAGGTTAACAACCAATAAAATTATAGGAGTTTATTTATATATCAATAAAATTCACTGTTGTCATAAATATGCAGTAACAATATGTGTCTATGGGAGAAACTAGCTAACAACCAATAAACAATCGGTGTTCTCTTCAAACTCCAATAGCAAAACAGTTGCCACTTGACTTAAATATACACCTTTCTATGTAATTTGCTACAATCAGGTAAAAAGATCATATTAAAAATTGGGATAAAAGCTAATGCTTCAGCCCCACACATACAAGGTGCAGGGTTCAACACCCACACAAAACAACTATTTCTATTGGTTTAGCATCAGTTAAAATTCTAGCTAAATAAAACAACTAAACACATTTTTGAGCATCTCAGTAACAAGTGGAGCGCCACACCCACAAAGCCCACACACTGCAGATCCACATGGCATCACCGTGCAAGGTGGGGCACACCAAAGCAATGCAACTCCCATTCCATTCACATACAACCAAAAATATACTAAGAGGGTTGAGAGTTGTGCCAGATATGGGAGTCATGGTAACTGTCAGGCTTGCCAGCACACACATTCAGGATGATACCCTTACCATTACACATGACCTGGCAGTTAATGAAGTGGAAGCCTTTTCTATTTATGTACATCCTTCCCTGTTCCCCATGTGATGCTTTGATTTCAATGTGCATGCAGTCTATGGCACCCAGGACATCAGAGAAGTATGCTACAGGGTAGAAATCCTGCATAATTGTAGCTCTGTCCTTGGGGGCATGGGGAAAATGTATGTAGTCACTGGCATGCTGTAACATAGAATTCAGGAATTGATAGTTGGTCCTGGATGCAGATGCCTGTGACACCCCCAGCATATCCCTGTTGGTCTCTGGAAGGTTCCTGTAGCTAATATTCTAGGTGCTACACATACCTTAGTTTCCATAGGTATTGGTTCCTGTAGTGTGTCTCTGTCTATTCTGTAGTGCTCTACAATTTCCACCTCATACAGACCATGAAAAGTTAAACAGGATCTAAACACCCTTCTCTTTCTTATCTGAGGTCTATTAGCACCAGAAGCAGCTCCATAGACTTGGGCCTGTTGCACTTACACATGCAGAACAGCAACAGCAGGCCTAACATTCATTTTGTGTAGCATAGTTTCCGTGGCAGTTTTCCAATAGGTGTTAGAACTGAAGGCCAAAATCTGCACTGAGTGTACATGATTGCTTTATAACTTGTGGAATAGCTCCTTCATCTTGAAATGGTTGATTGGCATACAATTTTGCTGCTTATGCTGTAATTAGCATGCCACAAATGTTTACCATGTTTGTGTACCACTACATGACCTGTAGAGTCACTTAATGAATACAAATTGGCATATGTTCTGTCACGACAAGCACACGTTTTAGTGAGCCATATAGGCTTAATTGAATCTGCACCATAATCTTTACTTTAGTTTTAAAATGTCCATATTTATTTTATCCACTTATTTAATATCTTTGAAAAAAATCTTCTTTACATAGTTTTCCCTATAACCTTGTACTCTTTTACATTTCAAAACGTACGTCCAGTAGTTTTTTTTTGTTCTTCTTGACAATGTAAACATATTCTATAACTTTTCTATTTATATAGCATTTTTCCATTTACTGGTAATTTATCCATTACCAGTCTCCACAAAAAAATCTTGACATTCTACTTCCTAATTACATTTGCTTCTTATTTTTATAGCTTTAATTTTTTCATCTGTTAGATTTTCCCATAGTTTTACATGGTAATGTTTTATCATTACATTCTTATACCATACTTTTATTTCTTTTTGTATATCATCAAGTTTTCTTTTACACAAAATGTTCTTGGTAACATTTTATTTCTTCATTTATTTATTATTATTCTTTATTACTTTTTTACCATACCCAAAAAATGTATCATACTTATATTTATACAGTTTTACTACTAATCTCTCATCTTTTTCATTTATTCACTTTAACATTTTGTACAAATGTAATGAAGCAGCATATACCACTGGGTTAAGTAACACTAAATCTCCTTTGTCTTTAGTCACATACAGAAATCTTTTTTTTACTGGGTTTAGTCTAGAACCACATATAAATGCATAAATTATCTGCAATAATTTATTTTCAAAATACTATTGCCTCATGAATATGCTTGTGAAATATATTATTTTCCCATAAGTACTAAATTTATCAAATAAGCCAAGCCTTTTTTCGAATAACAATTTATATATTCCCCAGAAAAGACAAGTTTGATTTATTTCTTCTTTTGTTTTGTTTTTTTCCTTTGAATTCTACTTACATTTTTATTCCCAAATGTTATACCTAACACAAAAATTTAATTAACTGTAAAATATATGTCCCCTTGCTTTAGTACATCACCTAAACCTTTACTTTTCTCTTTATTTAAGGCTGGCCTTATCACCTCTAGACACTCATTTGTGCAAATTTTACCCAAATTTTGTTTCTTTGCAATTATTACAATGTCATCTGCATATGTTAGCATAACTTGAATTCTTAACCTTTCAGGCATTTTATACCCCACCTCCTTCACTTTATAATTTATTTTACATACCATCACAGTCATAACTAATGCAAAAAGTATACAACTCATTGGACTTCCCTGTTTTATACCACTCTTCATATGCACCGCTTGGCTAAAGCCATTTTCAAGTATGTTTACTTTATTATTACTATAAGCTTATATTATATTCTTTCAATATTACCCATAAGATTTCATGTTCAGTTGTATCAAATGCCTTATTAAGGTCTCCTATCATGATTTTCACTTCTTCTTTTCTATTCATAACATCATACACACTTTCTCTAAATATCAATAATTCTTGACAACCCTACCCCCTTTATGCTATATATACTATCTTCCATAACATTTTCCATTTTAGTTTCAAATCTCTTTTGTATTATATTCTCAAATATCTTATAATAATTATTCAATGCTGTCAGGCTTAACTTACATCTTACAATTTCTAACATTTTTCTTATATCATTTCCTTTCTTTTTATGCTTGCCTCTTATATCACAATTAATGTCTCCTGTTATTATAATATTCATATTTATCACTACATAGTCTAAAATCTGATGAAATAAGCTTTCCCTTAATTTACAATTAGTATAAGCATGTAATGTTATAATTGTATGTACTTGTTCTTTCCATTTTAAATCTACAATGGTTCATCTTCCCATTTTGCTAAAGTTACATCTAATATCTAATATCTTTACTGTATAGCTACAGAATATGACTATTCCAGAATATCTCTCATTTCCCAAATTCCAAGATTATCTTTCCTCCCCAAAAGTTTCTTTGTAATTTTCTTCATTTGTTAAAAATGCTGTATCTTCTAATATAATTGCATCTACATCACATGTATTGCACCACTCCAAAATCCCTATTCTTCTAACTATATTCTTAATACTACTCACATTTACCAAAACACTCTAAAATTTTCATTTCCCCCTTGCCTTAGATTCATGGTATCATAGTTTCATAGCTAATTACTAGACTATCAACCTTTATGGACAATTCTAAGCCTAGCCAATTTCCTTCCCAAAGGTGGAAATCAAACAGTGTATCTTGTGTCTGTGAGTCAAACTAGTTAGCCATTACACCAACCCTAAACCATTTGCTGTATATATATATATATATATATATATATATATATATATATATATATATATATATATTTATTTATCCATTTCCTTTCTTTTTTCTTTTTATTTGTCCATTTAAATTTTTTTTCTGTCCTCTACCCTTTTACCAATAGAATAGTTTTTTACTTTTATTATCTTCCAATTTATGTCTTTTTCATCACTTACTTCAGAGCCTTTTTCTATGTCTTATTTTTTTTTCTAATCTGAGTTTTCTATTTTTACTACTTCTAAAATACTTTCCCCTTGTTCATTTTCTTCACTTTTTCTTTTTCCTCCCTCTTATTTTCATTTTTACAATCCATCCATAAATGTCTAATTTTGTTACATTTCCCCACAAATGTAACATGTTATTTTATCACAGTTACTTTTCAAATCCTTCTTTGCCACAAAAACATGTTTTGAGTTGTCCCCAGTGTTTTGCAAAACCTTTGTTGCCCTCCACATTTATCAAGCTTGATATATGTATAATGATTTCTCTTTCTATTTTCAGCACAATATTGCAGTCCCATCCACCAGTCCATAAACCCCTTTTATCATAAATTTTGGCAGTATCCAGTACTTCTTTACATAAACTTTTCAAATGTCCTTTCAAAGTCTCTCTTTCCACCTCTGTTTGAAATTGTACTTGCATTTTCTTTTAACCCAGCTAAATGGTTTTATGACATACATATTTCATTGGTTACAGTCTTTCTTTTTTCATATTCTCCAAGAAAATTTTCCATTGAAAAAACAGACTCAAATACAATGTTACAAAATATCTCTTTGTTAATAAGAGTAAATGCTCATACCATATGTGCTTTCACACCCAAAGAAAATATTAAATTACCCTACACTTCAAACATACCCATTTCTTTATATTCTTTATTTTGAATCCTTACCACATACTTCTGTTTTATTCTCTTCTGCCTTTTCCTTTCCTGCTACTCCCCTTTTGCCTTCTTTTACTGTCTCTGCATATGTTTTCTATATCACCAGTACTCTTCTGGATTGTTTCTGCATCCTCCTTTTGTATTTTATCCATAATGTCCCCCCAGGGAATGGCTCCTTTGGCTTCTGGCTCACTCTGCATCACCATTTCTTTAAGTAAATGATCGCACAACCCTCCCAACTGTAGGGGTTTTATTCTATATCCATCATTTGCCAACTCATCTCCATCAAACAGATTTCTTTAAAAAATCTCCTCAGAATTCTGCATGAATTCTCTGGTCTCTATATTGGCTTTCTCCTCCATTTCTTTCACCACATCATTGTTTCCTTCTCTTTCCATCTGCCTTTCTCTGGGCTGCCTGTGCACCTTCTCATGTGAAATGGATCCCATTCACAATGACAATTAGGAGACATTTCCCAATTCCCTGACCAAATTTTCCCAAGTAGTATAAATACCACCTAGGGTCTCCCCTGAAAAAAGGCTACTAGCCTAGTGGGACTAACCTGCTCCACAAAGGATAAATAAATAAATATGTTATTGGACAAAAAATAGATGAGTAAGCCTCACAACCCTGAAGGCTGTCAGTTGCCTTCTTTTTCTTGCAACAACTGTGCACATGCGATCACACAAAGCACATTCAAGGTTCATGCACAGCATATGAGTACTACTGCTTCTTTTCCTTTCCAGCAGCGGCACTATTGTCTTACTTTTTCTTCCTGTAGGCCATGCTGTGGATTCATGCAGGACATTTAATGAGTTGGTCAGCATTCACACTTGCCTAGCTGCATTCTTTGTTGATAAGCAGTGGGGCTCACTATATAAAAAAGAAGGGCTAGCTGTGATCACAGCCATGCTGTTTCTGAATCCAGGGATAGTTTTTAATACATCTGATTTTGGTGCCAGCTGTTACCAGTAATGAAAAGGTAAACCTGCATTCTATAAGATGTGCAAAAAATGTTCTTGTTTTAAATTCCCCAGAGTTTCCCCATATATATATATATATATATATATATATATATATATATATATATACACACACACACACACATATATATATATATATATATATATATATATATATATATATATATACACATATACATATTTCAAAACATTAGGGGAAACAAATCAGTTTCAAGATCACATCATCATCATCAAACAGCATCTTTTCCTGAACCACTGAATATTGTGGAATCCCATTAACCAGGTTTAGAGCAGTTTTTCTAAGCTCTGTAGTGCACCGGCCAGCTTATATACACCATTCACATTTCAGAGATTTGTGGTGAGGTAAGTGGTATGGAAAGTAACTGATGTAGCTTCACACAAACTGTTTATCTCATGTGTCCAATATGCCCTTATATAGCAAATATCAGAAGTTTACCATTTTATTCCACTTTGCTGAAATGTTATTGTCAAAGGACTTGGTTGTTCATATGTACACTGTTCTTCATTTACCAGTGTTTGAAATGGCAAGTGCATCCCAAGAAATGGGCTGTTCACAGGTATCATTGTGAGATAAGTGGTGACCTTAGTAATACTCCGTGTACTGCGCGGCACAATGAAGATCACCTGTTTGAACCACAGAGAGCCAATTTCACTGAATAAATGCTTTATTAGATCTAGCTGCTGACTAGGGATGGCTGAAAGGGATAGAGTATTTTCAGGTGCAGGTTGTCACCACTTTGACAACCACAGCGGCATATTAAATGACCTGGAAGCATACCTCTCAACTTGCTAGAGCAAGAAATCTGGACAAATCCATAAATAAAAGTGGGACAAAAGCCCAAAAATAGGGACATTTTTAAATATTGCTCTTAACAAATGTAGAAAGTTGATAGAATAGCAAGTTTTGCATTAGCGTGAAGTTTCTGAAGGGTATGAAGTCTGAAACTCAAAAGTCTGTCATTATTTTCTAACTTCAGTCTTTAAAGGACAGCCGCACCCTCAGACTCAAAAAACATGTTTATTTCATCATGGTTTGGTGTTTCCTACATTTTAACACCACTCTGGGACTATTTACAGTTTTTTTAGATATTTTTATACATAATTTCTGAGTCTGGCCACATGGGGTCTGGCATATTGAAGGAATTCCAAAAGTTTAGTCTGCCTCTATGTATCCCAGTATGCATTGTTTGTCTAAAAAAAATTGCATCACATCTGCCACTATTTCCCTACAGCTCCTGTCACTGCACTCATTTACAGACATTCACTGCTGTGTTGTAAACACCTAGTTTTGGTTAACATTTTATCCTTTTTCAATGACTACTTCAAACCAAAACAGTGCAAATGCTACAGAACAAACCTGAAAAGTGCATTTTATTGCTTTTTCTTCTTAGAAATGCTAACTTTAATTCAGGCTTGACAAAAGAAATCTAGTTCTTCAAGGTAAGTCCCCTCCCCCTTCACACCTACCTTCCCTAGCTGTCAAAGAGTTAAAGGAGTACAACAGGTTTCTCTAATGTATTCCTCAACTTCACAGCCTTTTTCCTCCCTATTTACATTGTCCTCTGTAAGCAACAACAATAAAGTATTTACAATTTTTCTAATTCCCCTTACTTCTGTAACAGTGATGGTTTCACTTACAAAATGATTATCTCACATTTGAATAAAGCTTGCTGGAGTCGCCCAACTACTGACATCATCGAGGCCAGGCAGTGCAGGTATTTTTTTTTTTTTAATCAGTTCCCTCCCTCAAAGTGACATCACCACAGCCGTCATCTGATTCTAACTAAAATAATAAGACCCACCCATTCTGTGATGTCATGGCTCCATAGTCCTTCCCCCAACCTAAGTGCTGTTTATTTTATTCAGTAGTAGTGTAGTAACACCGATGTTTGGAAACATCGAAATTTGGTATGCATACTTGGACATTCTGCATGGCAAATGATGCTTAGGTGGTGTATTGCTTGCATACTTCTCTGTTGTATTTGCACCAAACACTGCTAGTGTGCAGTGCAGGAATAGAAAGATTAAAACATTACCCTGGTATCAGAGGTGGCAGTGCAACATATTCATAGTGGCTTAACGTGAGAGTAGCTCTAAGCAAGCACCATGTGAAACCTGAAAAAGCACCTAGAATTATTCAGTGCAGCTTCCACACCCTAAGTATGAAAATGAATTCACATACTCACATGAACAGGAGTAGCTGCATATTGATGGCTAAAAGTGTATGGGCATGTCGGGTGGTTACTACACTGCAAAACTGGTATGTAATGGTGGAGATATTTGGAAGGCATGAGCAAACACACCAATATATTAAAGTCATAGCACCAATTGAACTGGAGGCTGGCAAATAGATTTAGTAAGGGATTTTGTACATGCGCACATATTTCAACTGTTATTCTTTGCAGTGGCATCCATTATCTGATTCAAGGTAAGTTAACCTTGATGTCCTTTATTTAAAAAAAAATCAATAAAAAATGTACTTTGTTATAAGTGACTTCTGGATACATGAAAAAGGAAGGGGAAATATAGCAATGTGGTTTGTATGTACAAAGACAAATCCAAGGACACTGCAAAAGTTTTTTTTTTCAAACCAACCAGTGGAGTAAAAACATATGAAGGCAAACATTGCATACCAACACACTTTGCACATGTAAATCTCAATTTTTAACAAAGTTGAAGCATGAAGTGATACCTTAACACTTAAATTAAATTAATAAAGATCTAAACTGGTTAATAGTATAAATGTTTTATTCTTTAGCTCCTTGGTGCAAGACCTTACTGGATGTGATTGCAGTCAAGTAAGGTCATGGCTATAGTGCAGCAAAAAAATGTCCCCTCTAACAAAGGAAATGCTAGAGAAAAGATTAAATTACATGAGTCAAGCACCCTGCTGAGATCTGCCAATCAATGGAATTACCAGGTCAAATTACCATCAGGACTTTGACAGCTAGGGAAGCTAAGTGTTATGGGGGAGGGGAGAAGTAAATACACTGGAATTCATTGTCTCACAAAATAGTGCCATTTAAACTAAATTAGAAAAAAGGCAGCAGTAAACAGCACTTTGAGTGTATTCTGTGGCATTTGCACTGTTTCTGTTTTAAATAGTCATCCAGCAGCAGGGAATGTTACTTACACTGTTCTATTTTACTCAGTACTTTGTACGCATGCAACATCTATGAAATGACAGGAACTTTAGGCAAACGGAGGCCTGCATGATGTAACACTTTTGAGCCAAACAATGATTTCTGGGATACTGGATGGCAACCTGATTTATCCAAACCACGTCAATATGCCAGCCTCCAGGTGGTCAGAGTCTGGAATTACATATAAAAATATTTAAAATCCTGTAAATAATCCCAGAGTGCTGTTAAAGTGTAGGAAACATCATGCCATGATGTTTTAAACATGTTGTTTGAGTCTGTGGGTGCGGTACTCCTTTAAGGGTAATTTGACCCATTATCTGCATGTGAATGACAGCTCACAGCAGGTAACCAGACTGATGTACTGTTTGCTTCTCACAGCCTTTCCCTCCTTACAATGGGACACTTTTTTGTTGCATTCCTCTTGACAAATTTAGATCTAAGCTCTAGAGCACTGGGAAAAATCACTTATTTGCAAACCAAACTCCCATGTTTTCCTTACACTGTGGTTAAATAGCTAACAAATGACAGACTATAAAAAAGATATATTTCAAGGACTTGCATGACAGCAGTTGCATGTTTTTTTAATTGGCAATTTAAGAAAATTACAGTCGCTCATACTTCATGTAATCTTATGAGTGTTCTCTATTAATTGTGACAACATCTGCTTCCTATGTAAAAAGATGCAATTAATGTCTATGCATGGTCATTTTTAAAATTATGCTACTGTTACTGTACTTTTGCCTGTACTTCCTCACTGTGCTTTGTCACATCAATAGGGCTTTTCAGAAAATTGATATTAGTTTGACATTTTTGCTGTAATATTTCCAGGAATGGAACACACACACACACACACACACACACACACACACACACACACACACACACACACACACACACACCGACCCCCCTGCGTGCATTCACACACACACACAAACACACACCGCCCCCCCACGTGCATTCACACACACACACACACACACACACACACACACACACACACACACACACACACACACACACAAAGCTGGAGAAGATGCAGACAATGCAAACTTTCCTCAAATCCCTCAGATAAATGCAGTCGACAGGGTACACTTAAACAGAAAAAGAGTTCCACACAGCATATACCCAGTAATATTAGGTTAAGAGTGGGCTGGGCAAGGCAACTCTGACATCACAATTTGGGAGGTTCACTGGCTCTTCTATAGAGTATGCAAATCAGGCAGTGCTTACATCACTTTGGGGAAGGAAACATCTGAGTAACTACAGCAAGAGCTCTGGCAGATGTGACATCATCAGTTAAGAGCCAGCTAGGGGTTTTTCAACTTGTTTTGCAAAGCGAAAGTAAAACAGTATGGAAAGGTAGGAAGCCTGACAGGTAAAACAGTTGACTGCATTACTTTTTAAAGCTGCAGTGATGATTTTTTTGTGGCTGTATCAAACAATGGAGACTAATAGAGACAGCAGGTTGAGAAATCTGCTTTAATATCCTTTTGTTATCCTTTAATAATTTGCCTCTAATTTTCCAAAAAAATACAATTTATGAAAAACAGACCAAAAATATGAGGCATAAATCTGGACATTCTGTGAAAATCTGTACAGCTGACAGGTATGCCTGGAAGAAGCAGATTGCAAAGTATCCAGTACCCAGATTTAGTGAGTGTACAGTGTGATATCCTATATCACAAACGTTAAGGTAACCTGCCCCATAAATCTGCATAATAAAAGTTTGAAAATTCTGCCGTACATGCAGAAGCTTATTAGCTGAAAAATGAAGACATAACTGTGCAATGTCAGTGCTGTTAGTCCATGTGATTGGATGTATAGGTTACATACTGTGTGTGATCATCATCCAATTAAAAACATCATAATCATCATCATAACCATCACTATCAACTCTATCTCCCATCTTACAAAGGACACAAACTCTATATAATCATGACATTAAAAATGGCTAAGTTATAGCCATGAGCTGACGATAGTGTGAAACAGAAAATGCAGTTGAGATATTTTATAGAGAAAAAATAATGTCTATAATTTGTCCCAATGGAGTGAAACAGGTCTGTACTCCAAGGAAGAAAATGGCTGTACAGTTCTGGATATTAATAATGATGTGAGAGTAGGACCCCAAGAGGAACATTTTTATGTTATGTATAATAGAATATTTTCATTATTTAAGACATGCCTCTGGAGCATTTCCTCCTCAGGCCTCCACTGAAATGGGCTCTGTCCCAGTCAGTCTTTCCCAGTAAACAAAGGTTAAATGAATAAATAAATTATTGCAGTTAGAAAACACAAATTAGGCCCTGCAGATGAGGCACCCACCAGTGTTTCCAACTTTCAGGAGTTGGCACTGAAGAGGTAGACATATGTAATGTCATGATTTTTGGATATGTTTGCAGATCAAACTTAAGTCGAGAGATTTAGTCAGTGTTTATTTTTTGTAGCACTTGCAGCTTTAATGACAGTATGTTTCCTTTGATTCATGTATGGTATACTGACAGAAGAGTAACCCATCACTATCCCAAAATGGAATTAATGAAATGAATTGTACCTCCTCATTGTGAATTCAAACTGGTCAGAAATGGGAACTGAGACAGCAAATATTGATCTCTTGTCTTAGAAATGCTGTAATAGACATAAAAACAGGAACATGGAAGAATGTTGATACATAAAGACTCCCATCACAGAACAACCAAGCCTGTGTAAAACTAATTTGCTGATCTATGCCCTATAGAACTAAAACCTGCTCCTCAAGGAAACACAAACCTGTTTGGTAGACATCTTCTATCAACTGGCTTTACAACAAAAGGAAGAAACTGTTGTCCAAGAGTAAAAGGCAACAAATTTCAAATTGGAAAATCTCCCTCTTTAGCCTCAACAAGAAAATTAGATCACTAGTGAAAACCTCGAAGGCCAGTTATGAATTGAAACTAGCCTCCATAACAATGGGAAACCATAAAGTCTTCTTCAGTTACATCAAGAACCTTTGTAGCAAAGACCTGGTTTGTTTCGAATTAGTACTTAACAGTATCACATACACTGATCCTGTTGACTTAGCCAACCTACTAGCAGATAGGTTCAGTGCAAATGTCACCCCCTGTCCCCCCAAAGGCCTTTTTGACATCCCCAATACTTGTCCTGCACCTCACATCTTTGCAGATCAAGTATTACAGGTCCTATCCAAGGCAAAAAACACAACTTCCATGGGACCTGATAGTATCCCAGGATGTATTCTGCACCATCTCCAACAAGAACTGGCTTTGCCATTGAGCACCCTATTCAACCATAGCCTAAGTACTGGCTTCATTCCAGCAGAATGGAGAACCACCATTGTCACCCCCTTGCACAAAGGTGGTGCCACTACTGACCCTGGAAACTATTGCCCCATTAGCCTGGAAGTCTGGTCTGTAAAGCCATGGAGCGTATTATTATGGATCTCATAAACAAGGACATAGGCAATCTCCAAGCACTTGACCCCACCCAGTTCGGATTTGTCAAGGGCAGATCCTGCCTGTTGAACCTGGTAGATTTCTTTGCGACTGTCACCAAGGCCCTGGATGAGGGAAAGTCAGTACATACAGCTTACCTTGACTTGGCCAAGGCCTGTGACACAATCTCCCACTCGGGCATCATCGAAAAGGGATCCCCTACACAACGCCAACATTCCAGAATGCCGACAACCATATGGCTAATGCCATATGAGAGGTCCATAGAAAAGGAAAATAAAATTTCCTTTCAACTGTTAGCAGGGGAGCTATGCCCCCCTGCACCCCCCCCCCGTAACTTTAATATACCAACTCCAAGATCGCACTACAGTGCAGGAATGGAAATCTTTCCATTCTGCACTATAGTGAGATGCCGGTTCTGCATTGTCGGCATTCTGAATGTTTACCATATGGTGTCAGCCATATGGTTGTTGGCATTCTGGAATGTTGGCAAACTGAAGGGGACCCCATCGAAAAGCTAACACAACTTGGTGCAAATCCCTATCTCATCAGGTGGGTGGCCAACTGGCTCACTGACAGGACCCTCAAAGTCAAAATAGGCACCTCCACCTCCAATAGCAGACCTGTCACAAGTGGAGTTCCCCAGGGATCTGTCCTAGGACCCCTACTGTTTGGTATCTATTTTCTGGAGGTACAGGCAAAGACAAATGGCCTGTGGCTGACCAAGTTTCTCAACGACTGTAGGTTAGGTGCTGTCATTGACTCCCCAAATGATGTTAACATACTGCAAGAGGGTCTCACAGCAACTAATGACTAGTGCCAAAGTCATGGCCTCAAGCTGAATGCAAAAAAAGTATCATCATACCATTTGGCAAAAACATGACCCCTAGTGATTACCGCATAAATGGCAACCCCCTAAGCACACAACCTGTGGTGAGAGACCTGGGCACTCAGGTTGATAACAACCTCACATTCGACCATCATGTAGCGTCAGTAGTCAGAAAAGCCTTTTACATATTCATCTCATAAGTAAAGGGATTGCATCCAGAAAAAAGGAGGTTATTACCTCTCTATACTCCTCCCTCATTAGACCAATAATTGAGTATAACACCCCATTTGGGATGTACCTCTCCAAACATCTGCTCCAACTGGAAAGGCCACTGAAATACCTCACGAAGAGAATCCATGGCCTCCAACACCTGTCCTATGCGGACAGGCTAAAATCATGATCACTCTTCTCGGTATCGTACAGATTGCTCAGGGGTGATTTGTGTCTTGCCTACAAGACAATCTTGGACCCTGCCCTACTAGAGATGCTCCATATCTGTAAGTCTAACTCCTCATGCACTACCCACTCAGAAGGCCTCAACCTAATATGTGACATTAACAAAACCTGCTGGAGAGACAGGTTTGTCTCCCAGAGGCTGCCCCATCTCTGGAACAGACTTCCCATGCATGTCAAACATAGCACCTTGCTGACCCTCTTTAAGTGCAAACTTGATGAGTGGATGGGAAACCACAATTTTGTCCCAGGGGTTCCCCCTGTATCCCTCATTGACAGGGGCGACAGGTGCTGACTGAGGTTTCTTTTGGGAGATAAACTCTTGGCTAGGCTTGTAAGGGCCCCAGAGCCATTAGCCTAGTAACCTCCTATGATCCTATGACAAGGAATATATCACTGTGAGGCTTAAGCAAGGTAGATTTGAAAGAGAAGGATGTTTATAATGATAGACAGAAGGAGAAAAACAGAGAAATATACAAATTGGAACAGAGCGAACAGGTAGGGCAGTCAAAAGAAAAAAATGCCTCAACAGAAGAAATCATTACCCATTCCATCACATATGGATTTAAAACCTCTTACATATACATAAGGGATCCATGGAAAAATTAGGGAAGGTAGGTTGACAAAAAATGGATGAGATGGACAGAAAAAAGGCAAAAATCAAGGCTGCTGAATAACTAGTTCTATTTACTCCTTTTTTTAGGTTATATTGCCCCTTGCCTTCCGAAAATCAAGCCGCTCCTTGATCCAATTCATGTCTCCTCTTCAAGGATTTTACCCAGAGCTGAGGTGAGGGATATATACAGGGGAGGGGGTGGAGCAGGGGGAATCATTCAGGCAACCATGAGGGTACTTTTTGCTATCACTGGCATCAAGAGCATCTTGAATGGCTTAACCTCACCCCCAGGTTGAAGAGGGGAGGAGGCAGCTGTGTCACAGTGGTGGCCCACAATGTCTTCCCCTTGCACTTCCTATGAAGGCTACCACTCATTCATACCTTGGTAAGCCTATTAGCTGCATCCAGGATACCCTCTGCATTGCCACCTATCAGTCACAGGACAATGTTGGTAAGTGCAGCTGGCTGTTCCTCTCCCTCCCCCAGGATGGGCTTGTCCATCCTCCCAGCTAACACCATCAAGCACCTGGGCTGCTAGTCATCCCCTGCTCTGGTGGCAATGGGGACTACTAGTTAATACTGAGCTACTAGTCATCTCTCTGTTCCACTGGCATGGAGACTAATTGTTAATACTGCACTACAAGTCATCCCCTGCTCCACTGGCATTGGGATTATTAGTCAATACTGAGCTACTAATCACCCCTCTGCTCCACTGGTATTGATACTATTGGTTAATACTGAACTAATAGTCATCCCTCTGCTCCACTGGCATTAAGACTATTAGTTAATACTGAGCTACTAGACATCCATCTGCTCCACTGGCATTGGGACTATCAGGTAATACTGAGCTACTAGTCATCCCTCTGCTCTACTGGCATTGAGATTATTAGTTAATACTGAACTAATAGTCATCCCTCTGCTCCACTGGCATTGAGACTATTATTTAATACTAAGCTACTAGACATTCATCTGCTCCACTGGCATTGAGACTAATAGTTAATAGTGAGCTACTAGACATCCATCTGCTCCACTGACATTGGGACTATCAGGTAATACTGAAATACTAGTCATCCCTCTGCTGTACTGGCAATGAGACTATTAGTTAATACTGAAATACTAGACATCCATCTGCTCCACTGACATTTGAACTATTAGTTAATACTGAGCTACTAGTCATAGCTCTGTTCCACTCGCATTAGGACTATTAGTTAATATTTAATAACAAAGAGAAG
>NC_056736.1:613584466-613681966 GCF_019279795.1 Protopterus annectens | reverse complement strand
TGATAGCCCAGACCAAATGCCTCCAAGCGCTGGAGATCAAAGAATATATAAAACATAATTTTTATTTCAAAGAACATTTGAAATGCTTACAGCATATGGCAATGTTGCTACAATCTTGCAGTTCTCATTTTACAGTGTTTTCTTTCATTTAAGAAACAAGCCTGTATTTTATATTTATATTTACAAATTATAGAATTATGTATCAAATTCTATTTGGCTAGGCTGGCAGCATTCACTCATCACTACCAGTCTTCACAGAATCAATCAGAGGAGGCTAGGAAGGACTGGGAAGAGAGATTAGATAGGGATATATGTATGTCTCCCAACCATACAATAAAATCTATGCAATTTTGGATCTTTGCCTGGAAGTGATTGCATAGGTATTTTTTACACCCCAAGCAGACGTCAAAGAATTTTCCTCAGGTGGACAGCAAATGTTGGAGGTGTAAAGGGGCAGAAAGAGGTAACTGGGAACATATTTTGTAGGAGTGTAATGAGTTGGTAGAATTTAAAGATTCCCTGCAGATTGCTTGGAAATTGGAATTGTCTAGATATAATAAAGCCTTGCTGAGTCTAATTATGTTGCCTGCCAAAAAAGCAATTACTAGAAAATGGAAATCAAAGTCTAAACCAACTTTACTAGAAGTAGTGAACAGAGTTAACACAACTGGAAATGGGATCTTTAGAAAAGGGTAGGAACAAATTACATAGGAAAAGTGGGAACTGTGGGATCAATACATGCAGAGGAGGAATGAGGTTTAAAAGAAGGCAGAATTTGAATGAGCTATGGAATGATTGACTAACACTGACTGATTATGTCAAAAGTGACACATAATGTTTGCAGCTACAATTGTGTCTCACAGTTTGGAATGTATAATGTTTGCAATTGAGATTGTGTCACTATGGTTTATTATCATTTATATAAATGTAACATGGCCTATATCATACAGGATAATTTAATAAAGATGTTCATAGGTCCATAAGTTCATAGGTAGGTACTAGGCTATCTGCCCAAAGGCATTTATAGCCTAGCTGGAATGTGTTGGCTTTCGCCACCCCCTTAGATTAGTTCCCTGTGCCTCTGTCCAGCAGAGCCATTGAAGTGATCCCTGGGGTAAACTTTCTTTTTCCCATCCACTCGTCAAGGTTTTTCTTGAAGAGGGTTAGCGAGGAGCTCTGCCTAATGTAGACTGGAATCTTGTTCCAGAGCATGGGAAGTCTCTGGGACAGGAATCTATCAATTTCTATAATATCTATTTAAACAAGGAACAGGAATATGTTTCTTGTTTAAAAAAAGGAATCTCTAGAGTCTTTCTAATTGTTTGATATGTTCATTGAGATACATCCCAAAGGACACACTGTACTTAATAACCAGAATAATGAATGCTGAGTATAACGGATTGATTACATATTTAGACCCTGATGATATTGCTTTACCAATGAGCTGTGCTAAATAAAATGGGTAAAAGAGAGAACTATCACTCTAAATGTGACAAAGCTCTCCCTTCTCTTGCTAGCTCAGGGCTTAAAGGTCTGTGATCTTTTTGATTAGGATTATGAGGTCTTTCTAATTGTTTGATGTATTTAGCTAGAGACACTGTGAAGGAGATATTTTGCTTGATAATTGGTCTAATCAATACTAACAACCCTCTCCTCTTACCTCCCAACATTCAGACTTGTGAGAGATACACTTGTATATCCAAATTGGAAGCCACGCACTCTCCAGCCAAGCCCGGAATAGCTGGTCAAAAGGAGAAGGTCAACATTTGCACCACACCATATAGCCCTACAGAACACACACCAGCACTGCCTTCACATAAAAACACAAACCACACACCCACCTTCATGGAGGCTCTCAATAAAAATCTACCTAAACAGCAGAGACCTCCAAGGCAGAAAAGCACTCGACCACCACAGCACAACACAAATCACGAGACATATAACTCTCCTAAACAGTGTGCCACTCAACCAAAGCCCCTAAGGCAAAACAGCATGCGCACCACACTAGTCATAGGTAACTCGATAGTGAGGAACACTGATGTCCCACTCACTAGGATGAATAAGGAGAAAGTAACAGTCAGCTGCCTGTCAGGCACCAGGATCTGCCACATAACGCCCGCACTCAGGTCCCTCAACAGCAGGTACAAATATGACTCTGTCATTGTACATGTGGGTGTGAATGACCTGAGACATACCTCCCTGGACTACATGAAAAGAGACATGGAGGACCTCTTTGATTATGTAGCCCAGGTGGGTATGACCCTAGCCTTGAGCAGCATCCTACCATCACCCAGAATGATACCATAGTACAAGCAGAAAGTGATTGATTTCAGCAATTGGCTAAGTTTCTGGTGTCATTCTAAGGGGATCCAGTATCTGTCTGCCTGAGATGACATGATTGACAGACCTCAATTCTTTGCCAGAGATGGCTGTGTCTGTCACCCCTGGGCTTCTGGATACTGGCCAAGGCTCTTGCCACCCCTATAGTGCCTTTTTTAGGCGTTGTTTCAAAAACCAAATTACCTTCATAACAGCTACAAACAAATGCGATCTGATAGTCATGCTGCTCAACGCTGAAGTCTAAATCTCAAAATGCACTCACTCAAAGCACTCCTTAAAATGGAGGAGATCAACATTTGTGCTATAACAGAAGCCTGGTTCAAGGCAGCAGAAAGCACCCCTGCACTACCAGGCTATAACTCATTCCACACCTTTCAGTCCCACAATTTGGACTGAAGCTCCAAAGGTGGTGGTGTTTCCCTATTCATAAAGGATGCGCACACCTCCAAACTCATAGCCCAACATAACACATCTGAGATACTTCAGGTGCAGTTAACATTGGTTAAGACAGCGATTCAGTTTGTAGCCTGTTACAGGTCCCCAACCATGTCTCAAGACTCACACTCCATGTTCCTAAGCACCCTGGAGTATATTAGGGTCCAACCTAACACTCTCATACTGGGCGACTTCAACTACCCCTCCATTAACTGGGAAAACTACTCATGTACCAATACACTTGCCCAACACTTTCTGGAATTCATTAATTCCAATGCCCTGGACCAGCTCATTCTTATCTCCCACTAGAGATAGCAACATCCTTGACCTGGTCATTACTAACATGGGTGACCATTGCTCTACACCAGTAGTCAACTCCTCCCTGGTTAGATCTGACCACAAACTAATCACCTTGGAAATGCACATCCCCCCACCCCCCCACAAAGGTAACCACCACGAAAAACTTCCCCAAAGCTAACTTTGGGCTCCTAAAACAGAGGTGCCTAACTTCACGGCACCTATGCAAATGGAGAATAGCTGCATGACTGCCGAATCATACACCAGTGCACTGTACAAACACATACACAAATGCATGGATCTCGCCATACCCAATAGAACCAAGACACTCTCCTCAAAAAAATGGAAGTCGATCTGGTGGTCCCCTGCCATAAACAAACTCTACAACAGAAGGAGGAAACTGATGCGGAATAAGGTGAAGTCCCAAGACTGGAAAAACTCCCTTATTAGCCTCAACAAAAGGTTGAGATTCCTCATCAAATCCTCTAAAGCTAGCTATGAAAACAGAATTCCATCAAATAGTAAAGACAACCACAAGGTCTTCTATAGTTATGTAAAGAATCTCCACAGCAATACTCAGATTTGCTCTGAGCTACTGCACAATGGTACCTCCTATACCAAGCCAACAGATATTGCCAATATACTGGCCAACAGATTCAGTGCTAACTTTACCCCCCCCCCCAAAAGGACCAAGCACAATACCAGATTGCCAGGCACCCAGTATTACTGCTGCACAGGTTAAAACAGCACTGTCCAAGGCCAAGAATACAGCTTCTATGGGACCTGACAATATCCCTGGCTGTGTTCTACATGAACTACAGAGTGAACTGGCACCTCACCTGTGTGCCCTGTTCAATCACAGCCTCACCTCAGGCTTTGTCCCTACCAAATGGTGCACTGCTACAGTCATCCCTCTCCACAAAGGAGGAGCAACTACAGACCCTGGGAATTATCGCCCCATTAGCCTGATGAGTCTGATATGCAAAGCTATGGAACACATCATCATGGACCTAATAAACAAGGATATAGGGAATCTCCAATCTCTGGATCCTACACAATTTGATTTTGTGAAGGGTAGATCATGCCTGCTCAACTTGGTCAACTTCTTTGAGTCAGTCACCAGAGCTGTGGATGAAGGCAGGGTGGTTCATACAGCCTATCCTGATCTGCCCAAGGCCTTTGATACCATTCCCCACTCTGGAATCATAGAAAAACTCACAAGCTAGGCATCAACCCCAAAATCACTAGGAGGGTTGCAAACTGGCTCACAGATAGAACCCAAAGTGTGAAAGTAGCTGACTCCAAGTCAGACTGCTGACCAGTCATGTGTGGAGTCCCACAGGGTTCGGTCCTGGGTCCTCTCCTGTTTGGTATCTACTTCTCTGAAGTCCAGGCCAACACAAAGGGCCTCTGGCTGACAAAGTTTGCAGACGAATGCAAGTTGGGAGATATTATTAACTCCCCAAGTGATGTTGACATCCTACAGAAAGGCCTCAATGAGATCAATGACTGGACTCAGAACCATGGCCTTAAGCTCAATGCCAAAAAATGTGTCATCATCCCCCTTGGGAAAAACCCAGTTCTTTTGAATTATCACATTTATGGTAGTCCACAGAACACAGAAGCCGTTATAAGAGATCTGGGAACACAGGTCAACAGCAACCTCTCTTTTGACCACCACAATGCCACTGTGGTCATAAAGTCCTTCTATGTGGCACAGCTCTGTTAGAAATTCTACATCTAAAGAAATCCCAGTCCCTGTGCACCACATGCTCCAGAGACCTCAACCTCATTACCACAATCAACAGAACATGCTGGAGAGACAGGTTCATAACCCAGAGACTGCCCATGCTACGGAATAGACTTCCCATATATGTCAGGCAGAGCACCTCACTGGCCCACTTCAAGAAAAATCTTGATGAGTGGATGGGAAATAGAAAATTCACCCCGGGGATCTCTCCAGTGGCTCTACTCAACAGAGGCACTAGGAACTAAGGTCGGGTGGCACAATGCCAGGGTAATCCTATGGGCTAGGCTTGTAAAGGCTCCAGAGCCATTAGCCTAGTACACACCTATGACCCTATGAACTATAAGGAATTGATTACCTATTTAGATCCTGATGATATTTCTTTGGCAATTATCTGTGCTAAATAAAAGGATTTCCTAACAACTGCTATCACATAATGGTTAAAAGAGAGAGAATTGTCATTCTAAATGAGACAAAGCTCTCCCCTCTTTTGATAGCTCAGGAACTTAAGGCCTGTGATCTTTTTGATTAGGATTATGAGGTCTTCCTAACTGTTTGATGTATTTAGTTAGAGACATTATGAAGGAAATATTTTACTTGATAATTGGTCTAATCAATACTGTCTATAACGGAGTACCTGTTTAGACCTTAATAATATTCCTTTGGTAATTAGCTGTGCTAAATAAAAGGAGTTCCTGACAACCATTGTCACATGATGAACAAAAGAGAGAGAGTTATCCATTCAATTTCCTAGGCTCCTAACTGTATTTTCATTTGCAGTGACATGCTGTCTACCCAGTATAATGAAGGTAGGGGTTGTCTACCAAAAATGATGATACTACACTTTCTCACATTTAGATTGAGCCCATTGTTTGTATACCAGGAGTTTACCAGGTAGGGTTCATTCTGGAGCATTTGGGTTAGAGGGTGACTTAATAAGAAATTTCAGTTTACCATCATCTGCACACTTTTGTTAGTCACAGATCTTAACTCTCTGTACAGAGATTTGAAAAGTCAAGGCCAAAAAGGAGAGGTCCCAGCTCTGACCCTTGAGGGATACCACTGGTCATTTTCATATATTCTGGTGAGGACCTGCAACTCACACTGTGGGTATTATTTTAGCCAGTTTGCTATGCATCTTATCACATATGACCAGATATTTAAAGCATTTAGCTTCTCTATAATGTTAGCAGGGGAGATGGTGTCAATGGCCTTGTTCAGATTAAGATACTGTTTGTCTTACCTCTCAACTCTACAGATTTTCCCAGAATACCCAGATTCTTGCTTCAAATTTTTGGTCTGTTCCCTCATAAAATTTGTGTTTTTCTGGCAAATCACTGAGGTCTGAAGTCACTAAATAATGACATGCTTGCACAAATGCTGCTATTCCAGTAATGTTTTAAGTTTATAACTACAATATTTAAAATCTATCCCTATTTTTGGGCATCTGTCCCCCCATTATCTTAGGCTTTCTCCAGATTTCTTGTGCTAACAGGTTGAAAGTTATGCTCCTTGTGTACTGTGTGGCCACCACCTGCTCCCTCCATTAAACCTTTCAAATAAATTTACTAGACTCAGGACAGGGTCTACCCTTCTTAAAGCCAAACTGTTTGGAGTGAACTGTAATAATATTAATATCATAGTTTAAGAGATCAGTTACAATACATTAAATGACTGAGCAGATGATACTTGTAAGACTGATAGGTTTGTAATTAATTGGGATAATTGTAAGGCCAACCGAAGTGAAGAATGCAGCAAAACAAAACACTAGTAACCAATTAAATTTTATATATAACATAGTCGCAAAGGAACCACCAGGTGGCCAGGAACACACCAAATATGTATTATAAATACAAATGTCAAGTATCCAAGTTAAGTGCATTTGTCATTTCATAACAAAAACAAGACTTCATCAGATATCATTTCAATAAACTCAGTTCTTAAGCTTTGAACTGCTAAATTATAATGCTAAAATATTAATTATCTGATTATTATTCATAAAAAAATTCTTATTTTTTCAGCGTCAGCAGTTTGTAATCATTAACAATGATTATGTATTTATTTTACATATCTGTTTTACACAGTTCATTAACAGTGCTGTTTTAGTAATTTCAAATGTATTTATTAAAATGCACTTTAAAAAACTCTTTTCAAAAAATCTTTCTTATGTTTTTGTATGGGGAGTTTATTTAATAGCTAATGTATACTGTACAATTAATTTGTATTTTTATACATTTTAATAATCAGCATTTTGATTAGAATGCATCTTTAAATTATGTCTCATGTTGCAAAGAAAGGTTATTTAAATAGGTTCATAGGTGTGTACTAGGCTAATGGCCCTGGAGCCTTTACAAGCCTAGCCCAAAAAAACTGCCCAGGCACCGTACCACTCCATGTTATTTCACAGTGCCCCTAGCCAGTGGGGCAACTGGAATGATCCCTAGAGTGAACTTTCTGTTACCTATCCACTTGTCAAGATTTCTCTTGAAGAAGGTCAGCGAGGTGCTCTGCTTGACATGAATGGGAAACTTATTCCAGAGTATGGGCAGTGTTTGGGAGATGAACCTGTCCCTCCAGCATGTTCTGTTAACTGTGGTAATGAGGTTGTGATCTCTGGAGCATGTGACATGGGAGGGATTTGGATTTCCTTAAGTGTAGCATTTCAAGTAGAGCTAGGTCAGACATGGCTTTGTAAGTCAAGCAGAGATCACCTCTAAGTAGATGATAAGAGATTAAGAACAGCTGAAGTTTCTTGAGTCTGTCCATGTGGGACATGTGTTTAAGGCCTAGGATCCTTTTTGTGAGGTACTTTTGTGGCATCTCCAGCTGTGGTAGGTGTCTGGTCAGGTACATGCCAAACAGGGCATTATATTCGATGAGAAGAGAGGGATGATGACCTCTTTCTTCCTGGTTGCGAAACCTTTGGTTATAAGATGTGCCACGTAGAAGTACTTTCTGACCACAGTAGTAATGATGATTGAAGGTGAGGTGGCTGTCGACCTGGGTGCCCAGATCTCTTATGGCCCCTTCAGTGTTCAGTGGGCTTAAATCAATGTGGTAATTCGTGGGAACCGAGTTTTTTCCAAAAGAGATGATAATGCATTTTTTTGGCGTTACGCTTCAGACCATGGTTCCGACATCAGTCAGGCCCTTTTGTAGGATGTCTGCATCACTTGGGGAGTTGATAATGACTCCTAGCTTGCAGTCATCAGAGAGGCCCTTTTGTAGGATGTCTGCATCACTTGGGGAGTTGATAATGACTCCTAGTTTGCAGTCATCAGTGAACTTGGTCAGCCAGAGTCCTTCTGTGTTGGCCTGGACTTCTGAGAAGTACATGCCAAACAGGACAGGGCCCAGGACTGGGCCCTGAGGGACTCCACTCATGACTGGTTGACAGTCTGACTTGGAATCCGCAACTTTTAATCTGTGGGTCCTATCTGTGAGCCAATTTGCAACCTACCTAGTGATGTAAGGATTAATGCCTAGTTTGGTGAGTTTATCAATGATACCTGAGTGGAGAATGGTATCAAAGGCCTTGGCTATGTTGAGGTAGGCTGTATGCACTGCCTTATCCTCATCCACAGCCTTGGTGACTGCCTCGAAGAAGTCAACCAGGTTCATCAGGCAGGATCTCCCCTTAACAAAGCCAAACTGTGTGGCGTCAAGAGTTTGGAGATTGTCTATATCTTTGTTAAGCAGGTCCATGATGATGTGCTCCATAGCTTTGCATACCAGACTCATCAGGCTAATGGAGCGATAGTTCCCAGGGTCTGTAGTTGCTCCCCCTTTATTGACAGTGATGACTGTAGCAGTGCACCATTCATTAGGGACATAGCCTGAGGTAAGGCTATGATTGAACAGGGCACACAGATGTGGTGCCAGTTCATTTAGTAGCTCATGTAGGATGCATCCAGGGATATTATCAGGTCCCATGGATGCTGTATTCTTGGCTTTGGACAATGCAGCTTTTACCTGTGCCACAGAAATTATGGGTACTAGGCTTTCTTCTGGTATTGTGATTGGACCCTTGGGGGGGGAGTCAAGTTGGCACTGAATCTGTCAGCCAGTATGTTGGGTATATCTGTTGGCTCAGTATAGGAGGTGTCATTGTGCACAATAACTCAGAGCAAATCTATGAGGTTTTTGATATAGCTATAGAAGGCGTTGTGGTTGTTTTTCCTTTCAGCCACAATTCTGCCTTCATAGCTGGCTTTAGAGGATTTGATAAGGGCTCTCAGCTTTTTGTTGAGACTGATAAGGGAGGTTTTCCAGTCTTGTGACTTCATTTTTTTCTGCAACAGTTTCCTCCTTCTGTTGTAGAGTTTATTGATGGCTGGGCACCACCAGATCGGCTTCCTGTTTTTTTGGAGGAGAGCATCTTAGTTCTCTTTGGTATGGTAAGATCCATGCATTTGTGTACATGCTCATACAGTGCATTGGTGTATGATCTGGCAGTCATGCAGGTATTTTCCACTGGCATGGGTGCCAAGACGTTAGCCCCCTCTGTTTTTGGGAACCCAAAGTCAGCTTTAGAGATCAGGGTGGTCACCTTAGCTGGGGGTGTAGGTGAGATGGAGATTTCCATGGTGTTCAGTTTGTGATCAGATTTAACCAGGAAGGAATTGACTATAGGTGTGGAGCAATGGTCTTTCATGTTGGTGATAACCAGGTCAAGAATGTTGCTTCCTCTATTGGGGGTCAGAATGAGCTGGTCCAGGGCATTGGAATTGATAAATTCCAGAAAGTGTCGGGTCTGTACATTGGTACTTGAATAGTTTTCCCAGCTGATGGAAGGGTAGTTGAAGTCACCCAATATGAGAGTATTGGGTTGGACCTTGATAGATTCCAGGGTGCTTAAGAACTTGGAGTGAAAGTCTAGGGACATGAATGAGGTTCTGTAGCAGGCTATGACTTGTATTGCCATCTTACCCAGTGTTAGTTGTATCGGAAGTATCTCAGATGTATTATGCTAGGTTACCTGTCTAGAGGTGTGCATATCCTTTAAGAATATGGAGACACCACTGCCTTTGGAGTTTCCGGATGCATTCTGGGGCTGAAAGGTATGGAATGAGTTGTAGCCTGGGAGAGCAGGGGTGCTTTCTGTTTCTTTAAACCAGGTCTCCATTACAGCACAGATGTCGATATTCTCCATTTTGAGGAGAGCTTCAAGCAAGTGCATCTTGAGATTTAGACTTCTAGCTTTGAGCAGCGTGAACCTCAGATTGCATTTGTTTGTAGCTGTTATGGTGGAATTTTGATCTTTAGAACACTGCCTAAAAAGGCACTATAGGGGTGACAAGAGCCTTAGCCAGTACCCTGAATCCCAGGGGTGACAGATGCAGGCCACCTCTGGCAAAGCACTGAGGTCTGTTGATCATGTTGTCACAGGCAGACATATACTGGATCCCCTTAGAATGACACCATAAACTTAGCCAATTGTTGAAGTCAATCATTTTCTGCTCGTAGTGTGGTATAATTCTGGGTGATGGTAGAATACTGCTCAGGGCTAGGGTCATACCTGCCTGGGCCGCATAATCTGAGAGTTCCATCACATCTCTTTTCATGTAGTCCAGGGAGATACATCTCAGGTCATTCACACCCACATGGACAATGACTGAGTCATGTTTGTACTTGCTGTGGAGTGACCTGGGTGCATGTGTTATGTGGCAGATCTTGGCACCTGATAGTCAACTGACTGTCACCTTCTCCTTGTGTAACCTAGTGAGTGGGGCATCAGTGTGCCTCACAACTGAGTCTCCTATGATTAGTACACTGGGCAAAGAGTTTTGCCTTAAGGGCTTGGGTTGAGAGACACACTGTGGTGATGGTTGTGTGGTTGTGATGGTTGGTGTTTTGGAGGCCTGTGTGCTCTATGTAGTGAGTTGCAGGTGTTGACCTTCTCCTCTTGACCAGCTAGTCCAGTCTTGGTTGCAGCATGCACTGCTTCCGATTTGGTGATATAAGTGTATCTGTCACAGGTATGAGTGTTAGGAGGTAAAAGGAGAGGGTTGTCTGTGTACATTAGACAGCTGCCACATTGTCTCAGAATGCCCAAGTGTACCAGGTTAGCAGGAGAAAGCACAGGAAATTGCCCTACAATCATACCAGGAGGGGTGGTCATAACTAATAAGTACTGGTGCTGTTACTGCGTAGGAACAGCTAGTTCTGATAGCACCCAAGTGTGCTACAATAAATGCTCCACAAAAACGGCACTCCGAGGCAAAATGCACACAAATAATACAAAGAAAATGCCCAGGCCAGGAGATTCCGGACAGTTCAAAATACATTTAATAGCAGGCAACACAGTAAAGTAAGACCATAAAACGCTGACAAACACTCACAAGCATTTTTCGTCACTCAGTACATGACTTCATCAGATGTGGAACTGGAATTAAATAAATTAAAATATCCTTAAATAAACTGCATAATCATGTTAAAAACATATCCATTCAATAAAATTCCATTAAAACCATTTGAAACTAGAAACATTCATACTTTCAGTAAAGTTAATCCAATATAAAAACTTTGACTATCTAAATACGAACATAATTTAAAATGTAATTTAAAATAAAATACATGTAAACCTTAAATGGCAAACTATAATGCAAGACTGCAAAAGATGGAACAACCTAAAACTACCATTCTTGGCCAAAGTATCAATAATCAAAATGAACATTTTACCTAGATTAATGTATATATTCATGACATCATAGACAACAATACATAATAAATTCTTCAAACAAATTCATACCTTCCTAGCAAAATTTATATGGGAACCCAAAAAAAACAGAATCTCCTATCCAAAATTAACACTCCCCAAAAGCAAAGGAGGACTAAATCTACCAGATTTTAAAATGTACTACTCGATCATTAACACTAACAGAATATTGAGAATAGCTGAACATAACCCGTCAATGGAAAATTGGTCTCCTCTCTGGGTGACAATATATTATAGATATATTAAAGCTCTAGGTTTCAGTCCCGAAGCACTTCTATTCCTGAAGCAGAAAGAAATACAAACTTATAACATTATAGAGCCCTTAAAACATTATATCAACCTAGCGCAAAAACTCTTTCAATTCTTGAACCTTAGACATGCCATGACAATACTGCAACCCCTTCATAAAAACCCAAATTTAAAAATAAACAATAAGATGCTGGACTTAGTCCCTTTTCCCAGACTAAAAGATAAAACAATCCAAGATATCTATCCCTACCTTAACTGTTCAATACAAGAAATGAGGACCATCTTAAACCTCCCTAAATCACACATAATAATCCTCAGACAAATCAAAGAACTGTGTTCCAGTTATCTCCAAAATATTACTATGACCAATAGTGACATAGAAACTTGTAGCAGGCTTTGGAAAACTATTATCACAACAAAGAAAACTATTACCAATTCATATAAAATGATAAATTAAATCAAATACCAGAAGGACCTCCTCATCTCTAACTACTGGAGAAAAATTAAACCATCCATAGTTGATCAGCAAATAAGCCAGGCAATCAATCTAACACTGAAGATTCTACCCCTCAAAAAGTTAGCATACACTCAGCTCATGATCAATAATAATGCGTATTTTACACCTGCAATCCTACACAAATTTAACACATCAAAATCACCTTTCTGCCCACACTGTAAGGACCAGATAGCTGACTTAATCCATGTATTTTGGAGCTGTAAATGTGTCTATAAACTCTGGAACTCTCTCAAGGTACAATTACAATAAACGGGTTATCAAACATCAACATTAACTTGGGAATTCACTCTGTTACACATTCCCCCACCCAACATCCCAAGAAAACAAGCAAATACACTTTTAACAATTTTCCTACTAATGAAACTGTATATAGCTTTTAAATGGCTAGATACGATAAATATCTCTTGGGAGGGTTTTAAACAAGTAGCTATACAACACCTTTTAGCTCATAAAATAGTAATAGATAAAAGAAACAAAAACATGAAATCCAGAGAAATTTGGGAACAAACCTTTAACATCATATTAGCATAATTCATCACACAGCAACTTAGAAATATACTATAATGGAACCAAAGAACACATACAAGTTCAGATATTAAATAATAACTTGAATATTACGAATGTATATACTGTCTATATAACTGTGGAATTAACAATGAAAGCATCTATGTACATAGTGTAAATAGATATGTTGTATGACCTATATCCTGTGGTATTTGACATCAATGTATAACATATGTATATGTGTGTATGTGTATGTATGTATATATGTGTGTATGCATGTATGTATATATATATATATATATATATATATATATATATATGTGTATGTATGTGTATGTATATATATATATATATATATGCACACGGTCATGTTGTAAGATGGTTTTTATTTGTGACATTTATTAATGTAAAAATAAAAATAAAAATTATTGAAAAAAAAAAAATAAAAAAAATAAAATACATAAACAATGTAAACACTCCATCTAGTGGCGAAAAATGAAAATGTCCCTAATTCATAAAAACATTTTTTTTTCAAAGCTTTATTTTACTTTTGTTTCATTATTTTGGCATAAAAAACATTTTAAAACTCGTGTGCAAAAGACCCTTTATCAAATAATGTGAAGTATATAAAATCTGTACACTCCAATGGAACTGCTTCAAGGTTACTTAAAAAACCTTATAGCTTAGCAGCTCTCATTTTTAGATATTGAGGTTTATAAGAAGGACGGAGGTTTTCATTCCAAAATTTTTAGGAAATCCACTTATTCTAACTCTTTTCTGCATTTCAGTAGTACCCACCCTTTTCACTATAAGAAAAATATTGGTGAAGGACATTTATATGATGTCCAAAATAAAAAAGAAATGAATGCTTTGTATAAGCACACTTTGAAGTGTCCCCAAGCTAAATTTTCTTTCTTCGTAATAGAGGGAGTTACAAAAGAAATTAGAAGGGGTCTTTGGGAAGAGAAAATCGAATATAAAGAATTATGGTGGCAACTGACTTTAGAAGCATCATCCCCCTCCTGGTTTAAATGATAATCTTTCCATTACATCCCTATTAAAAATGAGAGCTGCTAAGCTATAAGGTTTTTTAAGTAATCTTTAAGCAGTTCCATTGGAGTGTACAGATTTTATATACTTCACATTATTTGATAAAGGGTCTTTTGCACACGAGTTTTAAAATGTTTTTTATGAATTACGGGCATTTTCATTTTTTGCCACTAGATGGAGTGTTTACATTGTTTATGTATTTTATTTTAAATTACATTTTAAATTATGTTCGTATTTAGATATTCAAAGTGTTTATATTGGATTAACTTTACTAAAAGTATGAATGTTTCTAGTTTCAAATGGTTTTAATGGAATTTTATTGAATGGATATGTTTTTAACATGATTATGCAGTTTATTTAAGGATATTTTAATTTATTTAATTCCAGTTCCGCATCTGATGAAGTCATGTACTGAGTGATGAAAAACGATTGTGAGTGTTTGTCAGTGTTTTATGGTCTTACTTTACTGTGCTGCATGCTATTAAACGTATTTTGAAATGTCCGGAATCTCCTGGCCTGGGCATTTTCTTTGGACTACAATAACTGCTACAAAAGCTTGTTAAAGTGCTAGCCGATTACGCTAATTGAAATGCAAGAAGTAAAAGAAAAAGCACGTTCTAAGGGGAAAATTGAAGAGCAGACTTTCTGGCACTTAATTAATTCAACATTCATTGTTCTGATAAAGTCCTGCTTTTTATTATGAAAGCACTTGACCGGGATACTTTATGTTTGTATTTATAATACATATTTGGAGTGTTCCTGACCATCTGTGTGGTTCCTTTGTGACTATGTCATGCAGCATAGGTTCATAGGTAGGTACTAGGCTATCTGCCCGAAGGCATTTATAAGCCTAGCCAGAATGTGTTGGCTTTTGCCGCCCCCTTAGATTAGTTCCTTGTGCCTCTGTCCAGCAGAGCCACTGAAGTGATCCCCGAGGTAAACTTTCTGTTTCCAATCCACTCGTCGAGATTTCTTTTGAAGAGTGTTAGTGAGAAGCTCTGCCTAATGTAGATTGGGATCTTGTTCCAAAGCATGGGAAGTCTCTGGGACAGGAATCTATCCCTCCAGCACGTCTTATTTATTGTTGTGGTGAGGTTTAGATCCCTAGAGCATGTGGCTCGCAGGGATAAGGTTTTCTTTAGGTGGAGCATGTCCATCAATTCCGGGTTGGACATGGCCTTGTATGTCAGGCAGAGATCACCTCTGATTAGGCGGTATGCAACCAAGTACAGCTGTAATTTCTTCACTCGAGCTGCATAGGGCATCTGTTTGAGGCCAGTGATCCTCTTGGTGAGGTACTTCTGTGGTCTTTCCAGCTGTTGCAGGTGTCTTGTAAGGTACATCCCAAATGGGTCATTGCACACTATGATGGGTCTGATGAGTGATGAGTAGAGGGGCACAATGACCTCTTTTGATCTAGATGTGAACCCTTTTGTGATTAGGTGGGCCATGTAGAAGGATTTTCTAACCACTTTGGCAATGTGATTATCAAAGGTGAGATTACTATCTACTTGGGTCCCCAGATCCCTTATTACGTCTTCCGTATTTAGGGGACTACCACCTATGTGGTAGTTTGTGGGTACTTTGTTTTTTCCAAAGGGGATGACTATGCACTTTTTGGCATTTAGCTTGAGGCCATGATTTTGACACCAGGTATCCATCTCAGTGAGACCCTTTTGGAGGATGTCTGTGTCAGCCGGAGAGTCAGGTATAGCCCCTAGTTTGCAGTCATCTGCGAATTTGGTCAGCCATAGTCCTCCTGTGCTTGCCTGTACCTCTGAGAAGTATATGCCGAATAGTAGGGGTCCTAGGACTGAGCCCTGGGGAACTCCACTTATAACCGATTTAGAGTCGGACCTAGCTCCTGCAACTCTCACCATGTGGGTTCTGTCCATGAGCCAGTTGGCAACCCATCTTGTGACGTAGGGTTTTATGTTCAGGCTGGTGAGCTTGTCTATAATACCAGAATGGGGAATGGTGTTGAAGGCCTTTACGAGGTCTAGGTAGGCTGTGTGTACCACCTTTCCCTCATCTATAACCTTGGTAACTGTCTCAAAGAAGTCCACCAGGTTTAGGAGGCATGATCTGACCTTAACAAAGCTGAACTGGGTAGGGTCCAGTGTTTATAGGTTCCCTATGTCTCTGTTAATGAGTTTCATAATGATGTGCTCCATAGACTTGCAGATCAAGCTAGTCAGGCTTATAGGGCGATAGTTCCCGGGGTCTGTTGTGGCCCCACCTTTGTGGAGCAGAATAACCGCTGCTGTGCGCCACTCTATGGGTACGTAGCCTGTGGAGAGGCTGAGTTTGAACAGTGTGTTTAGGTAAGGGGTTAGTTTATCTTTGAGCTTGTGTAGGACACAGCCTGGGACACCGTCCGGTCCCATTGATGCTGTGTTTTTGGCTTTGGAGAGGGCTGTTTTAACCTGAGTGTCTGTGATTTCAGGGACTCTACATTCTTCTGTTATGGTTATGGGCCCTCTTGGGAGTGAGAGGGGGTGAAGTTTGCTCTGAACTTGTCTGCCAGGATGTTGGCGATATCGGTCGGTTCAGTGTATTTTGTGTCATTCTGCACTAACTCTGAGCAGATCTGAGCATTGCCACTTAGATTCTTGACATAGCTAAATAATGCCTTGTGGTTATCTTTGGAGTCCTTGGCAATTTTTCTTTCAAAGCTCGCCTTGGATGATTTTATGAGGGATCATACTTTCTTGCTGATACTGATCAGGGATGTCTTCCCTTCTTGGGATTTTACTCTTTTCTGTACTAGTTTCCTCCTTCTATTGTATAGCTTGTTTATGGCAGGAGTCCACCAGACTGGTTTCCTTTTCTTGGAGGAGTGAGTCTTGGTTTTGCTTGGGATGGCATGATCCATGCATTCTTGTAGGTGCCTGTAGAATGCATCAGTAAAGGATTTTGCAGCTTGGACAGCGTTATCCTTCAGCATGGGAGCTTTGAAACTTTCCACCTCAGTCTTAAGTAATGTGAAGTTTGCTTTTGAAAGGTTTTTCACGGTGGTTTTCTTTTCCGGGGGTGGGGGCGGAATGTGGATATCCAAAGTGATTTGTTTATGGTCAGATCTAACCAGCGAGGGGTTGACCACCGGTGTGGAACACTGGTCGCCCATGTTGGTGATGACCAGTTCCAATATGTTGTCACCTCTGGTGGGAGTGTTGACCAGTTGAACCAGGGTGTTTGAGTTTATAAATTCTAGGAAATGTTGGGCAAGAGAGTTACTACTTGAGTAGTTCTTATTTGCTTGGTTAATTGTAAGGCCACTCTTACGGAGGAGTATCACAACTGGAGTGTACCGTTCATTGTGGATGAAACAAGTAGCTAACCTTAGGATAAACAACAGCTTCTGCATCTTTAACAATATTAATATAGCAACCAGGTATATTGTCAGATCCTGTGGTGGCAGAAGTATTCTGGGCCTTGATTAGTACTTTCAGTAAATGATCTTTAGATATTTATTTATTTATTTATTTAAGATTTGTTTACCAGGAAAGTCCAACTGGGACAGAGCCCATTTTCAGCAGATGCCCAGGGAGAAACCCTCTAGACATACCTGGGGAATACATAAAGACATAACGCTCCAGATATAATTGGGGAAGAACAGATTCAGATATTTCAGTGCTTCTAAAAGAGGTCCTGGGGTGAATTTGATAGAAAATATATTTACTAGAATACTGGCAATATGTATTGGGTCACAATAGCAGCCCCGTTATGAATAAGTTCTGAGTAATGTAGTATATTGTTTCTTAGTTTTCTAACATTGCTAAATATGGATGTATAATTATCTTTGACTTTAGAGGCCAGCCTAAGTTTATGATTTCCTTTAGTGGACCTGATAGGTACATAGATACATAGGTACATAGATTAATACTAGACTAATTGCCCTTGCAGGCCATTTTAAACCCCATGTGAGAATCAAACCCTGCACTTTGTATCTGCAAGGTAAACACCTTAACCATTCTGCCATCCCCCGACCCGTTTTTAGTTGATAGTTTTTTTTCATTTTTTTAATGCTTTTGATATTCTCATTGAGAAGAATAGTTTTAGATCTAAAGATTAAGGAGCTTCTTTCTCTTACTGCAGAGTTTATTATGATAGTGGACCATCAGAGTGGTTCGTGTTTGAATATCATCATCTTCTTAACAGCTGTTCATAGGGCTGAGCTGGTGGAAATCTGAGATGGGTAGATGAGACTTTTCCTATCCACAGCAACAGTTGGTAGCTCATTGTATGTAATACACTGGGAAACTGAGAGATGTAATGCCTCCATGGTGTACTAGGTGTTTTCAGTTCCTCCTCCCAAGCGGCTGTGCTATGGTACCCCAAGAGGATGTGCTTTGGTTCCTATACTGCTTTGACTTATTCCTCTCAATATGGAGGAGCACTGGCTATACTCTAGGATTCAAACAGATCCTCACTGTATCATGGAAAATCAGCCCACCCCCACCCCCCCATGAAGACACCTCAGATGTGCTGCCTGAATGGGTGACCTCACCACTGATATCTTTGTCCACAGTGTATGACAATAGAGGTGAGGATGGGGACACAGATCAAGCAGTAAACTGAGACATTCATCCACTGCCTCTGCTCTTGTTTCCACAACAAATCTGGTAAAACACGTGCACCACTGTTGCTGTACAGACCTACTAATCAATTTCCGTCTCCATTCAACAGCAAAACCCAGTACCCAGATTACAGGAAGCTGTTCATTGAGATTCTGGATGTCTATTTTAAATTAAAGGATGTTCACTGAAGTTTATTAGCACCTTTAGATATGTTTAATACATAGAGTTCATGATGTTCAAGCAAGACAGTTCTACCACTGTGATAAGAAGCACTTGCAAATTCTGTTGGCAAAATTACATTCATTATGGGAAGTGTAATGTTTTTCTGAATATAGAATGTGCTATCTGAACTATGACATTTTGAAAAATCTAAACAGTAAGTGTTAAAAAAATTATTCTACAACGTTAATTGTGTGGCAGCATTGAGTTCATGATCTGCACAAGCCAAAGTCTGATTGAACCATATAATTAAATAAATCCCACTAATTCACAGCCATAACAAACAATGTGATATTTTTTGTTTGCAAAAGTGCACTGTTGCCAAGCATTATCATAATGGAAGGGAGCAAGCTAATATTCACACTGCTGTAGTGTGTGACTTCGCATATGCATCATTCACTGCTAGGAATTTGAATACTTGAATTGTACTGCTGTCAGTCACTCAGTGTAAACAGGGAATGGTGTAAGTTATGTTATGGTTTCTTTACAACTCAAACACAGTTACCTGTTTCCCCCTTTTTGAAAGTGTGGATCACTATCCCAGTTTAATACTCCAGAGATACTGCTCCAGATTTCCACTCAATGTTACAAATGTGTGTTAACACTAACACCCCAATAGATCCAGTACCTTTAACATTTCCTGATGGATTGCATTCACTCCTGTAATTCATATAATCCATAAATATGAGAGACATGATGCAGCAACCTTGGCAGTTTCTGGAAATTTTTGGATGAGGTAAAGGGATTTGGATAGTATGATGCAGTTTTTCCTTTATTTTGTTTAGATTTGTTGATTGGGATAGAGAACTAATCTCTAAGGACTGATTTCTGGCCCAGCCAAGAGATAAAACAAAAGAGTGTTAAATATATAAAATATTAGTGCAGATTCAATAAAGTTTACACAAGCCGCTAAAATCATGTGTGTGGCACAAACACAGTAAACATCATGGCATGCTAATTACAGCATAAGCAGCTGAATTGTATGCTAATCAACCAATCCAAGATAGATGAGCCATTCAACAAGCTATAAAGCAACCATATAGACTCAATATTGGGTTTCCCAGTGAATTTAGGGTTGCCACCTTTTAACAAGGCCAAATTGGGGCATGGGGGTGTGGCCAGTAGGACATGGGTGTGGCCAATATGACACTGGCCACACCCCCACCACAACATCACCAGAGGTGTTAGAGATGCAGTATTACAGTTATGGGTACAACATTGTGACATTTCAGCATACTGAAAACTCAAACCATTTAAATGAAGTGAAACATTACTGCAAAAACACATTACTCAGTTGTAACAGTAAGCAAACTTTAAAGGAATAAAAAAACACACTACTCATTAAACAGACACTTATTTAACTAGAAAAGTAAAAAATTTCATAAACCAGCCATGACTATTCTGAAAGAACTAAAAAAATCTACATACCACACACAAGCCAAGTGCAAAATTAAGACTGTTTTTATTGTAAATTAAAGCTAAAGCAAAGAAAAACCCAAAACTACATATTGCACACTAGCAAATTAAAGCTAAAGCAAAGAACACCACAAAATTACATATTGCACCCTAGTACTACATACTGCACACTAGTACACTAAATAATTTTTTTTTAAAGTGTATTTTGAATTAGATTTTATGGCTTGAAGAAGGGCCCGGTTTGAAACAATATTTGAATGAAAGTCACTACATTTCATCTGGTAATTTACACTCATCATTAGTTCAGCTTTTAACAAATCTACACTACATCGGTTTTGCACATCTGTCCATTTACCTTTCACCAAAGAAAAAACTCTTTCTGCAAATGCATTTGATGTCGGTATAGATAATACTCTGGCAATTACCGGATATAGTGCAGTCAGCTCAGGCCCTTCTCTGAAAAGCTTCAGGCACTTTTCTCCTGGGGTCAAGCTTGTCTTACATAACCGTTCGAGAAAGGGCCTAATTGCCAAGTAGTCCCTAAAAAGATGGTCTTCATCTACATCCTGCAGACTCAGGGCAGTGGTCACATTGAGTATGTCACTGAAAGCAAAGGGCTCAGTTAGATATAATTTAGACAGTGTAAACAAGTAGTTGTTTTCAGTATAATTAAACCACTTCACTGCTGTCTCCAAGAACACAATGAAGTGTCTTTTCAGTTTGTTAGCAGAAGTGCTGTCTAATGTGCTCATAAGTGCCCTAAGTTTCCCTCCAAAGAAAGCATCTTCAGCTCTTGCCTGCAGTTTTTGCTTCAGAGAGACCATTACACAAAAAGTTTCCATGGCAGTAAGTCCTGATTTTTCTAATGTACTTATATGTTCATTAAAATCAACAAGAACAGCACAAATTGCAAATAGTACTGGGGCAGCGTAGGCAATTCATTCTCACCATGCTCAGTAGCTGAAAAGTACTGCCATATCTGCGGGGGGGGGGGTCTCCTCTTCTCCCTGGGAGAGGAAATAAGACTGGAGCACTGGGAGATTTTTCACTACTCTTTCAATGGCAGGCAGTAGTGACAGCCACCTTGTTGGCACATGTCTTAACAGACTCTCAAATTCCATGCTACAAAACTCAAAGAAGTCTTTCAAGTCTCTGGTCCTTGTGGCAGAACCTGAGAAATGGCTGAAAAGTTTCATTACAAATACTTCCACATCGTATGGTAGTTGTGCTGCAGCTTTTTTGGCTACATTGTGAATGTTGTGGGCTACACAGTTAGCCTTCTGGAGTGATGGGCACGTTTCTTTTAATCTGGTATATGCAACAGATTTCTTCCCATAGTTCACACTGGCATTATCAGCCCCATACGCTGAAATGCTGTTCCAGGGCAAGGAGTGCTGTTCCATAATGTTTGCAATTTGCTGCAGATTCATCAGTCCAAAAGGCCATTCACCACCCCTTCTTCTTTAGAAAAATACCTCACAACAAGTGGAAATAATTTTATGTTCCCCTTGTTGGAAGCATCTGATGAAATTGCAAATGAAGTGCTGGTTTTTGAAGGTCATGCAGGAGGCATTCCAATGAGTACAGTCACAAAACATTTTCGACTATGGCTTCAGCCTTGGTTCTTCCACAAGATAGTTTCTTTGCAATGTCTGAATCACCGTACAACTGGCTAGCCAACTTTATGGCACAGTCCAAGCTGTTATAGGAAATATTGTGCTTAACAGCATGGAACACCTCAGAGGCTTCTGCTGCAATGATCCTAAGTTCTGGTCCCTCATTGTTTGTGTTCCTTGCCCACTTTGTCATCAGGTGACTAGATTTAGCTTGAAGAATAGCAGTCTTATGTTGTTCAGTTGCCTCATGTCGTGCGACATCATTTCTTCCACCGTGGGTCACTAGAAATTCTCTTTTGCAGTACCTGCAGAATGCTTTGACATCACTGCATCTCTCCATCCAGTTGAATTCCATTTTCCAAACATCCTGCCACCTGCACATTCTCTTGTTGCTGGTTGGCTGTGATGAAGCTGCTGCTCTCTTCATTCTTAAAGCTGTACTTACCTGATATGCAACATATTTAGCAAAACTGTGTTAGTGGGTGCAGTAACATATTGGTGCATGAATAAACTGGCTAGAAACAGTGACACATGAAAGAACTGGCTAGAAACACTGGCACTTGAAATCATTGGTTTAAAAAAGACTGGCACCTGATATAATAAAAACATTGGCATATAAAACATGAAGCAGCTTACCGTTCTTTGATATAGATTCAGTAAAGACCTGAGAACTAACTGGCCTTGGCTCTAGATGATTGCCACTGTTAAACGTCCCAACGACCCCGTGTGCAAAAATGGGAAAAGGGGTTTTAGATGGATGAATACAGACACTGGCTTGAAAAACATTGGCATGCAAAAGAACTGGCTTGAAAAACATTGGCATATGAAAGAACTGGCTTGAAAAACATTGGCATGCAAAAGAACTGCCTTGAAAAACATTGTCATACGAAAGAACTGGCTTGAAAAACATTGGCATGCAAAAGAACTGCCTTGAAAAACACTGGCATATGAAAGAACTAGCTTGAAAAATATTGGCATGCAAAAGAACTGGCTTGAAAAACATTGGCATGCAAAAGAACTGGCTTGAAAAACATTGGCATATGAAAGAACTGGCTTGAAAAACATTGGCATGCAAAAGAACTGCCTTGAAAAACATTGGCATACGAAAGAACTGGCTTGAAAAACATTGGCATGCAAAAGAACTGCCTTGAAAAACACTGGCATATGAAAGAACTAGCTTGAAAAATATTGGCATGCAAAAGAACTGGCTTGAAAAACATTGGCATGCAAAAAAACTGGCTTGAAAAACATTGGCATATGAAAGAACTGGCTTGAAAAACATTGGCATGCCAAAGAACTGCCTTGAAAAACACTGGCATGCAAAAGAACTGCCTTGAAAAACATTGGCATACAAAAGAACTGGCTTGAAAAACATTGGCATGCAAAAGAACTGCCTTGAAAAACACTGGCATATGAAAGAACTAGCTTGAAAAACATTGGCATGCAAAATAACTGACTTGAAAAACATTGGCATGCAAAAGAACTGGCTTGAAAAACATTGGCATGTAAAAGAACTGTCGTGAAAAACATTGGCATGCAAAAGAACTGGCTTGAAAAACATTGGCATATGAAAGAACTGGCTTGAAAAACATTGGCATGCAAAATAATGGACTTGAAAAACATTGGCATGCAAAAGAACTGGCTTGAAAAACATTGGCATACGAAAGAACTGGCTTGAAAAACATTGGCATGCAAAAGAACTGGCTTGAAAAACATTGGCATGTGAAACAACTGGCTTGAAAAACATTGGCATATGAAAGAACTGGCTTGAAAAACATTGGCACACAAAAGAACTGGCTTGAAAAACATTGGCATGCAAAAGAACTGGCTTGAAAAACACTGGCATGCAAAAGAACTGGCTTGAAAAACATTGGCATATGAAAGAACTGGCGAATGGAGCAGAAAAGAATTAACATTACAAGCTATTTGAAAAAGGTAATAGTAAAATGAGGTAATGTAGGGGGCATTTTGGCCATTGAAAATGTTGACATTAACACAACTCGTAGAAAACGAAATGCATTATTTTTAGGAAAAATAATTATTTATACGAAAGAACTGGCGAATGGCGCAGAAAAGAATTAATATTACAAGCCATTTGAAAAAGGTAATAGTAAAATGAGGTAATGTAGGGGCATTTTGGCCATTGAAAACTATGACATTAACACAACTCGTAGAAAACGAAATGCATTATTTTTACCACTGAACATAACCCCCACCCCACCAGACAATAAAGCTACACATTTTCATTGTACCAAAAAAACACTAAAATGAGAATGCACAGCGGACACCATAGATCTGATTTAGCTTTTGACCACAGCAGTTAAAAGAAATAAATGTATAGCAATAAGTTACACAGGGCAATGATCTACTAATGAACCTGCCAAACAGCAGCACTGTCAGATTACAATGAAAGCAGTACATTGTAAATTTATTGAAGACATCACTAAAAACAAAAAATACAAACTTGCTACTTATAAAAGCAAACTATCCAGTAACAACGATATGATTTAGCACAATCTCAGATGCACTGCATTAACTTCTGAGCATGCATCCACAAAAAAATAAAAGGAAAAAGTCTGTAAACATTTAACTTTTAAAAATACTTCTTGCAAAAGCAGCCAAAATAAACTACAATGTACGGCAGACTCCATGGACCCCTTTTACCTCAAAAATAGCAATTAATAGTAATTTACCCAGCACAGCGATGCAATAAACAGGCCAAAGCAAAATCAGCACCCCCATATTCACACATTACAAGCAAAGCAGGACATTTCAACCTTATTAAAGGCAGCATAAAAAATAAAATGCACACATTTACAACTATAAATGAAAACAATCTTGAAACAGCTTCAGCAAGTTGGAAACATGTACCTACTAGAATAATAAATGCACTACGTTAACTATTAACATTCCCCTTCAAAAGGTAGACCTGTACCACATGAACATTGACTTGCAAGAACAGGAAAAATTACCCAAACAGTATATCCTAACTTCCTGAAAACAAAATTAATTGCACACATTTCCACACAAAAAAGGACAAACTATGCTCGAACATTTTCTATCTGCAAACAGAAAGTACCCTGAAAAAGCTACGACAATAGAAATACATCACACTACATTTATATTTAAGACTGCCCCCCCCATCAGAAATAAACAAAACTTCTATACACACGGTTCAGCCTTTAAAAAGTAACACTTCCAAATCATACCCCCAACAACAATCACAATTACATATACATACACAGACAGGTGTTATATCTTTAAAATCTACTACTCGAAAATCTCAAAATAACCACTGCACAGATTTAAATACTGCCTACTGCACCCCCATCTACCTCTAAACATTAAAATCTTAAATAAAGCACAATATTCCCATTTAAAACTACTACTTGGAAATCTCAAAATTACCACTGCACAGATTAAAATACTCCATACTACACCCCCCATTAACCTCTAAACATTAAAAACTTAAAGCACGATATTCCCATTTTAAATAACTAAAGCCACAAAATACTATGTACTTACCAGTAACACAGTCTTTGCTGGCCTTGCTGGCTTCCTTCCTACTGGAATGGCTAGCTGGATGACTGGCTCTCTGTCTGCTGAGTGGCTGGGCTGGCTAGCAGGCTCCCTTGCTGGCTTCTTGGCTGGCTGGCTAGCAGGCTCCCTTGCTGGCTTCTTGGCTGGCTGGCTAGCAGGCTCCCTTGCTGGCTTCTTGGATTCTTGGCTAGCTGGCTAGCAGGCTCCCTTGATGGCTTCTTGGCTGGCTGGCTAGCAGGCTTCCTTGCTGGCTTCTTGGCTGGCAGGCTTCCTTGCTGGCTTCTTGGATGGCTGGCTTCCTTGCTGGCTTGCTTCCTTGCTGGCTTCTTGGCTGGCTGGCTTCCTTGTTGGCTTCTTGGCTGACTTATCTCAATCCTTTCCAATTCTGAAACGAAGTTATTAGCAGCTGTAGAGCACTAATACAAATCTGCTCTACAACTGCAACCTTTGTAGGGCTCTTCCAACGCAAATCCATGCCCCCTTCCATCCTTGCAGCCAATTGCTGCTTGAATTACACCACCCGGACCTAACAAGGAATACCTCTAACTGCAGGTCCGGGTTGGTGATGTAGCCACATTGCCATGGAATAACCGGAAGTATTTTTGGCTTTTCCATGCAATTCAACTACACTGAAAAACGGGACTTTTAAAGTCCCACTGCCTGACAATGCGGGCAATGGGATGAAATGGCTCAACCCGTGAGTGCCCCGCTGACAACGGAACAGGTGGTAACCGTATGTGAATTCCAAAACCTACTGGAATATAACCACGGAAAGGAGTCTACACAGAAAGAATGATATGGGGTGATGTTTCTTTAATTCATGTGTATATGCAACAGGCTGAAGTCTAAGCTGCTGCTAATAGACCACAGCCAAGAAGGAGAAGGGTTTTTAGACCCTGTTTAACTTATCACAATCTGCATGAGGTGGAAATATTACAGCACTACTGGGTAGATAGAGACATACTACAGGAACTCTGCAACCTCTGTCATCCTCAACTCAGACCAATGGCAAACCAAGGGGAATCAATACTGGTGGAAAAATTAGTATGTGTAACACTTAGAATTTTAGCTACAGGAACCTTTCAGAGACCAACAGGGGACATGCTGGGGCTGTCACAGGCATCAGCATCCAGGATCCTACATCAGTTCCTGAACGCTATGCTACAACATGCCAGTGACTACATATATTTTTCCCTGTACACGTGAGGACAGGGCCACAAATATGCAGGAGTTCTACCCTGTTGCACACTACCCTGAAGTACTGGGTGCCATAGACTGTAAACATTTAGAAATCAAAGCACCACCCAGGGAACAGGGAAGGGTGTACATAAATAAAAAGGGCTTCCACTCCATTAACTGCCAAGTCATATGTAAGAATCATCTTGAATGTGCGTGCTGGCAGCCCAGGCAGTTACCATGACTCAAATATCTGGCACGGTTTACCTTCATGTGTGCATACTGCACAAGGGCGAACAGCAATTGTCCGAAAGGCATTTTGCAAAGTTTGCAAACGCCGAACGGAAAAAGGTTCGAATGTGCAATGAGCAAATGCACAATGACATTCGTTCATTGCACATTCGGCAATTTGGGGCGGATTGCACTATAGTGGGGATCGGAAAATGGTCCCTTCCCCCACTGTAGTGTGATCTCGGAGTTAGAATATTAAAGTAGGGGGTGGGGGGGCGCATTTATGTTAGAAAATCAGCAACTCTGCTTTTCGATTTGCTGATTTTCGAACATTTAAAACTGTCGCTGTTTTCATTTTTGTGGTTCTGATTCGCTCGTATGAGCAATTGCACCATCGTGTTTCGCTTTTATAAAGGTAAACCATCTGGCACACCTTACAGCTGTATCAGATGTTCACTAGGGATGATATCCCACAGGGTCATTTACTGGGGGATGCAGGTTATGCACTGGAACCATGGCTGATGACGACCATCAGAAATGCACACACACCAAATGAAGAACACTATAATGAAGCACACGTGGAAACAAAAAAATATCACAGAGCATGTGTTTGGGCTGTTGAAGTTGTGGTTCTGTGCCTAGATACTTCTGGGGTAGCCCTGCTGTACATTCCATGTACATGTACTAAAATCTTCACCATCTATGCCATGCTTCACAATCCTGAAAAAACAGCTTCAGCAGGATCAACAAGGGGAAGGGGCAAACATCTCACTCCCACCACCAATGCCACATGCAGGTGAGGAGTCAGAGGGGGAAGCAGCAGCTGCTGTGGGTGCTGGCAGATGTGCATGTGCTCAATATGCCCCTACTTTGGCTAAGAGGCAATGCATAGCACACATGCTCACAACCTAAGGAGCTAAAACCTTCATCTATGCACATACATACATAGATACATACAGTGACACTGATGTCAGGCAACTCTCACAACCTTTACCTACCCATGTAATGGCTGTGTACTCCTAGCATCAGCCCTGACCTAAAATTGTAGCAACTGCTGGATTTACAAGGTGAGTGTTAAACCTGGAATATTAAAAAAAAAATGTGTCACAATACTAATGAATGGCATAGCCTTGCATTCTGTTACTTGGTAATGTAAGTAAGTAAAAGATGGCTGAGTTCTGTAACAATGACGTCAACAAGTGACAGCAGTGACTTATGTGAATACATGTCCTCTATCATTTAATAGGCCTCAAGCATCAAAGATTCACACATTTATACCTGTCAAAAGTACTGATTGTCACAGAACATTCTCAGTTTGGCCTAATACTTTTGTACTGACAAGTCATTAAAGAGAGACGTTAGAAACTGATTACACACATTTCAGTTTCAGATTTCATATCCCTCAGAAAAATCTTAAAAATAGTGATAGAAAAACTGTTTGATTCTATCAACTGTCTAACTTTGTAAGACCAGAATATTTAAAAAGTCTCCCTATTGTTCAGCCTTTGCCCAACGTTTATGTATGGCTTGGTCCAGTTTTGTTGCTGTGAGAGTGTGGGAGGCATGTACACATTACAAAAACCCTGTAAGAAAGTAGTACAATTAGCAAAACTGCATCACAAACACAGATATACTAAGCACTAAGTCAACTATAGACCCTGAGCAAAAGATGCATAATGTATGTATCCCTGAATCCAAAAAATAGAAAACAAGGCTATGGCACAGTTATCATCATTTGCACAGGGTGTTGTGCATGTGTGTGTGTGTGTGTGGGGGGGGGGCAGAAAGCATAGGCTGACACAAAAAGTAAGTGAATGCATGAAAGTAAGAAAAAGAAACAGGCAAACATTTGGATAAAGTATCAATTGGCCACTGAGACAGAATGAGCTTTAAGCCTCACAACTGACCCATGTAACTGTTATGTGTGTGTGTGTCTGTATGGGCACTCCAGGTGAAACTGGTGTGTGAGTGTCTGCAAGAACACAGACCAAGCTCTGTGCTGGCTCTGCATCTTGTTATGTTGGACAGGTGGGAGTCGTGCATGGTACAGGTGGCAGTTCATCATCGTAGTACCCTACCATGAGAACTGGCTCTGCCAGGAGTTGCATTGGTGCATCTATTCCCATGATCAGATGCACTGCTGCTATCCGAATGTGGCTGATGTCTGCTGGATGAGCTCTCATTATGAGTATGCCCAGGACCACAACCTCATAGTCTGCCATGTCTGGGTGTGGACACCTCAACCACTGATGAAGCAGTGGAAGTACTGCCACTATAGAATGTGATCGGGCACTGCCACATCGGCTAACATCAGATAATGTGTCTGACCTACATCCATGTGGATGCCACCCCCTCTCAGCAGACGTTCTATCACAGACACTACCCATTCCATCATGTCAGTCATCTGATCCACTGAACTGACAACATGGTGGAGGCAGTCATGCATGTCAGCCTGTGCCTTGGAGGCCCTTTTGGAATGTGCCTACACCTCTATGACGGCCCTAAACATACGTCGAGTGGCATGGAAAGACACACTTGGATCAGGTAAAGGATGGACAGCAGGCCTCCTCCAAACATTCCAACAACCTTCCTGAGGGGAACCTCACCAATACTTTGGCTATGACCAGAGTCAACAGACACTGAAGCCACAGTAACCACATTAACCTGAGTGTCTCTCCTTCCACATGTCCAATATCTGAGGGCTCATTGGAATGGATTTGCATAGGCCTACTGGCTGTGTCTGATGGAATTACAGAGGATGGCTGAATGTCAATCTCAGTGTCAGAATCAATCTCTGCATCCTCCCCAACTGTGCCTCTGTTTGCATCAGAGTCTGCCTATAACAAGCAACAAACACAGGAAAGAAATTAATAGCTACACTACTACAGTTCAATACATGCCAACAAACTAACACTGCTGCCACTATCACAGAAGCACAGAAATACACACACACACACAGTCCTGACACCCACATCACACATACAGATAAAATAAATACTTCTGGGAACAGCACATCAGTACTGAAATAAAAATGCTTGCCTTACTATGTGCAGATGACTCCACACTTGCTAGGGAGGATGATCCTGGAAGATGTTAAGCAAAACGTAAAGAGATCATCATCACAATAACAGTAACTCAGGATGAAAAACCTTTGGGCTTTTATATGTCCATTAACAATACATTTAACAGAAACTTGGGTGACACATCCATCCCAAACCCATGTGTAATGAACCAGAATGTGTTATTAGCTGTAACAATGTATAACTAGTCCCCTCCAAAAAAAAATGATAAACAAATTAAGTATTGCTGCAAATATTTTACTACATAAGAAATATTTAATAACTGACATAGGTAAACCTACCTAGAAGCTCATCCTGGGACATACTTGTCCTCCCTGAAACAGCAGCACCAACATCAATCACATGCTGTTGTGCACTTTCCACTGATCTCTCTGGATCTCTGACAGTGGACAGGAACTCTTCATTTGGCATTAGTGGTGGCTCTGTAGCAGGCCCCCCCAGAAGCCATCTGTCCATGGGTCACTGCAGGTGCTCTCCTCCAGACTGATGAAATCATGTCAGTGGACCTATGATGCACCTGAGCATATCTTCTGGCGCATTCCCCAACAGTTTTTACATTATTCACTATCTGCTGCCAAATTTGCATTCTTCCAGACAACCCCGAGGTCCTCTATCAAGCAGACAGGCACCATGTTGCTTAAATACTTGGACAATTACATCATTCTTAGTCACTGAAGGGGAGGGGTTGCGGGATTGGGAGGCTTGGGTGCCTTAATCCTAGGTGACATAAAACACAAAAGAAGGATACTGCACATAAATATCATGTAAATAAAAGTCATGCTTAGATATAACACAAAAATAGTTTTTCAATATTACCTACTGGAGGAAAAATATCAAGATATTCAAATATAAAAAAAGGATTTATGTGGTTGTAACCTATCACAGTCATGCACAAAGCAAGGTTTGATCCAAAACAAGGAGAGTAACAATAGCAAAGCAAACCTCTGTATAAACAATTTTCTTTGTGCCAACACAGAAATAGATCTTGGCTCCCCCACCCCCAAAACAACAGACAAATGACATTTTGGTACCAAACAAAAGAATAAAATATCAGTGAATTGTTATAAGTGCTTTCAAAAAACATGTGTACACATTTATCACAGAACATTAATTTTTACATCACATTTCCTGTGATTCTGAACTCTGTTGTCGCTGTGCTGAGTTACTGAGTATTGTCTTGTGGTTTTATTATTTATTATTAAGTATATTTAAACCTTTTAATTGGGGCTAGTTTGTTTAGAGATATTTAAGCTCTTAGAGTACTTGCAAATGTATTTGGTGACACTGTACAGGCCACTCTTAAATAGCCTTGCCAGTCTTGGTCACACTTACCATTTGGATAATAGTAACATTACACAGTAAGATTGGTCACCCTTTGAGAAGGGCTTTAAAGTATCTGATAAGGGGTTCTGGTTGCAGTGATAATTACCTTATGGTGTGGGCAGAAGGGGGCGTAGCTAGTAAACCTGCACCAGCCTTTCCCAGGTGTGTGTTTGTGTATAAATCAAATCTCAAGGTGTGTGTGTGTGTGTGTGTGTGTGTGTGTGTGTGTGTGTGTGTGTGTGTGTGTGTGTGTGTGTGTGTGTGTGTGTGTGTCAGCTACTTGGGCAGGAACATGAAGCACTGGTTGGACAGAGAGAGTGCTGGCAAGACCTGGCTTGAAACCCTGGATAAGGACTTAACTCTATAGCTGTGCCAATGGGGAGTCTTATTGGGGATCTGGAGAAAGAGGCAGAAACCAGCCCCAGACTGACTGTGATCTCTGTGCACTCTTAAGGGAAATTGCATTCTACTGTGTGTGTACTTGTCATCCTCCCAGTGTGAACATCCCTCATTGGTGCTAGTGGTGAGGATTGAGGCTCCTTGATTACTGGGCCAGTGCAGGCTCTGGCAAATCACAAAATGCTTTACAGCACAGGGCCACACCTAGTGGCAAAGCCTGCTGTTGCTCCACTGGCTCTGGCTTTGATGCCCAGCATCTCTGGGATCCAACCTGGCAGTACTGCCTCTGCTGCCGCTGCACTACCTGCACCCTCAGGTAGCACTACCCTGACAGCTGGTGCTGTAGTTCCCTCTGGGAGTACTGGTGGAGGTGGGGATTTTATCACCCACCAGGAGATGCCAGGGTTGGTGCATAGGGTCATGTACAGCACCATTGCTGCACACCTATGCTGGATGGAGTGGCTGCTCTCCCTTATGGTCCATAGGAGAAGATGTCAAGCACTCTAACAGCCAGTGGAGTGAAGGGATGGAGATGACAGTCCTGGGGGTGAGGACTAGTTTCTCACTATCCCCATATTTGACAGGCATGGGCATCTGTTGTCCCCTCCCTAAACCCACTCATGGTGTCCCCTAATGGTCGTGTCCCTCACAGTCCATGTGTCTTGTTTTGTTTGTCCTGTTTGCATCTGCTTCCTCATCTAACCTACTTACCTGACCCAGAAATACCTACTTCCCATACCCAACATTCCTCTCTTACTGAAGTAACAAAAAATAAATGGGCACCTGTCCCACAAAAAATATCTATATCATCCCTGCTTGCCCCCCATTTTATCACTTTCCTATCTACCCCCATTTTAACACCTTTAATCTGGTTAAAAAAAGAAGAATCACACAAAACACATATAAGTAAAAAAAAGCTATGAAGCCCTTCACCATTTGGGCTCTGTGTTTGTGTGGCGTTTGGCACTGTGCACCACTCTTCAATGGCATGGTTATCTCCACACAATGTCTTTTAAACACACTGCACTATGATAACACACAGTGAATGCAAACTAAAAAATGGTGTCATTATAGTATAAATACGCATTTAAAACTATTATGTACACCTGGATTTGAACCCTATATCAACTGGGCTCCAAAAGAAATGTGTTGATGCATTTACACCTGCTGCCACAGAGTCAGCTATGCAGGAGGTGTGTTTCATACATTCAGTACTCAGAACTCTCATCATTTTATTAATGAGGCTCATGATTGCTCACCACTTAACTATGTGCAAACAGAGAAAGCAGTATAAATGTCTATCTCGCATTTGCACTTTGCCATCAATTGTGCAAACCAGCTGCTTGAAAGTTTACATTACCATGCATGTCTTATGTTTATTGTCCATGAAGTCTTCATGCCATGAAACTACATGTAGAAACACAGACAAGGGGAAGGCACTTTTTAAGAAAAGAACACATATTTACACTGCAGCCATCTGTTACCTCTCCCCATCCAAACTTGGTCTCTCAGTACTTGTTCACAAATATATCAACTGCGGTACAGAAATAAGTAACAAATGCTTTCTTATATACCATGCACATCTTTATAATGACAATACACATTCAGATTTTCCAATAGTTCTAGTAATGCAGACAGCTGTTTGAATATAGTTTGTAAAGCTATATCTAAAAATGTACATGCACATTGGAAACAACAGTAAATAATACACATTGCACACACAATCTGATAACGTGCAGAACTTTAATATCTTGACAGTTGTACATGCCCACACATCCATTTCATACAGGCCTCCCAACACCTTCCCTCAAACATCCAGTAATGACGTCATCCATTATAAAGTGTCCTGCAGCCTTGTAAAAGTCAGACTTGTGCTGTGGTGCTTGCATAAAGTACTGAGTTCTCTAGTCCATGTACTTAGGTAGGGGATCTAATCTTACTGCAGTCAACTGGTATGTGTGTGTGTGTGTGTGTGTGTGTGTGTGTGTGTGTGTGTGTGTGTGTGTGTGTGTGTGTGTGTGTGTGTATTCACTTGCTTGAAATTAGAGAGAGCATTTTAAACCAGCATGTTCGACACTACTACTATCAGCTTCCTCTCACCAGACACTGCTGATTTCATCAGTTATAAAATGTTGTCTGACACCCTCCAAGTCAGACTTGCACTTTGGCACTTGCATTAAATATGTAGGCCTCTAGTCAGTGTACTTAGATAGGTGTGGGTTCTGTTCTCACTGCAGATAACTGGTGCATGTTTGTGTTTGTGCAATTGCTTGATATTAGAGGGAGCATTTTACACAACTACAGTGGACACTGCTATTACCATCTTTCTCTCACCAGACTCTGCCAATGTCATCATGTACCATTAGATTTGTGGCTGTGCATTTCCATCAGGGCATGGTCAGAGACTGGCCTGTAGACCAGACTCAAGTCACTTCATCCTGTACAAGAAGTGTCAGGGCTTTCTGTCTATCCACGTACATCATTGCATGATTTATAGGCCATGTATATTCTTGTTGTGAAGCCCCTGTGGTCTTTTCAGCTGCTGCAGGGGTCTGGGTGAGGTACATGCAAAAGGGAGCACTGTACTCCAGTTGTGTTCTGATCCGGTTTGAGGTTGTATGTTATATAACATCCTCAGACCTGGATAAGATGGCCTGACTTATGAGGTGCATGATGTAGAAGGCTTTCCTTACAACTGTGGAAATTGTTGGGCGAAGTTCAGATTGCTATCTGTGTTCCCAGGTCTTGCATCATTGGGTTTGAGCTTGGTGGGGTGTTGTCAGTGCTATAATTAGCAGGGAATTCCACTTTGCAAAAGGCAAAAATAATGGCACTTTTTTCATTTATTTTCAGACCATGTGGCTTTGGCACCAATCATTTGTCTGTATTAGACCCTCCTGTAATATGTTTACATCTTTGGTGGACTCAGTGATTGCACTCAATTTGCAATCATCAGCAAACTTGGTAAACCAAAGGCTGTATACTTTAGCTTAGACTTACGAGAAATAGATTCTAAACAGTAAAGGGCCCAGCACAGATCCTTGTGGTATGCTACTGGTGATGGCTCTACTGGTACAGGCTGAGTCACCAGCTTTGACAGTATGTGTTCTGTCGGTGAGCCAATTGCCTAACCATTTTGTTATGTAAGGATTAATCTCCAGTTTTTTAATTTCTCCAAATATTTTAGTTTTCTAATACCATGACAGGAATGGACACCATTCCTAAGTCAAAGTATGATTAAAGTTCATGAAATTAGTATTGTTTCAATCTTTGATGTCAGCCAGAGTGCTCTTCACAGCACCTGTCAATGTGCCCAGTAATGACTCCTTCTACAATTCGTATGGAGTTACATGTATTGGTAACATATCTAAATATGATTCTAGATTCTTTTTTATAAAACAGTGTAAGAAACTTCTCTGTGTGGAAGGTTTTCAGTCCATATATTTCTAGTTAATCACTGTATATTAATCAGATCAGACAATAGTAGTAGAAGCAGCGAACGTAAACTCGTCAAGTCAAAAAGTAATAATAGAAAATATATAATTCTACAGCATTACTAAGTATTCGAAAGTAATCCAAGCAAGGCAGGCAGTCTGTTTCCAGTCAAAAATCCTTTATTAAGTACACAGACAAGCGATCCAAGTAAAACAAAAATAGAGTAATAATTTCCTCACAAGCTTTCTAAATATATATATACTTTTTATCAGGCATGGGAGCGGTTTATTGTGCTGTAAAACAAAGTGTTATTGGTACACATGTTAAATTCACATCCCTTCCCCCATCAGTGTGACATTCGAGCTGGTCCTGCCCTACCTAGTAGCTGTCATAATAATATATAGCCCTAATGCACTTTAATGGTACATCTTATTTAACCAAATTATTAAGTAGATTATTAAGTCTGTGATTTTATACAAGGCAATATACTACATGGCTGGAAATATATCAACCTTAGTTCATTTTGCGATCAAAAATTATATATAAATATATACATATACATTTTGTGTGTTAAACAACACAGACTACATGCAGCATATCACATGCTATTTACGTTTATTGACGATGTCTTTATTGTGTGGGAAGGTGACACCTTGCAGCTTGGAGATTTTATCACTTACATCAATCAAACTACCCCCTTCCTGAAGTTTACCTCTTCCCATAGCTGTACTTCAACCACTTTCTTAGATATGCAGATTTCCAAGTACACCAACAATAACAGAATCACCACTGATCTATTCAGAAAACCAATGAGGGTTAACACTTTGTTTTACAGCACAATAAACCACTCCCATGCCTGATAAAAAGTATATATATATTTAGAAAGCTTGTGAGGAAATTATTATTCTATTTTTGTTTTACTTGGATCGCTTGTCTGTGTACTTAATAAAGGATTTTTGACTGGAAACAGACTGCCTGCCTTGCTTGGATTACTTTCGAATACTTAGTAATGCTGTAGAATTATATATTTTCTATTATTACTTTTTGACTTGACGAGTTTACGTTCACTACTTCTACTACTATTGTCTGATCTGATTAATATACAGTGATTAACTAGAAATATATGGACTGAAAATCTTCCACACAGAGAAGTTTCTTACACTGTTTTGTTTTTAGACCCACTACACTTTAGTGGGTTGTTTTGAGACTTCGGGGATACCACGGAGATTACTTGTTTTTAGATTCTTTTTTATAAGACCTGTTGCTCCTACTACCATTGGAACTGTCTGGGTATCTTTCTTCCACATTTTATTCATTTCTGCCTGCAAATCCTGATTTTTTATGATTTTGTGTCTCTGTGCGCAAGACACTGTAGTCACTGGGTGTAGCGATTTCAGTGATCAATGCTACTCTTCTCTTCTTTTCATGCTGCACTATATCTGGTTTTCTCGTATCTGTATTTTAAACTGTTGGCAATGGGTGATCCCATGTGATGTAGACATCATTATTTTCTATGATGCTTTGTGGATCATGTTTCCAGTGTTTTTCAGCTACTTCGGTATTATAATGTTTGTACAATTCCAAGTGCAACAGTCTTGCCACATTATTTTGCCTTTTGGTATACAGTCCTTCTGCCATTAGTATATCACAACCAGCAACAAGGTGTGCAACTGTTTCCAATTCTGTTTTACAAAACCTACATTTGTCTGTTTCTCCCAAATGTTCAATGGACTTTGTAAACCAACATGTACATAGCCCACCATCTTGGGCCATCAGTATTAACCTTTCATCTTTTGGTTTGAATTTGCTTCTCCTTAACCATTCCTGCATTCGATCCTGGTCAACATGAAGTTCTTCTAGGAATTTTCTATACTTGCAATTATATTTATGTATTTTCAACATTTCTTGCCTTCTCTGATCCTTCACCTTATATTCTTTATTTTGTTTTTCGCTTCAGTTAATGCCTGATTTTTATCTACTTCTGGTTTGATTTTCCTTCCCACTTGAAGCCAATGTGCTTCTGCTAGACTAAGAAGGGAAGTTATCTTAGATTTATTCTCCTTGTGTTTCAAAACTTTCACTATGTTTGGGTCTTGTGAGGTCAGCAGATATGTATGCAGTCTCATGATTGCAGATCTATACATATAATCAATTTCAAGGAGACCCATACCTCCTTCGGAATGGGGAATATATAATCTTGGTATGCACTGATTTTTATAAATCATTTGATGAGCATGAAACATCCTTCTTGTTTTCCTGTCCAGGCTATCAAACACCTTTTGGGGCCAGTCAATCATTCCAAAACTGTAAGTTAGGACAGGAAGAGCAAGTTGGTTTATAGCTTTAATTTTTTCCTATAGGTCAAAGCTGTTTTCAGGATTAATTTAAGTCTTCTAAAATATCCCTTACTAAGTTTTATTCACATTTGTTCATATTTTATTGTTGATCCTTCATCAGTTCCCAAATATTTATACACTCACTCTTGCTCAAGTTCTTTTATATCACATTCTTGTCCTAAACTGATGTTTTCTTGGTACTGCAGCTTTCCTGGTTTAAAGGTTGCTTTTACACATTTAAATAGACCAAATGACATATTTATATCATCCAAAAAAGTTTTGACTACTTGCAGTTGTGCTTTCAGTTCCTCATCTGATGAGCTATACAGTTTTAAATCATCGACAAACAGAAGATGAGCAGTTGTGCTTTCAGTTCCTCATCTGATGAGCTATACAGTTTTAAATCATCGACAAACAGAAGATGAGAAGCTTTTAAAGTCTGTCCCTTTCCCTAGGGGCGCCATCTTTGAATCTGCCCACCTTGCTGCTGCTGTGCATGCTTGGCTGCGTGCTACAACTGTGTAGTAAGTTAGTATTTTGTTTATGACACACTATTTTTGTGGAACAGTATGGCTAGAATGTTTTTGCTTGGGTATATATGTTGATCTTGTAAACGCGAATGCGTTTAGCTATAAGGCAGTGCTTTAGAATTGGGATTGTGCTATTGCTAGTCCCTAGATGATTAGCTACGCATCTATGAAGTTTCTATGAACGCAAATGCGTTTACCTCTGTTACCTTGTTTGATTTGTTTGTCTTGTGTATTACACACACATTTTAGAGGAACAGCATAGTTTTCACTAAAGCTTGTGTACATCTGGTGTTCATGTAAACGCAAATGCGTATTGCACAAACTCTTCCGAGGAACTGTATTGCTTAGATGCTTTAGCCTCTGTACATGTGGTGTAGATGTAAACGCGAATGCGTTTAGCTTTATTATATTACTTTTGAAGAGAGATTGCTCCTAAACGAGTCTCTATATATGTTAGCTTTGCTAATACATGTTTCTGGAAACGCGAATGCGTTTAGTTGCAGGTTTGCCAGTTTCCATATATTTTAACTTTGTTTACACATATTTTGGTAAACGCGAATGCGATTAACTATAAGTTTGCTTAAACTGGACTTCCTCCTATGCTAGCCGCTGTACTATCAGCTATTTTAGCGTTTGTTCTATCCTGCATTTAGCGACTGCTGATTATCAAGCTCTCTCTGTATATGTTTACTGTTCTGCCCAACAGTGTAGGTACAGCTGTTTATTCACTGTTTTTGTGTCTTACATTGCATATTCCTACTCTGTGCCTTGTCTAACTATACTGCTCTAAGTGGAGCTGTAGTGGCCTTACTTGTGTAGACTGGGCTGGGATCCCACTCTGCTAAGGCCCCCCTTTCAGCCTACCTACTTATAGTTACTAAATGTGTACTCTGTCTATATCATCCTTTATGGTTGTGTTTAAGTTATAGCTTGCAATTAGCCTGTTATGTGATTTACCTATAGCATCTACTTTGCCTAAATGTTGATTTTCTCTGCTGATATTGCCTGACCTAGCCTGACTGTATGTATATCATTTTACTGATGACTATATGAATGTCTTTATACTGATACTGCCTGATCTAGTTTGACTGCAAGCATTTGATTGTGTTTTTTTTTGCTCTGCTCATAACTTGTATAACTTGTGTTGCTCTGCATGTATTCTGCATAGAGATTCTGTATGTTATATTTTATTTTAACATTATTTTTTTTTTTTCTCCCACGTTTCCTCTTCTACCAGCTATCCCCTGATTGACCCTGTGGTTTTGGCCTGGGTTGTATCTCACTACTATTCTCTACTAGGGCGCTCCCTGCTTAATACCCTTGGAAACGTCCAGGACATTGTCTTCTCTTGTTTCCCACTACCACCAGATTACAAGAAAGTATGTCTACCTTCATCATGCTGTGTTAGGTTTTAATCATCCATTCCTGCTAAGTTTACTGATTGCCACTAGCCAAGCAGCCTGCAGCTACCCCTTCCCCTCTATCCTCCATTACCTCCTCTCACTTTCCTTGAGCTACTACCTAGCTTATCCTCTCTCTCCCATTAGACTACCTCTAAACTCCTTTGTATGCTTACTGCACCTCTGCACTTGTCCACTAGATGTCACTCTATCCATGTCTTTCCTTAGTATACTAGTATTTATCTTTACCTTATTCTTCTAATCTCACCCTTCCTACCCCTATCCCTTTCCTCCTTCTTATTGCTCTCTCTTTTCCTCTCCTGCTAGGCTACCCTCTCTTGCCTGGTTCCCCTAGCTTTTTGCTGATACTTTTTCCTTTCTCCTCTGGTCTACTCTGTGTGCCCTGCTCCGTTCGCCCTGCGGGCTCACTCCGCTCCCCTCCCTACCCCCAATTCCCACCCACCCCCAGGGGTCCTAACCTTATATTTCTCTGATCCCACCCATTTCCTAACTACCCAATCCTTCTGCTTCCCACCAATTTTAAACCCCTCCCCCCTCCACACCCCACATCCTCCACATACCTCCCTCCATTAGTTACTAACATCCCCATCCTAAGGCCTCCTTTCTCTTTCCCTATCACTCACTTCTATTAACATTCTACACTCTTTTCCTTTCCCTCTATCTTGCAAATACCTTAACATCCTTATCACTAGACTTACCTCTTTATTATTCTTCCCTGTTAACTTTAACACTGACTACCACCTTGCTAACCCTGGTCTTATATCTCTACGTTAATCTCTTCTACCTTACTCACCCTCAATAATGACCCTCAACTTATCCACACAGCTTATACTCTCATTACTACTCACACTACTCTCATCTCTACCTACCTCCTTTCCTTCATAGAATACCCACTCTACATTCAACCCTCCAATAAACAAAAAACTACTTCTACCTTCCACACTCCTCTCATTTCATTCTTAAATGTCAACACCACCTTTAGCTACAACCTAGCCAAATTCCATAGGCACTCTCACCTCACCTACACCCTTTCCTCAGATAGGAAAATAAAACTTCTACCCCTTCTCAAGAGCAACCTTACACCTGCTCCTGATGACTCTACCTTAAAAGACGGTGATATTCACCCTAACCCTGGCCCCATAAATCCTTCTCCACAAACATCCAGACTATCCTCAAATAACACCCTACTGTTAGGTCATCTTAACATACGCAGTGTAAACAACAAAGTACCCTACCTACATGCTCTCCTAGATACTCATAGTTTTGACATTCTCTGTCTCTCCGAAACCTGGCTTAAGCCAGCTACCAAAGACACTGAAATTATACCCCAAGGATATAATATACTAAGGCTTGACCGTACTAAACGCAAGGGTGGTGGAGTTGCAATTCTGTTTAAAAATCACCTCAACATCACTACCCTGTCTGCCTGTCCAACCCAAGACAATAAAGTGGAAGCCGTCATTAGTAAACTCCAACTAAATGCAAAAAAAGCCCTTTATATCATCTGTATGTATATACCTCCTGGTAACAATATACCTATCTTAGAAAACTTTCTTAGCTGGGTCTCTATCACCTACCCCCAGGAAACTATAATTCTTGGTGACTTTAATATCGACTGGAATACCATCAACACTGAAAATCCCACCTCTCACATCAACCTAAATGGTTTCACACAAACCATTACCTCTACTACAAGGTTTAACAAACCAAGTAAAAAGCAAACCATTTTAGACTGGATACTAATAAACAAACTTAACATCACATACAATGTAGGTACTTTGCCTGATGACCTCAGTGATCATTGCTTAACCTTTATCACAAGAGAGAAGAATGACCTTCCTCACCTTCCTAATATTAGAAATACTCGATCTACCAAACACTTTAAAACGGACCTATTTCAAAACGAACTCAGAGCCTGTAACTGGAACCCCTTAAAAATACTTCCACTTAACGAAGCAGTATCATTCTTCAATTCTACTTTTCTTTCCATCCTGAATAAACATGCTCCCGAACGTACCATTAGAATGAGGTCAAAAACAGCCCCATGGCTCTCAAATGAAACAAAAAAACTTATCCTCTCTAGAAACAAAGTCTGGGCCAAATGGAGGCACCTTAGAATAAACTCTGATTTCCTTCACTTTCGTCAACTAAGAAACCTGACCAAAAAAGCTATATTAAATGACAAAAGAAAGTTTTACTGTGAACTACAAGAAACCCATTTTAATAAACCAAAACAATTTTGGTCTTCCGTCAATAAACTCCTTTCCCCAGGTTCAGTCAAAACTCCCTCCCCACTCAATGCTGACCCAGACACCCCTGATCAAACTGCCAATGCTTTCAACTCCTTCTTTACTGAAACCATTCAATCTCTTGCAAGTCAACTGAACACTAATAACTTCTACCCTCCAAATATTTTAGCAAGCTCTTCCTACAACTTCTCTCTACAACCAGTCTCTACCTCTTTCATCCATCGACTTCTCCTCAAACTGAAACCTTGTACACCCTCTGCTGACAAGCTTCCCTCCCTCTTTCTGCAAAAGGCTGCCAAAGAAATTGCCTACCCAATTTCTATACTTATAAATAGAACCACCCAAGAAGGAACTATCCCTGACATCTGGAAAGTTTCTCATATTATCCCACTACACAAAGGCGGTAACTCTATAGAGTATTCTAACTTTAGGCCAATTGCACTTCTCTCACCTTTAGCAAAGATTATGGAGAAGTGTATTCATCAACAACTTGTTCAATATCTGTCCCTACACAATATCTTAGCTAACTGTCAACATGGTTTTAGACCCCACCATAGCACTACCACTGCCCTCCTTTCCTTTGTAGATACTATCAATAGCAATCGCAACAATAACCTTCTCTCTTCTGCACTATTCATTGACCTTTCAAAAGCTTTTGACATGGTTAACCACTCTTCTTTAATTAAGATCCTGGAATCCCTCTCATTTGATAAACTTTCCATAAAATGGTTTAACTCATATCTCTGCAACAGACAACAAGCCATTCTCTGGGATAACCACATCTCCTCCTTATTGCCCATTTCTATTGGAGTCCCTCAGGGCTCTATTCTTGGCCCACTTCTCTTCTCCCTCTTTATTAATGATCTCCACTCTGTTATCCCACAAGCCACCTGCATTCAATACGCTGACGACTCCACAATTATTTGTTCAGCAACCTCATCTTCTGACCTAATCACACTAACCCAAACTATCTTCAACACAGTAGAAACATGGTTTACTAGACGATACCTCCTCCTTAATGCTAAAAAAACCAAACTTCTTCTCTTCACCCCCACCACTCGTACCTCCCCACTACATTTTACCATCCTATCTAACAATAATACTGTCATCTCTCCAGACTCTACAACTAAACTGCTTGGAATAACCATTGATAACAATCTCTCTTTTGATCAACACATTAACAACACTATCAAATCTGTAAACAGAAAAATGGGATCCTTATACCGGATCAAACCATTTCTCACCCCATCAGCAAGAGCCACTATCGCCCACTCTCATCTTATATCCACTCTCTTTTATTCCTCTCCTATCTTTACTAACCTCAAGAAATCTAACTTAAACAAACTAGCAACTTGCTACAATAACATTGCCCGCTTCGCCACTGGCAACCCCTTTAGAACCCATCACTGCCTTAATTTGAAACTTCTAGGCTGGCTAGAACTACAAAACTATCTTACACTGACACAACTTTCTATTGCACACACAATTTTGTACCAACCTAATAACACTCCAATTCTTTCACAGCTTTTACCCCGTTATAACAATCTTACCTCCCTTCGCTCCTCTTCTAAACTCTTGACCAAACCCATAAAAGCTCACAACTTAGCTGGTGACTCACTATTCACTAATACCACAGGCCAAGTATGGAATTCTCTACCTAGGGATATAACACTAATCACATCCCTACCCCTCTTCAAACAACATATCAAACTGTACTTCCAAAATCACTGGCTTTGCTCATGTAATACTCCTGACTAACTTTTCTACCCCCCTCTCCTGACCTTCAACCTCTCCTGGTGCTTTATATCTAGCATATACCTTTCCTCTCACTTCAATTTCACTCTTTGTTCTGACCTATTTTTCTTACCTTTCCCATATCCTCTTGTTAGTCTCTCTTTTTTTCTCTCATCTCTTGACTACTATCTCATTCCTATCCTCTCACATTACTTAATTCCTCCTCCTTCTCTTTCCACTCTATTTTTTATTGTAGTAGGAGCCTTATGGCATAGCCTGTATGGAATTTATTAAGTAGCCCTTGAAACTGTCCTATCTCTAGTCAGGACTTTTAATGATAATGTACCTTCTCTTTGTGAATTTGATTCGCCTAGTTTATTATTAGCAATTTGTACTCATTCTTGTTTTTTACGATTGTTGTCTTACTTGTATTCTTTGTGATTATTAAAAGTATGTCTCACTGTTATGTTCTATGTGGAGCTTTTCTCCCCGGGCCTCTACTGAAAATGGAGATATATCCAGCTAGACTAGCCCGGTTAACAAATGTAAAATAAAATAAAATAAATAAATTTACACTTTTTTTGCTTTCTAGAAGCCAAATTATAGCCATGACCTAATCTGTTAAGCAGACAGCTTAATGGGTTAAGGGCAAGACAAAAGAGCAAAGGTGACAGAGAGTCACCCTGGAACATCCCCCTTTGGATTTTCATCCCTGGAATAATAATTTCCTCTTTATCACAGCTTAGCTGCAAAGTGGTTTCCCACTGTTTCATGGTCACTGTGATGTAGTTTATCAGTGTAGGGTGTATATTTTATGTTTTTAAGCACTCTTTTATCCATGAATGTGGGATACTGTCATCTTTTTTCTGTAGTCAATCAATGCTGTACTTAGATTCTTCCCCTTTTTACAGTTCTCCACTATGACTTTATTTAACAACAAATGATCCTTTGTTCCATATGAGTTTCTTTTATTACCCTTTTGTTCGATTGCCATAATTGAGTTTTCTTCTAAATGACAATAAATTCTGTCAGCATCAATTCCAGTGTATAATTTATATGTCGTCAAAAGGTAAGTCATTGGTCTATAATTTTTAGGGTAGCTTGCAGGTTCACTCTTAAGTAGGAACACTGTTTTTCCTGTTGTTAGCCAGGTTGATGTCTGTTCAGGGTACACATATAAACAGTTCTTATGCATGGCTAAATCATTGTGCAAATATGTTAATACTTTTAACCAGAAGTTAGGTTCTGCATCTGGGCCTGGGATTTTCCAATTACAGGCTTTTTAACTTTGTTTCAATCTTTCTAGGTGTTACTTCATCCCATTTCATATCCTGTATCTTTGAATTTCTTATTCTTTCTTTTACTTCTTCTATTCATTTAGCATCTTTGTTTTGTTCCACAGGATCTTCATAAATACTTTTCTATAATGTATCAATTTCTTTTTTGGTGGTCTTTCAGTTCCTTTTACCTTTTTTCCCATTTCTCTACAAAACTTTTTTGGGTCATCAATAAATTATTTATTTTGTACTTTTCCTTTATATTTATCTGTGTATCTTCTAAGTTTCTCCATCTGGGAGAGGTTCTCAATGATAACTTAGTGGGGGATTGTGTCAGAACCCTTGGCAAGATCAAGATAGTTGGTATACACTGTCTTAACTTCATCCAGGGGTTTGATAATAAGTATGATCTATCTTTAACGAAGACAAATTGGGTTGGGTCTAGAGTTTGAAGGACACCTATGTCCTTGTTGATAAGGTCCATGATGATTCTTTCCATGGCCTTGCAGATGAGACTGGTTAGACGTACAGGTCTATAGTTCACAGGGTTGGTTCTTGGCCCTCCTTTGTACAAGGGGATTACTGCTGCTGTTTTCCACTCTGCTGCAGCTAAGCCAGTTCTTAGGCTATGGTTAAAGAGGACACTAAATTAGTCAGCTAGGTCCTGTTTTAGATTGCTTAGTAAACAACCTTGGGATGTTATCTAGTGCCATTGAAGTTTTTAACCTTGGAGAGCACAGATATGACCTGAAGTCTAGAGATACTGGGCAGGGGACCAGCGTCATGTATGCTTCGGGTTATGGCTGGTGGGGCCAACTGCTTGAAGTTTACACCAAATTTGTCAGCGAGCAGGTTGGCCATTTCCTCCAGTTCAGCTTCATGTGTAGACTCCTAACATTAAACAGCAGAACTTTGATTTTCCCTCCAGTGGATGTTGTTATGTCAAAACTTTTATTGCTTTCACATTGCCTAACAGAGGCACTGTGGGGAAAGCAAGCACCTTTGCCAGTATCCAACAGCCTAGAGGACACAGGTTCAGACCATCTCTGGCAAAGCAGCATGGCTTGTCAACCATGTAAGCACAGACCAAGAGATACTGGATCCCTCTGGACTGACACCAGAAGCTACTCCAATAGTTGAAGTCCATCAATTTTGTTTATATTGTGGCATCATCCTGGGTGAAGGTAGAACGCTGATTAGGGCTAGGGTCATACCTGCCTGGGTCACATAATCTGACAGTTCAGTCATGTGTCTCTTCATATAGCCCTGAGAGGTACATTATAAAAACAAATGCACAATCTAGAGATAATGTAGACATCACACCCCTATGAGCAGACCAAGTGATATCTGACCTATGTACTGAGGTAGATGCTATGCGGAATGTCCCCCAGCATGTGCCCACAGTGGTGACTACTCCCTTATATGTCACACAACTCCTGAGTATATGCAGGAAATCCACATCAAAGGCCATAATACTTTGAAAGTTCACAGCCTTCATCACACCAATAAGTGAGTGCAATGCACCCTTCTTCATGTACCTCTCTACACATCTTCCTGGGATGTGTAACTGAAGTGTAGCACCTTTGCCACAGTGAGCTCCCACACATCTTATTTACCATACCTAGGTATTCTTCTTGTTGCATAAACATTACTGTCTAATGGTGCAGAACCCCCATCAAGGTGTTATATCAGATGGATGTGTGATACCTGTTCCAGGATGCACACAGTACATACATAGCTGTCTGACAACATTAATGACATGGGTTACATTCGTGACAGTGTGGATTGTGCCATATATATATATATATATATATATATATATATATATATATGTGTGTGTGTGTGTGTGTGTGTGTGTGTGTGTGTGTGTGTGTGTGTGTGTGTGTGTGTGTGTGTGTGTGTGTGTGTGTGTGTGTGTGTGTGTGTGTGTGTGTGTGTGTGTGTGTGTGTGTGTGTGTGTGCCATGCACACCTATCAACTAGCCTGGATTGATCATAACGTCAGATACAAGTATAGTAGTGTCCCTCCTAACACCTCCAGTAAATGCTGACATCTCATAATAGTTGAACAAGTTTGTTTCTGGAGAAATATCTATGACCACTCATAATCATATATGTTATGTTAGAGACATGGGATTACTGTTAGTATTACTCTGATATTGTCCATGATTGTGCATGCTTCTGTTTACTGTTGTCCATGAGCCTGTAAATATGTGTCCCACTTGGTGGAGACCTCTGCCGACTTTGCAGTCATATTTAGGGAACTCATTTTCCACAGCTTCACAATATGCATCTAACCCCTATTGTATACAACATCCCTCATAGATGTCTTCTGCATTGTTCAGGTCAGGATGCTTATATCACAAAGACATCTTCTCCAGTGTTATGTCACCTTGTGTGACAGTCACATAATATACATTTTCACTGTGCAGTCCATACTGTACCATGTTGATATGTGATTAGTGTTCCTAATTAGTGTTCCTGCTACAAGTGTCTTCAGTTACATGCCCTAATTTTCTCTACATTAAGATGTTTTGCTTATCCTCTTTCTCTGTGCTCATTCCTACAGTTCATCTGTATGTCCCTATTCAATACACACATTTCCCCTGACTGTTTATTTTAAATGGCAGTCCATATACCTTTACGGATCATTTACACAAGTTTTGTTCAGTATGCCTGAAATGGGATTCCACAATACTCTGTGTATTTGGACTGTACACATTGCTATATTATTAACCCTGGTAATCATTGTGGCAGTCTGAGCAATTGCGCACACCTTGTTTATCCATAGGTAAACAGGTCTACATGTCTGCTGTTGTTCGTGTTGCTTTACAACATTTTCTGGCCGGTAACACTGTTGCTAGCCATGAAACCGTGCTTGTTTATATTCAAATGCGGTATGCGACATGACTATGTAAAGAGCACTGCTGCTCACCACACAAACATGTAAACCTACACAGAGTTTATTGAATCCCCAGGTACAGCTAAATTGCAAATAAAAAAAAATAAACAGCATTTGTGCAGTCTGGAATTATAAGAGTATACTGCAGAATATGCATGTAAATAATACACATGTAAAGAAATGGACTTGTTTCATGTAAAAATACGTAATACTAACTTTGCTTATTTATAATGCACTTTATGCAGGTTGTATAGGATTGGCTTTGATCTGTAATCACACATCCAAGATCAAACAGCATTATGATGCACAATATTTACTTTTAGTAACCCCCTACACACAGTCGCAAACCCCACCCATAAGGCTAATGTATTTTGATCTAATGTTTGCCTACCAGTGATGTCACATTGCATTTAATGAATATTTATTACTTGCATGACCCACAGCAAGAAATGCCTGTTTTACATTAAACATTCTCATTTAACATAAAGAAACTCAACAGTCAATGACAAGATGATTTTTTTATTATATACTACCTGCAACGCTGAGATGTAACATGCTGCATTAATAAAAAAATACAGAAAAACTTTATTATTATTGGAAAAAATATGTGCAGTGAATTTCAATAATTAAGAGTTGGGGTTAATATCCTTCTTATCAGTTTCTAATGTTTGCAAGTCTAGGAAGGGTATGTTTACCCTTTTTTTTTCTTCCAACACAAAACCGACTAGTAGACAGAACACTCACAGGAACCCACCTACATACCTTTCCACTTCCACCTCTCGCTTTTCTATCCATCTCTCCCCCGCACCACACACACACACACACACACACACACACACACCTCCACTGCTCTCACTGTCTGGTCTCTTCATCATTTCATTAACTGTTGCACATACATACTGATTCTGTAGGAGAATTTGTCAACAACTGTAATTTATTTTCACACTGTTGTACTTGATTTTTGTTCTGTTTACTCATCCACATATTCTGTGGACTTTGATTGTTGCAAGACTGCTTTCCAGACAAACTTACTGTATACACAAATATAACATTATGACTCAAATGGTATTTATTTGTCTTGTATTTGCTGTCTACTATTAATGTTTGATTTTACCTGAGCTATGTATGCATTCTCAGGCTTAGCCTGAAAAGGGTCCTCTCGGGTCAGTGCTCTACCCGAGTTAACAAACAGGTAAATAACAGATAATAAGGGATAATTTGAAGCCGCGGTGGTGCAGCGGTAGCATTCCTCACAGCAAGAGGTTCTCCCGTTTGATTCTCGGCTGGAGCGCCTTCTGTATGGAGTCTGCATGTCCTCCCGCGGTCGAGTGGCATTCGCAAGACATGCATGAATGGGCATGTCTTTGTTGAAGGTTGGTCATCAGGCTGGCACCTCAGCACCATAAAAATCAACTGCCAATCATTAGCGGACTGGAGTTCTGCAGTGGCAACCCCTAACCGGGAAAAGCCGAAAGAAAAACAACAACAACAATAAGGGATAATTTGCAGGATGGGTCAAGGCCATTTCATATTCCTGGAATTCTTGGATGTGTTTTTAAGTAAACCATAAGATCAGGTCTCACTTAAATATAGTTTGTTAGACATAAATGCAGTATTCTCTTTCCATAGGCCTAGAAATGCAGCCATGTTAAAGCAGGCCTATATCTTTATTTTATATTATATGCAGTTTCAGTTAAGTGCAGCTTCAGTTGTAAGGAATGTTTCAGTGAAGGATATAGATGAGCTCAGAGAAATAACCTACAGTCAAAAATACTGATAAAGATAAAATTGCCTTACAGAATGTGCATTACATTGAGTACAAACAGATCTTGTCTAGATGGTATGAGGCTTGGGAACCAAGGTTAAAGAGATGTGTAGAATGTGTTGGAAATTTACAGGGTTTTGGTATTATTTTGAGAGATTTCTCTAGGCAGAAGTCAGTGCAGTTCACTTCAGTTTGTTACTGATATTCACGAGATGAAGTGCAGACGTTTGGTACTGACACAAAGGAAGTCAGTACAGTAGTCCTAGTACAAAAATCAGGACAAATGCCCAAATGTCCACCAAGTAAGCAGTATTAATTCTGCCATTCAGGAGGAAAGGAATAATTCTGAGTACAGAAGGTACTGACAGTATAATTCAGTCTATTTCAGTTTATCAGCGCTGTTATTAAACAGTGAGGTTAGATAGTGCTGACATACAACACCACTGTAAGCTGTTAGTACATAATAAATCACCGTTATCAGATTTAAGTGAGTGCAGACTTTTATTCCGAAAGGTACAAGAAGATTTGTCACATAAAGGAGAAACTAAGATATTTGGCATTTGTTCTGCACAGATCTGAGTAATTAAAAGATAAAAGACTTTTCTTACAGTTTCTTACAGGTATTTCAATTCTTACAATTAAATTAATTAATTTTTACAATTGAACATAGAATCAAATTTGGCGTCAGACTTGCATCTCCACATAAACTCATCAGAATGCAAGGGCATCAACCATCTGAAATGGAACTGCCTGAGAGAAACGTGTAAAGTGCAGATTTGTTTATCCCCGTATTGGTAACTGTAAATGGTAAGACATTAAGCAGGTAAAAAGTTAATGTGACAATAAAAACTAAAATGTCTGCCAAAACAAATGGCACAATGCATATTTGTATTTATCTATCTATAAAAAACAGAAAAACTAGTAATCTAAAAACTTTGTTGATGAGCTCAGTCACAATAATTTCCAAAAATCATGAAACTCAGGTAGTGTTCCAAAGCAAAAAGCTCTATTCGTTACAGACAAGCGATCCTCAGTAACAAAAAAATCAGAAATATTTTAACAATGTTAAACATATCAGCTTTTATACACTTAGAAGTAGGTGTGGAAAATATATGTATTGTTTAATTTTAAACCAGCCTATTCCAAGTAAACAACATAAACAGCCCCATAAAAGTGCTTTAAAAACAGTAAGTACCTACTCCCACACACTACTACTTAAATCAAATTAAATCCTAGTTAAGGAATACACTACCTACCTAATTCCAACCCACATTCCAAAATCAGGTATTAAGAAAAGCATAACAGACATGTAAATAGACTGACTTTTAACTAAAATCACTTTCGGCTAACTAATATAAAGCTTTCATCAGGTCTGTGACAACAACTAAAATCATATACATAGATAAGTAAAAAGAGCTAACTAGATAGATACAAGAAAAGACATGCAAAGCTATCTAATCATAAACATAATTTAATTAGAACACTATAAATATATATTTTTGTAATACTATCTAATAAGCCTCTATCCAAATGTACTGATGTGCTTAAAAACTAAGTTATTTACAGCTCAGAAAAATTGTCAGTGCTTTCCAGTTGAGAGAAAAAAATACCTGTCATGACAGTTTTCATGTTTACAGCCTCAAGAAATGATTCTATGATGAAAACTAGTTGAAAAACCGCACAAAAATACAGAAAACAGTGGATGAGGTAATATAGTAATGTATAAAAGTGTGCAGGTGTGTGCATGAGCGTGCACCAGTATACTAAATGGGGAAATTATGGCAAAAATATTATGGTAATATAGTAATAGCGGCATGAAAAAATGTGTGTTTTGAATTGACCATTTACATCTCTGGTGTGATGCAAGAGTGTACTTCTTCTTCTTCTTCTTTTGGCTTTTCCTGGTTAGGGGTCGCCACAGTGGATCACATGTCCGCTCATGATTGGCAGTGGAGTTTTTACGGTGTTGAGTTGCCAGCCCAGTGCCCAACCTTCCACAGAAGGCACACACACACATGCATTCACACCTAGGGACAATTTAGAGTGTTCAATAAAAATTACATCATGTCTTTGGGATGTGGGAGGAAACCAGAGCACCCAGAGAAAACATACACGAACACAGGGAGGACATGCAGACTCCGCACAGAAGGCACCCCAGCCGAGAATCGAACCAGAGAAAATATATATATATATATATATATATAAATATATATATATATATATATATATATATATATATAAATATATATATATATATAAATATATATATATATATATATAAAAAATATATATATATATATATATATATATATATATATATATAAAATATATATATATATATAAGTTTGCCGAACGTACACATTGATGATTGGGTAAACTGCCAAATAACACTATGCAAAAGCAAACTACAGTGGGGAAAGTGAACTTGCGTGTTTCCCCACTGTAGTGTGGTCTCTGAGTTGGTATATTTAAGTGGGGGGGGTGGGGGGCACAGTCCCCCACATGGGAGTTGCAGGGGGGGTAAAGCCCCCCTGCAAAAACATTTTTTATGGTGTGTACTAGTGTGTTTAAGCTTACCTTAAGTTTTTGCTGCTTTGCTTGTGAAGTCCACTATGATTAATGTTGCACGAAGTACGCTATGGGATACATTCAGGTAGAGTTCATGTTCTATTAGGCGTAGTGTTATTTGGCAGTTTAACCAATCGGCAATGTGTAAGTTCGGCAAACTCGTCTCGGGAATGTGTACTTCGGCATTCTGTTAATTCGGCTATTAGATAGGAACCTATATATATATATATATATATATATATATATATATATATATTTATATACACATTCTGCACATCATTTTTTTATTATTTTTTAGTATGTTTGCTACCTTTAGTACATAAGAATATTTCCTCACAAATTCCCTAAAAAATAAAACCTTTACAGATTGTGTTGCAGCTTACGTAAATTCAACACACTCTTAATAGAGCAATAGTAGTTAAGTCCTTGCTTTCTGAATGCACTTAATTTCAACTGCCAGCATATTTCGTTTTTTCTCCAAAACACCTCTGACGTCCCCTGCAAGCTCATCCATCTCTACACAGTCAAGAATGATAAATTTAAAACCAGAATTTCAGTGTTATTCTAATATGTGTTTTGATAAGGCGTTCCTCTGGCATTTATGTCTGATGTCAGAAAGATGACCTGAGATCCTCTTTTTCAGTTTATTCATAGCCTTACCCATATAAAATGAACAGCAACACTTGGCCCTATATACATTTTTTCAGTATTACAGTTAACCACCTGCAGAAGATTTCACAATCTTTTTAAGATGGGGGCACTCAAATGAGTCGCACTCCATCACGTACTCACAGAAAGTGCAGTTAGGTGGCCCACAGATTTTAGTGCTCATGTCACCCCAGTGTTCCTTAATTTTCTTTTCCACACAGCTACCTACGTATGCTTCTGCTCTTTTTATAAACAAAAGTAGGGTGCTCCCTAAAACCCCTGCAAGCTGCTGATTGTCAGTGAGGATGGCCCAGTTCTCCTTAATAATGGCTTTAATTGTACTGAAATCCCAGGTGTAAGTTAGACTGCAACTGTCCTTACTTTTCTCTTCTTTTGGGTTAGGGTGGCCTCGTTGCACAATTCTAACAAAAGGCCTATTCCTCATAAGGTCATTTTTAGTTTTAAAATCTCTAATGGGATCCCAGATCATATGTAACATGTCTGATTCACATCCTCTGGTTAGGAAATCATTTTCAAGACCATTCATATTTTTGAGAAAAGGGGGCAAATCTGTGGTAATGCATGCTAATCTATAGCTCTGTGATTTTATTACATTGTGCTTAGTTTTTACTGGCTGCATACTGTCTCTGTGAAGTATGTAGTTCAGTCTTGTTGGTTTCCTGTACAAGTTACTAATTAATCTTCCTCTGTCTTTATCAATACTGACAGTCATATCAAGGAACTGCACTGACTTCGAGCTGATGGAAGTGATAAATTTCAGGAAGGAGGTGGAGTTACTAATGTAGTGGATAAACTCAGTGAGTTTAGATTTCTCACCTTGTCAGACAATAAATACATTGTGAATAAAGTGAAGGTAGCTGGTAATAAATCTCCGGTATTCATTTTGTAGCACAAATTCCTCCTTCCACTTCCCTAAGGCTACATTGGCCAGGCTAGGGGCCATAACTGCACAAATGGCTATCCCCCTCATTTGTATGTAAGCTTGGCCACTGAAACTGAAAAAAAATTGTAACTCAATATCAAGTCTATTAGCTTTTCCAAGCATTCACTCTGCCCTTGTGCAGCACTGTTATTTCTGCTTTAAGCCTCTATAGCTGCTTCAGTACAGTACATGTGTGGTAACACACTGTATTGGGCTTCAACATCAATAGTTACCAATATGCTTTGTTCATTCACATACAGTTCTTTTATTTTTGTTAAAAAATCAACTGACTCGAAAATAAAAGATGAGTTATTTTCAGCAAGAGGCTGTAGAATAAAATCTAAGTTTATGGCAGTGGCTTCTGATATGGAACCTCCACTTTTTTTATTTTATTTATTGCATTTGTTAACTGGGTGATGTCCGACTGGGCTAAGAACACATTTTCAGCGGAGACTCGGAGAGAAAAGCTCCACAAGTAACAATATAAGCATAGAGATATACATAAGACACATTACAGAAGATACAGGATTAGAGATAGGAAGCTCTAATACAGACATGATAATAAGAAGGCTAAAAGCAGCAGAAAAATTACAGAATACAGAAATATATCTTCAATTGCAGTCACAGTAAAATCATGCAAATAACATTGGATTTTATATTACAGAAGTATAGTTAAATAACAGTGAACAAAATATATGATCATTTATTACAGTGAGGTGCTAGCCTTGAGACACATAAAAGTAAGAGGATGGTGAGACGATTATAGGTTCAAAATGCACCTTTATCCCATTGGGTAGTAAGAAATTGGTGGCAACCTGTATGCAAGGTAGCATGTGGGAAAAAAACGTGGGAGTTGAATGTAGTAATGGAACCTGGATAAAATTACCCTGGAGAATAGCAGGAGCAGAGCCAATGATTGGACACGCGGAGTTTTAAGAGTTTATTGAATTCTTGATAGTTAGGGTTTTGTGCGATGGGCTGAAGAAGTGTGTTCCATAGTTTGGCAATTTTGTAGGAATAGAGGGAGTCACTGTGTTGGTTGTGGGTGCAGGTCATCTGTAGCATTAGTTTATCCGAAGATCTGAGTGCCCTAAGATTGAAACTAGGTTGGAGAAGGTTAGCAAGAGCAGGGAGATTGCTGGGTTGGTGGATTATTTTGTGGGCCATGGTGAGCTGATTGAGGTATAACAGGATAGGGAGTTCGAGCCAGCTGAGCTGAGAGAGAGCAGTACAATGGTGGGTCCTGTATGGGTGACTGGAAGCAAATTTGGCAATTTTGTTGTAACAGGAATCTAGGTTATTCAGGTCAGACTTGCACAGGTTTCTGAATATGAGAGAGCCGTAGAGGAGCCTAGAGAGCAGATGTGACTGAGCAGTGGCTTGTCTAGTACTGTGGGTTAGGAAAGGTTTTACCCTATATAAGGTGCAAAGTTTGATATGAACTTTTTTGATTGTCAGAGAAATATGTTTGTTGAATTTTAGATTTTCATCTATTGTGCCACCTAGAGGTTTGGTTTGGTTGGTGGGGTCTATTCTGGTACCATCTGAGGAGAGAATTGAGAGAGGTGACTGGCTTGAGATGGATTTTTTGTTATTGAAGACTATTACCTTAGTTTGGTTTGGGTTTAGAATGCGTTGGTGTTCAGAGATGTGCTTTTCTATGTCTTGAAAGGATAATTGCATTTTTTTCTTGAAGTTCCTGGGGTGAGGGGGCTAATCAGATGAATGTAGCATCATCTGCATATTGGACAATGGAGGCCAGCTTAGTTGCAGAGCTGAGGTTATTTGTAAATATGCTAAAGAAGAGAGGGCCAAGTATTGAACCTTGGGGTATGCCGACAGAAATGGAGAGCAGGGGGGATAGGTCGTTTGCAACATGCACTTGCAAAGGTGGATCTTCCCTATTCTTATGGGATTTGTGAATCCCAAAAAACAAAGTAACTTGGAGTGAGTAGTGTTTAAATACTCAAAAAGTTTTCACTAATAGGTTCTTCATTAAACATTGTAGTTAGTTTATCTTTCCATTCTATATATGCAGTTTTAACCTCCTCAAAGGAATGTTTAGAATAAAACTCAGGTGTGTTCAGCATGCTCCCTACTTTCATTATATAACTGTCAGTATCTGTAACTAGAATGCGTCCACCCTTGTCAGCCTTCATAACACGTCTAGTTCTAGCATCACTCAAATTCTTAAGTGCTAATATCTCATCCTTTGAAATATTATAAAACTTACATTTTGGTGTTTTTTTGAGAGCCTTTCTTATGTCAAGCTCGCATTTTGTCTCGAAGGCTGTGAGTGTAGGATTCAGTTGGGGGTAAAAACTACTGGGTCTTTTAATTTTTTCTTCAATGGGTTTATCTTTGTCCATGTTGTTTTTCTTGTGAAAGAAAAGTTTCAAATTCATCTTCCTCACATACATTTTTAAATCAGTGATGGTCTGCGTCTCATTGCTCCTTTCATAAGGTACGAATGTGAGACCTCTGTTAAGCACTTTTTCTTCAAGTGCTGTCAGTGGTTTCTTCCAATGATTCCAGATCCTGGGGCTAATTCACTCTACAGGCTTGTGGCCCTGATGGGTAAAAGTTGTTGTTTTCCAGGTACGTCAACTCTCTCCCCATATCCACGGCTTCCTCCTCTGGTCCTCCCTCTCTTGGTTCAGATGGTAGTTTGCTTCTTCTCTCTGGAACCTCGGTGGCTGTATTTCTGGTTGTAGTTGTAATTGTTGTGATGATAATTCCTGTTCATGTGTACTGGGATCTTTGATATGAGCCCTGGGAGTTGTATTGTGGCTGGGGAGGATCCCGGTGTTCTCTCATGTCCATCTCTGAGGTCTGAGAGGTACTGGATGCTACTGGTTGGTCCTTCATTTGTCTGTCTGGTCCTGTGGGTGTGTTCACATTGTGAAAAACCTGTTCATTCCTACCACCAGCATGACCAGCCTGAACATTCAGATTGTTGTTGTCAAAATTACTGTCAATGTAATTATTGTTGGCATTACTGGCATCATAATTATTGTTATTGGTATTACTGGTGATAACTGTAGGTGTCTGTGTTACCCTGTTGCTGGATCTCCTGTTAAATGTCTCCTGTAGTTCTGCCATCCTTTTCCACCTCCCCTTCTGGATCTATGCTTTGTGAGACAGTGTGGATCATCTTTGTCTATTTGATCTCTGTTCATTACCTGAAATGTTCTCTCTTGGATATACTTCTGATAACTGAGAACCTTCTCTGCCACATTCTAGAATTTCTGTTTGTGATCTGCCTCCTGCTTACTTACATTCAGTCTCAAGAATCTCAATCATTTCCTTTGTGGTGTCCTGCTTTTCTTTGTTGTGTTTGATAAGCAAGTCTATTAGATGGAAACTAGCTTCCGCAAGAATATCAGTCCATTTCTGTGCTAGTTTTTCATGCATATTGTTCCACATTAACTTTTTATGTCTCAGTCCCCTTGACAATCTTCTTTTATCTCTATTCTGTTCCAAATATATTTACTCCCCAAAAAGACCTTGTAGCAGTTTAAGTTGCTTTTCTAGCGTTGCAAAATTATCAGAGTTCATATTCACATTATTACCTTGTGGGTTGTCAGTTGTAGTAATGTTGGGGCGCTGACCTACATTGTCCCATACTGGTATAGTCATTAGGTCTCGAAGCTGTGTATTCTCCATGCTGAAGAGAGCCAACGATCTGGATTCCTAATACCAGAGCAAATCCTTGGGCACAAAACCAAAGATCAAAAACATAAAAAAATGAACAAGCACAGGACTCTGTCTAGTTCCAACCTCACCAACACAAGTGTTGAGGAAAAAAAAAAACAGAAAAGCTAGTAGTCTAAAAACTTTGTTGATGAGCTCAGTCACAATAATTTCCAAAAATCATGAAACCCAGGTAGTGTTCCAAAGCAACAAGCCTTTATTCGTCACAGATGAGCCATCTTCAGTAACAAAAAATCAGAAATACTTTACAATTTTAAACATATCAGCTTTTACACACTTAGGAGTATGTGTGGAAAATATATGTATTGTTTATTTTTAAACCAGTCTATTCTAGGCAAACAACATAAACAGAGCCGTAAGAGTGCTTTTAAGAACAGTGAGTACCCACCCGCACATACTACTACTTAGATCAAACTAAATCCTAATTAAGGAATACACTGCCTATCTTATTTCCAACCCACATTCCAAAATCAAGTATTAAGAAAAGCATAACAGACATGTAATTAGACTGATGTTTAACTAAAATCACTTTCGGCTAATTAATACAATAAAGCTTTCATCCTGTCTGTGACAACAACTAAAATCGTATACATAGATAGATAAATAAAAAGAGCTAACTAGATAGATACAAAAAAAGACACACAAAGCTATCTTAACCATCTAACCATAAGCATAATCTAATTAGAACACTATAAATATATATATATTTGTGTAAGACTGTCTAATAAGTGGGTCTATATTGGAACATCGAATGTTTAACAGTTCGAATCACTAAAGGTCAACCTGTAGTGATCGAACTGTTAAAATATCAAATGTTCAAAAAAAAAATAAAAACAAAAAAAACTCAATGGTGTAGGCAGGGGGGCACACCACCCTGCACCCCCACACCCCCCACTACTTAAATATACCAACTCCAAGGCCACACTACATTGAAGTAAATGGAAATCTTCCCTTACAGAGATTTCCGTTTATTTCTTTGATGTTCGGCAGTTTCGTTATTCTTGTGCCAACAATGTCAGATTCGACATTGTCGGCTTTTGAGAATTCAGTATAGACCCTAATAAGCACCCATCCATATGTATTAATGTGCATAAAAACTAAGTTATTTACAGCTCAGAAAAAATGTCAATGTTTTCCAGTTGAGAGAAAGGAAAAAAAAACACCTGTCATGACAGTTTTCTTTTTACAGCCCAAAAAATGTTTATAGAAAGAAAGCCAGTAGAAAAACCACACAAAAATACAGAAAACAGCGCATGAAGGAAACTATTAATGTATAAAAGTGTGCATGTGTGTACATGAGTGTGCATGAGTGTGCACCAGTATGCTAAATGGGGGAAATATACCAAAACTTTATGGTAATATTGAAAGAGCGGCATGAAAAAATGTGTTTTGAATCAACCGTTTAAATCTCTGGTGTGATGCAAGAGTGTACTAAATCTAATCAAATCAGAATTGAGGTTAAAGTGACTAAACCTATATATATTTATACACATTCTGCACATCGTTTTTATTATTTTTTAGTATGTTTGGTACCTTAAAGTACATAAAAATATTTTCTCAAAAATTCACTAAAAAACAATACCTATACAGATTGTGTGGCAATTTACATAAATTCAACACACTCTTAATAGAGCAATAGTAGTTAAGTCCTGGTTTTCTGAATGCATGTAATTTCAGTTGCCACAATAATTATTTTCTCCAAAAGGAGCAATGAGGCACAGAACATCATTGACTTAAAAATGTATGTGAGGAAGTTGAATTTGAAGCTTTTCTTTCATGAGAAAAACAACATGGATGAAGATAAACCCATCAAAGAAAAAATTAAGACCCAGTACTTTCTGGCCCCCACTGCATCCCACACACACAGCCTTCAGGACAAAATGTGAGCTCAGCATAAGAAAGGCTCTCAAAAACACACCAAATGTTAAGTTTTATAATATTTCAAAGGATGAGATATTAGCACTTGAGTATTTGAGCAATGATAGAACTAGACGTGTTATGAAGGCTGACAAGGGTGGGGACATTCTAGTTACAGATACTGACAGTTATATAATTAAAAAAGAGAACATGCTGAACACACCTGAGTTTTATTCTAAACATTCCTTTGAGGAGGTTAAAACTGCACATGTAGAATGGAAAGATAAACTAACCACAATATTTAATGAAGAACTTATCAGTGAAAACTTTTTTGAGTATTTAAAATTGTAGAGGCACAACAGACCAAGGATAAAGAACTCAAATCCAACTTTATTACTTAAAATTAAGTTAAGTGCTTTCATCACAGAAGCTTGTAGGGTCTTCTTCAGAACTAACAAGTTTCAAAAACACATTCTTTATATAGATATTACCTTAAAATCACCTGACACAATCAACCAATGTTGGATGTGCAACCAGTGCCCACATTTACTCACTACAAGTGCTACATTTAAGTTAGTGAATACTAACATTTTCTTTAATAGACATTTATTTTATTTTATTATTTATTTTATTTGACATTTGTAAACCGAGTTAGTCTGACTGGACTTCTCATGCAATATTAACATACAAGTGTATATATATACACAGGAGAAACAAAATACAACTTATAAATGAACATGTTAGAGTACACAAGTAATATTGAAGGTTTAAACAGCCATGGTACATATTAAATATATAAAATATAATATAAAAAGTTAGATTCTATCTAACGATTACCATCAGAGAGAAATTCAAGGTTGGCAGAATATCATAAAAACCTTAAATGAGTAGTTGTGGTAAAGTGTGCGAGCTGAGAGGGGGAGGGAAAGAGGAGAGGGAGTTGTTTAGGTGGGAGTGGGACAAGGACGGTCCAGGAAGTAGTATTTTTTGAAGTTAAGGAAGTTGCTGTTTGTTCTTAGAGAAAGGAACGTTTGTTCCAAGCATTGGCAATGGAGTGGCTGTATAAAACTTTGCCAATATTATTTGGTTTGTAGATGCCTAAAAGGTATACGTCTGTGCTGCGTAAGTTATGCGTAGGAGTGTAGGGAGTAATGAGGTCCGTGAGGGCAGGACAGCAGGAGGACTGAATTAAGACAGTGTGTGTGAGGTGGAATCAGATAAGAAGGAGATGGTCATGGAGCTCAAGCCATTGTATTTTTTTAAAGCTATGCAGTGGTGAGAGAAACAGGGAAGGCTGGCAGCAAATCTGGCTATTTTGTTGCAGGTGGTTTCAAGTTTAGCTAATAGATTGGACTGAATATTGGTGAGAATAGGGGCTGCATAGAGTAAGGTTGGGAGAAGGAAAGTCTGTGCTAGAGAATGTTTGACATTAATAGTGAGGTATTTTTATGTCTGTATAAGAGACCAAGTTTTTGGTGGGTCTTTCTAATGGCTTGGTGAATATGTATGTCAAACTTTAGTTGGTCATCTATGATTACACCCAGAAGTTTAGTATGTGGTTCAACAGAGATAAGTGTGTTATTAACAGAAGACAGGGTGAAGATATTTTTGTGTTGTTGTAGTGATTTGGGGGAGAAGAGTAGAAGGTTTGTTTTTTTAGGATTGTGAAGTAGTTGATTATTGGTCAGTCATTTTTTGACTGAAAGGAGGGAATCTTGAGTAAGAGCAAGGAGGTAGGGAAGGGTATCAGAGCACAAGATGATAGTGGAGTTATGTGTATTGTATTAGTGACAAGTTTGGACAGGAAGTGTGTAGGTTTTTTGTAAAGATATTAAAAAGGAGAGGTTCAATGATTGACCCTTGGGGGACACCTGTTTGGACTGAGAGGAAAGGAGAGAAGGTGAAAAGCCATTTGATGGACTGAAATCTGTTGGAGAGGTAACTGGAGAACCATAGTATAGTAGAAGTGGAGAGATTAAGGGAAGAACGTTTAGAGAGCAGTAGGGTATGGGAAACAGTTTCAAAGGCTTTAGATAGGTCAAGGAAGAGGCATGAGACTAGTTTGTTATTGTCCCATGCTTTGGCGATATTCTGTGTAAATGAAACAAGAGCTGTAGAGGTGCTGTGGTGAGGATGGAAACAGTGCTTCATAGGAGTTAATAGGTTGCCTTGTATGATGTGTTTGAAAAGCTGGTTATGAATACATTTTTCTGGAATTTTGGATAAGGGGATAGTATGGCGATAGGTCTGTACATGGTTGGTTCGGTTGAATTGCCACCTTTGTGGAGGGGTATGACATAAGATTTTTTTCCAGATGTCAGGGACCATGTTCTCTTGAATTCACCTGTTTACTAATATGAAGACTGGATGTACAACAGACTTAGCTGCAAGTTTAAGGAATAGAGGAGGTAAGCTGTCAGCAGTGGGGGAGCAGATTTTCAGTTTGGTAGGATGAGATCTGATATATGCAGTAGGGACAGGTTTAAGACAAAACTGGGTGGAATTGGTAGAGGGAAGGAGATCAGAAGGGAAGAGTGAGGTGTTGTCAGGTTTAGTTATCTCTTTTTATAGACTTGATAACGAAGGAATTAAGAAAGGAGGCAGTGTCTGTTGGTGAGCTGTTAGGACAGGGCTGAGGGTAGAAGGGTTGCCTGGATGTAAGAGGTTGTTGATACTATTCCAAAACGTTTTCGTGTTGGAGTTGGGGTTATCTAGTGGTTTTTGATAGTATTGTTTTTTGTCCAGATCGACTTGTTTCTTGCTTAGGTTCCTAAGTTCTCTATAGGTCTGGAGATGGTGATGGAATTTGTTTTTTGCCAGGTTTTCCAGATGCTGTCTCTTTTAAGCATTAGTTTATGGGTGGATTGGGTTAACCATGGAGCAGTTTGCTTTTGTTCTTATTTTTTCTAGTGGGGGACAAGGAATTTAGGATATTCAGAAAGCTGCTGTTGTTAGAGTGTATTTAACAGTGAATAAAAGGTTGAAAGTAATTCTGTTACAAATATGTAACATAAATAAGGTATAAAATAAAGCTTGCTTAAATGCAGAAACAGAGTTTAGTAATATGTGATCAGCATTCATACTAAATTACCATGGCTTGGAAAATAAGGAATCTGCTGAATTTGAAACTCCTATGCACTTTTGAAAAGATGTACGTATAACTTGTCTAAGCTTCCTGAACTCATTGTGTCTGTCATTTAGAAGTTTATTACATTCCTTTGTAACAAAATGTACTAGAGGTTCTGTCATTAACTGATTTGACTCACATGTGGTGACAGGACATAACTGTTTAACATCTGAATGTAATGGAAACACATTACCCTTAGTTAATTCTTTATCATCAACAGATCTGTCTTCACAGTCTATTTTTTTAGCAATATGATGCAATACTTTTTTATGGCATAATACACAAAATGCAGTTTTTGTTGAAGCACACAATAAACATTTGTCATATTTCATATGGTTTTCTTTGAGATACCAGTCAAATATTGTAATACATTTGCATAATGCCTTACTATCAACCTGCCCTACTAAGGTTTTACATTTACTAATGTCCTGTGTATACCAACATTGCAATTTACTAAAGTTTTGTTTACTCCTGCACGAATTATAAATAATATCCATATTGTCTAATAACATCCAAACTTTCTAATAATATACAAACTGTCTAATATCATCCACACTAAATATGTGACACAGAAAAAAGCCTTACCAGTTAGCAAGAAAACAGGTGATCAGGCTATTGTTGCTGATGGCTGGACATTTTTCAGAGTCACTTGAGAAGCTGGTGAAGTCCAACAGGCAGCGGACTGCTGTACAAGTGGATATCCACCTTTTCTTGGAGAATTTATGGCACTGCGACTTTCTTGAACTAGTCTCACTCCAGATTTTAGACGTCTAAAAAACTTTACTACTGCAAGCTGCATAAACTGGAATACTTCTGTTTAGGATTTACACATACGTACAAATGTTAGTTACTGCAATGTGACTGAAGTGACCCTCTGCAGGGCTTACCATCACTCCCCCTGTGTTTGAATGCAGATTTTAGGTTCAAATGCAGGCTAGCTTGCCACTGAAAAATTATATGGTGCTGCTTACTGTGATGGATTTGAAGTCTTCTTAAGACACTCAGTCTTGCTGGCTGGATTCTGCTAAAATCAGTCTGGTTATATTTGCATTCACAGTATGTTGCATATAGAAACTTGCAGAATATACACTGATGAGAGAATATACTTTGCAGCATCAACTTAGAGCAGTAATAAATAACTTTTTTATAATAAACCAAACAGACTAACATTGCAGCTTAAAGTACTGTTCCATTTTACTTCTCATATAGTACAGATGATGTGAGAGATATAACATTTACCTCAAGACAAATGTGTCTCTACCAATACCTCTAACATAACTGGATTTATACAAATCTTTATATACAATTTTAGTCATGCACATACATATACATTTCCTCTTGGTATTCTATTTTGGAGAATTGCTCATCCTGTAGAAACAATATTGATTGTTGCAGATGCTGACGTAAATGCTGACTTAATAATATTATTTTTAAGCTTCCTTGTTTAACAATGTCTTGTCACATGTTTTGCTGAATTTATAAGAAGCCAGCTTTTCTGACAGTGTGAACATCCTGTATTCTATTTGGATCTTTGTATAAGAACATCTGTTCTTGTGCCAATGCTGATAAACATGTCCTGTTGTCCATGCAGAAAAACATGTTTTTGAGGAAACACATTGTCACAGTGTCATTGTCCATTCTTTAAAAGCAGATTTTGCATTTTTGCTCTTGCATACATCCTGTTTTAAGTCTGTAAGGGAAAAATGTCCATTCAGCAGATTCCTTATTTTCTAAGCCATGGTAATTTAGTATGAATGCTGATCACATATTACTAAACTCTGTTTCTGCATTTAAGCAAGCTTTATTTTATACCTTATTTATGTTACATATTTGTAACAGAATTACTTTCAACATTTTATTCACTGTTAAATACACTCTAACAGTTGTTAAATTTGGAGACAGCCTCATTGAGAGGGTGGGAGTAGAGAAAGGACCAGTTAATAGAGGACAGAAGATTATTGAAGGTATCTGGGCAGAAATTACAGAGATTATAGCTGTCTTTGTATTGGTGAGGTCTTAGCAGATGAGGTGGGTGTCGTAACACATGGATCAGGAAATGGTCACTGAGAGAGTTAGGTAGAGTAGTGGCATTGTGATACAGATTTGGGTTAGAGGTGAGGATCCAGTCAAGGGTAGTGCTGTTATTTGTGTGTTGGGTGGGAGAGGTGATGAGTTGAGAAAATCCAAAGAGACCGATGCTAGTACTGAGAGAGTAGGAATTAAGGGAGTTCCAGTCAATACTGACATCACCTAGGGTGATAGTCTCATAAGAGATGTTTTGAGATGCCAAGGAGAGAAAGTGTTCATGGGTAGGAATGTTGTTGCCAGGTGGGATATAAATTGCTACTATGGCTAGGTTTTGTGATTATTTAATTTACAGTTAGCAATATGAATTTCAGCTGGATGGAAACTGGGAGGAGATGCAGGTAGAGGATAGAGAGAGAAAGTTTGTCAGAGTATATGATAACTGCACCACCACCACATTTTTTGTGTTGATTAATGCAGAGGATGTTGTAACTAGGAGGAATGATTTCATAGTCTGTAGTATGGGGTTGTAACCATGTTTATGAGAGAGTGAGAATGTCAGGGTTGTAGAGAGAGAGATAAGGCCAGGGAAAAAAAAATAACTTTGTTAGCAATGCTTTGAATATCGAGGGAGCATATTTTCAAGGTTTTGGGGTGTGAGTTTGAGGAGTTTGGATAGAGGGTATGGGGGGGTGAGGAGGGAGAATGTTCAGGTAATGTAGAAGAAATGTTAGTGGTGCGAGTATGGGTACCTCTGGTTTGGTTGGAGGGTGGGCCAGGGTTGGGGTGAATATCACCAGTCAGCAGAAGGCTTGGAAAGGAGGGTTTGTATAATGTGCTAAGGGAATGTAGAAAAGAAGTTTGGATTTAGGTTTTGTGGGGGGAGAGGAAGGAAGAAGTATTTTAAATTTATGTAAGAGAGTTTGAAAGTGAGTAAACAGTGAGGGAGCTATTGATAAGTTTATAGAGGTTAACGGATTGTAGTGATTGAGGGAGACAGTAGGAGAAGGGAGTGGTAACAGTGGGAGTGATAGGAGGTGGTGCATGAAAGAGTGAGTTAAGAAGGATGAGTAACATATTGCATGCTGAGTGAAAGAAGTGAGGGTATTTAAGAGTTAATTAGAGTAATAGGGTGGAAGAGGTAGTTTTGAGTGACTAAATAGCTAGGACTGGCTGGAAGGAGGAAATTGAGTGGTTGTGGGGATGTGGCTAATTAAAATGAGTGTATAAGTTTGAGGAAAGTGGGGGGGTGGGTAGGGTAGGGGAGCAGAATGAGCATTAGCGAAGTGAGGGTGACTGGAGCAGGTTGAACCAGGACTTGGAGAAAGCTATGAGATAAGAAAAGCAATCAACCAGCTAGCCCAGGTCAGTACCTAAAGGCATCGTTTCATCTATGTGAACTCAAAAGCAGATTTAGTAGAGCATCAGGGAGGCAGAATATAAAATAAATGCAAAGCTCTGGAAAACTGTATATATATTTTTTTTACAATAAATGGGAGGAAAGGGGGGGGGTCCAGTAGTGTGCACAGCAGAAGAACTGGTGGGAGTATCACAGTAAGAAGATTATATTAGACCTACACTGCTCGCAGCCTGTTGATAAAAGTAGGACTTGCAGTAGTTATTTATTGGTTTGTACTGGGTTCTGGTATCTGCATTCTTGTATGCAGGCAGTTACTTCAAGTTTTTTTTTGTGGATGTTTGAATGTGGTTAAGGGACTGTAAGGAAAGAGAGAGAGAGAGAGAGAGAGAGAGAGAGAGAGAGAGATGTTAATATGAAGCCAGGAAAAAGGAGTGGGTGAAGTAAAAAAATATATATATATAACTGACAGTCCAAGAATGTTGTTTTATTTGTTTATTTAGCAAAATATTTAAAATGCCCCACATTTTACATTGGGAAAACCTCTATGAGAATAACAGAGAGGATATATGAACATCTAATGGATATTAATAAGGCTAAACAAACAAATTCTGTATACAGACACATTTGTTTATATGGAGAGCATAGTTTTGTTATTTTAGTGATCCAGCAAGTACATTTTGATTCACAATGAAGGATTGTACCTGAATATTTGGAATTATGTGAACTTAAATGGCAACTGTTGTTAAATGCTAGTATGACCCCTGGATTAAATGAAAGCATTAGTATAAACTGTATTTTAAAACTGAGAAGTTACAAAGGGTTTTAATTGTATTGTATATGTGTTTCATATGAACTTTTCTGTAGTTAGAAAGTTTTATACATATTCTTCTTCTTTTGCCTTTTACCGGTTAAGGGTCGCCACAGCGGATCACCTTGTCCGCTCATGATTGGCAGTGGAGTTTTACAGTGTCGAGTTGCCAGCCCAGCACCCAACTTTCCACAGAAGGAACATACACACGCACTCACACCTAGGGCCAATTTTAGAGTGTCTAATCCACCTACAGCATGTCTTTGGGATGTGGGAGGAAACCGGAGCACCCAGAGGAAACCCACGCGACCACAGGGAGGACATGCACACTCCGCACAGAAGGCACCCCAGCCGAGGATCGAACCGGAGAACCTCTTGCTGTGAGGCAGCAATGCTAACCACTGCACCACTGTGGCCGCCCAAGAAAGTTTTATACATATAAAAAGTTTATTTAATTTTTATTGAGTTAACTGTATGCTTAATGACTAAGGAAAGATTATTGGTTGATTGAGTCAGTTGATTTTAAAGTAATTTCGATATAAACAATGTGTTTTTGAAACTTGTTAGTTCTGAAGAGGTCCCTACAAGCTTCTGGGACAAAAGTGCTTAACTTATTTTTTAAGTAATAAAGCTAGATTCCAGATCTTTATCTTTGGTCTGTTGTGCCTATACAATTTTTGGTATTTAGTTCTTATAGCAGAAATAACAATGCTATACAGGGGCATACTGAATGCTTGGGAAAGCTAATAGACTTAGTTTTGAGTTATAATTTCTTTCAGGCTTACAAACAAATGAGGTGGATAGCCATGGGTGCAGCTATGGCCCCTAGTCTGGAAAATGTAGCCTTAGGCAAGTGGGAGGAAGAATTTGTGCTAGAAAGTGAATACAGGAGATTTATTACCAGCTACATTTGCTTTGTTGACAATGTATTTATTGTCTGGCAAGGTGAGAAATCTAAACTTACTGAGTTTATCCACTACATCAGTAACTCCACTTTCTTCCTGAAATTTACCACTTTCATCAGCTCGGAGTCAATGCAGTTCCTTGATATGACAGTCAGTATTGATAAAGGCAAAGGAAGATTAATTAGTAACTTGTACAGGAAACCAACAAGACTGAACTACATACTTCACAGAGACAGTATGCATCCAGTAAAAACTAAGCACAATGTAATAAAATCACAGAGCTATAGATTAGCATGCATTACCACAGATTTGGCCTCTCAAAAATATGAATGATCTTTTAAATGATTTCTTAACCAGAGGATATGAATCAAACATGTTACATATGATCATGGATGCCATTAGAAATTCTAAAACTAGCAATGACCTTATGAGAAATAGGCCTTTTGTTAGAATTGTGCAACGAGGCCACCCTAACCCAAAAGAAGAGAAAAGTAAGGACAGTTGCAGTCTAACTTACACCTGGGATTTCAGTACAATTAAACAATACTAAAATACAGTAATAAAAAATATAGTAAATTAAATAATACTGATTAATATAGCTATGTTTATATCTATGAGTGAATTAATCTGGCAACCAACTAAATGCCTGCTTTTATGTATATATTCTGCATATATATATTACTGTAATCACTACGTGTAACACTGTTTCTACTACTGTACCAGTTAATGATTCATTTTTTTCTGTATCTATGTTATTGTTGGAGCTTTTCTCCCCGGGTCTCCACTAAAAATGGGCTCTTTTTAGGCCCAATGGACTTTCCCGGTAAACAAATTCAATAAAACAAAATAAAAGCCATTATTAAGGAGAACTGGGCCATCCTCACTGACAATCAGCAGCTTGCAGGGGTTTTAGGGAGCACCCTACTTTTGTATATAAAAAGAGCAGAAGCATACGTAGCTGTGTGGAAAAGAAAATTAAGGAACCCCAGGATGACATGAGCACTAAAATCTGTGGGCCACCTAACTGCACTTTCTGTGAGTACTTGATGGAGTGCGACTCATTTGAGTGCCCCCATCTTAAAAAGATTGTGAAATCTTCTGCAGGTGGTTAACTGTAATACTGAAAAAAATGTATATAGGGCCAAGTGTAATGACTGCTGTTCATTTTATGTGGGTAAGACTATGAATAAACTGAAAAGGAGGATTTCAGGTCATCTTTCTGACATCAGACGGAAATGCTAGAGGATCGCCTTATCCAAACACTTATTAGAACACCACAGATATTCTGGTTTTAAATTTATCATTCTGGACTGTGTGGATATAGATGAGCTTGAAGGGGACATTAGTGGTGTTTTGGAGAAAAAAAGAATTATACTGGCAGCTGAAATCAAATGCATTCAGAAAGCCAGGACTTAACTACTATTGCTCTATTAAGAGTGTGTTGAACTTAAACTTACGTAAGCTGCCACACAATCTGTAAAAGTTTTGTTTTTTAGGAATTTGTGAGGAAATATTTTTATGTAGTAAAGGTACCAAACATAGTAAAAAATAATAAAAATGATGTGCAGAATGTGTATAAATATATATAGGTTTAGTTACTTTAACCTCAATTCTGATTTGATTAGATTTAGTACATTATTGCATCACACTAGAGATTTAAATGGCTGATTCAAAACGCACATTTTTTCATGCCCCTATTACCATATTACCATAAAGGTTTGGTATAATTCCCGCATTTAGCATACTGGTGCACGCTAATGCACACTCATGTACACACATGCACACTTTTATATATTACTAGTTTCCTTCATGCACTGTTTTATGTATTTTTGTGTGGTTTTTCAACTGGATTTCTTTGTATAAACATTTTTTGGGGGAGGCTGTAAACATGAAAACTCTTATGACAGGTGTTTTTTTTTCCTCCGCTCAACTAGAAAGCATTGACATTTTTTTTTCTGAGCTGTAAATAACTTATTTTGTATGCATATTAATACATGTGGATGAATACTTATTAGACAGTATTACACAAATATATATTTATAGTATTCTAGTTAAGATTGTCAGCTATGGTTAGATAGCTTTGTGTGTCTTTTCTTGTATCTATCTAGTTAGCTGTTTTTACTTATCTGCCTATGCATATGATTTTAGTTCTTGTCTCAGACCTGATGAAGGCTGTACTGCATTAGTTAGACAAAAGCAATTTTAGTTAAAAGTCATGTATGTTATGCTTTTCTTAATTCCTGACTTTGGAATGTGGGTTGGAAATAAACAGGTAGTGTATTCTTTAACTAGGATTTAGTTTGATCTAAGTACTAGTGTGTGGGGGTGGGTACTCACTGTTCGTAAAAGCACTTTTACGGCCCTGTTTATGTTGTTTGCCTGGAATAAACTGGCTTAAAAATAAACAAGTCCACAAAGAGAAGCCAGTAACCAAATAGGATCCAGTGAAAAAATATAATTTATTATCAAAACAGCATCAAAAATAGCTCAGACCGGTTTCGGCTGGCAAACCACACACAGCCTTCCTCAGTGACAATGAAAAAACTAAAAAGATGCATTTAAATAGTGACAAGATCACGTCCTATTGGTTCAATTAAAATTGCTCATTTAGTCCAGGTGCAAACAAAGCACCCAGCTTAGTAATCCATTTCTTTTCCTTGGAATCTAACAATGAATGCCAACTTGTTTTATTAAATCTTGTACCCTTAATTAAATCAATAATCATAAAAGAAAATTTAGCAGTATGATGTTTGGTGGTATGTTTATATAGAGCATTATTGATCTTCTTATTTTTAATGTTGCTCATGTGTTCAGAAATACACAGTCTTAAGGGCCGAGAAGTTTGGCCAACATCAAATGAACCACAACTACATCTTGCCAGATAAATTAACCATTCACTGCTACAATTTGCAAAAAATGAAATTTCATAGACTTTAGAACAATTCCTGCTTGTAAATTCCTTTGATTTGAAAATTTTGTCACAATTACTACAGTGACCACATGGGTAACAACCCACTAATCTTTCCCCAGTCAAAGTAGTTTGTACTGAATCAGTACTACTGGTAAAGTGTGTGTGTTTATAATGATTAAAATATGAAGCCAAGTTTTTACCTTTCCGAAAAGAAAATAAACATTTTTCAGGTAATACATCTGATAATTCAGGAATATTGTACAAAATGTTCCAGTTTTTCTGAACACTGTCCATAAGTAAATTTGAGTTTCTAGCATAAGTTGTGACAAACCTTAATGGCTGTGCAGTCCTCTGATCTTTGGCTTTGTACTGGAGAAAATCCTCCCTGGGTAAAGAATTTATCCAATTGCTAGCAGCAAGAACGTGTCCCATCGGATAGCCCCTGTCACGAAATCTATTAATTAAATCATGTCTATCTTTCTCAAAGACATCCTGCTGGGAACATATACATTTTAAACGTATAAATTGGGACTTAGGTATGTTTTTGGCAATATGCGGTGGATGAAAACTGGAGGCGTGAAGGACTGTGTTGTATTCCGGATATTTTCTGAATACCTGAGTACTAAGAGTATGATCTTGTTGTCTGGTGATCAGGACATCAAGAAACGTAATTGTTTCAGCATGATAATTAATAGTGAACTCAATGCCCCATATATTATCATTCAAATATGAAACAAATTCAGTTAAGTATTCAACATCAGCCCTCCACACCATCCAGCAATCATCCAAATACTGCCTCCAAATATTGATTTCTGGCAAAAATATGTTATGACTAGTGTTATAAATGATATGTTCCTCTTTGTATGCCATAAAAGGTCAGCATAAATGGGAGCAAAAGATGCTCCCATTGCTGTACCTTTAATTTGCCAAAAACAAATGTCTCGATAGAAGAAGACATTGCTAGTTAGAACAAGTTCTGCCATGCCAACAAGAAAAGAATTAAAATCCTCTTCATAAATGCAGGCAATCTTGAGACAATAAGCTAAAGCCTCCAATCCTGCTGAATGTGGTATATTTGTGTACAAGGAACTAACGTCCAATGTGCACATCAACCAACCAGATTCCAATTGTGCCTCAGATGTAATCTGTAAAAATTCTGTTGTATCTTGTAATCAAGAACGAACATGGGTCAACAAAGGCTTAAGATGTTTGGTTAGAAACAAGGATAATGGTTCTGTGAGGTAACCCCTGCCAGAAACAATGGGTCTACCTGGTGGGTGTACAGGGTCTTTGTGAATTTTAGGAAGGAAATAAATGTATTGGTTAATAGGGTCATTGATTGTCAATTGTTGTAAAGTAGAACTAGTTATGAGGCCAGTGTCCCTAGCAATAGTCATAAATTCATCAATTTGTTGTTTGAATCTATGCGTAGGATTCAGACACATGTAGGGCAGGTTGATGAAGAACTTAACCAGCAATGGTCGAAAATTCAGCAGCTGGCTCACTGACAGAACTGACACTGTAAAAGTTGCAGACTCCAAATCTGACTTCAAACCAGTGACAAGTGGAGTACCACAGGCTTCAGTCCTGGGACCTCTCCTGTTTGGTATCTACTTCTCTGAAGTAGAGGCTAACATAGAAGGCCTCTGGCTAATGAAGTTTGCAGATAACTGCAAACTAGGAGTCATAGTCGAGTCCCCAAATGATGTGGACATCCTACAGAAAGGCCTCACTGAGTCAGATGTCTGGTGTCAGAGGCATGGCCTCAAGCTCAGTGCCAAAAAGTGCACTATCATCCCCTTTGGTAAAAACTCTGTACCCACGAACTACCACATAAACGGCTTGCACCTGTCACCGCTGGGCTTCCGGATATTGGCAAAGGCTCTTGCCACCCCCATAGTGCCTTTTTTAGGCAAGGCTCAAATTCTAAACCTACCACCCTAGAACACCAAAAAGGAAAAAAACTTAGGGTAATGCTGCTCAATGCCAGAAGTCTCAATCTCAAGATGCACGCACTCGAGGCCCTTTTCAATATGGAGAACATCGATGTCTGTGCTGTGACAGAAACCTGGTTCAAGGCTCCTGAGAGCACCCCAGCACTAACAGGTTTCACCTCATATCATGCGTTCCGGCCCCAAAATCCGGACAACACCAAGAAAGGAGGGGGGGTGTCCATATTCATAAAGGACACCCACACCTCAAGGTTGGTGGTAACGCACGATGCATCAGAGACCATCCAGGTGCAATTAACCATAGGCAAGACTGCTCTGCAATTTGTAGCATGTTACAGGCCACCCTCTCAAACTCAGGAACCTCACATGGCCTTCCTGAAAACATTGGAGGGGATAAATGTATCTCCAAACACCATCATACTAGGTGACTTCAACTACCCTAATATAGACTGGGAACACTACTCAAGCCCGAACACTCTAACCCAAAGATTCCTGGAGTTCATAAACTCAAATGCCATGGAACAACTAGTCACCATCCCCACAAGAGGAGAAAACATACTTGATCTCATCATCACGAGCATGGGATCAAAATGTTCAACACTGGAAGTATACCCCTCACTGGTGAGATCAGATCATAAACTAATCTCGCTGGAGGTCCTCATCCCGCCCCACCTGAAACAAAAAGACCACAGTGAAAAACTTCTCAAAAGCCGATTTCACACTTCTAAAAACTAGTGTGGTCTCCTTTAAGGCCCCTGAGCCAGTGGTAAACATTACTCAAACCGCTGAATCACTTACAAATGCCTTCTACCAGCACCTACAGGACTGCATGGATCAGGCAATCCCAAACAAAACTAAGACTCTCTGTACCAAAGGCAAGCGTCCAGTCTGGTGGACCCCAGCCATAAACAAGCTCTACAACAAAAGGAGAAAGCTACTATAAGATAGAGCAAAATCCTTGAAAGGAAAGACACCTTTGATCATTATAAGTAAAAAACTAAGAGCTCTCATAAAATCATCCAAGGCAAATTTTGAGAGAAAAATCGCCAAGGACTCTAAAGACAATCATAAGGCCTTCTTTAGCTATGTTAGAAACCTAGGAGGAAACTCCCAGATATGCTCAGAATTAGTTCAAAATGATGTGAAAATTACTGAACCTACACACATTGCCAACATACTGGCTGACAGGTTCAGTGCAAACTTCTCCCCTCCCCAAAAGGAGAGATATCTATTCCAGAGGATTGTAGCCCCCAAACATCTCCAACGTCCAGGTGAGAACTGCCCTCACTAAGGCAAAAAACACAGCATCCATGGGACCGGATGGTGTCCCTGGCTGTGTGCTTCACGAACTCAACGAGGAATTAAACCCACAGTTAGGACAGCTGTTTAATCTTAGCCTCACCTCAGGATACGTACCCAAGGAGTGGCGCAGCGCGACTGTGGTCCCACTTCATAAGGGCGGTGCCTCCACAGACCCTGGAAATTACCGCCCCATTAGCTTGACAAGCCTTATCTGCAAAGCCATGGAGAGGATCATAATGGAACTCATAAATAAAGACATAGGGAACTTGCAGACTTTGGATCCAACCCAGTTTGGCTTTGTCAAAGGCAGATCCTGCCTCTTAAACTTGGTTGACTTTTTCGAGACAGTCACCAAGGCCATTGATGAGGGAAAGGCAGTCCATACAACCTACCTCGACCTGGCAAAGGCCTTGACACAATACCCCACTCAGGTATCATCGAAAAACTCATCAGCTTGAATGTAAACCCATACATCACAAGATGGGTTGCAAACTGGCTAAGTGACAGAACTCACAGGGTCAGAGTTGCTGGAGCCATGTCAGACTCAAAGCCTGTCACAAGTGGTGTCCCACAGGGCTCAGTCCTGGGTCCACTCTTGTTCGGCATCTACTTTTCTGAAGTACAAGCAAACACAGGAGGGTTATGGCTGACAAAGTTTGCAGATGACTGCAAACTGGGCGCCATAGTCGAAAACACATCTGACACAGATATCCTCCAGAAGGGCCTCACAGAAATGGATAACTGGTGCCAGAGCCATGGCCTGAAGTTAAATGCCAAAAAATGCATAGTCATACCCTTCGGGAAAAACAAGGTTACCCCTAGCTACCATATAGGTGGCAATCCACTGAGCACAGAAAAAGTCATCAGGGATCTGGGGACCCAGGTTGACAGTAGCCTTTCGTTTGACACTCATGTTGCTAAAGTAGTTAGGAAAACCTTCTATATCGCCCACCTGATCATGAAGGGATTCACATCTAGATCAAGGGAGGTCATCGTCCACCTGAACTAATCTCGCATTACACTTATGATTGAGTACAATGCCCGGAGGCGAATGTATCTGAGCAGACACCTGCTGCAGCTTGAAAGGCCCCAAAAGTTCCTCACCAAAAGGATAAAGGGTCTCAAAAATATGTCTTATGCTGCCCGACTGAAAGAACTCCAGCTCTATTCAGTCTCATACCGCTTGCTCAGAGGTGACCTGTGCCTGACATATAAGGCCATGTCAAACCCAGATTTGATGAATATGCTTCACCTCAAAAAATCTAGATCCCTCAGAACCACAAGGGCGGAGACTTAAACCTTGACACGGTTATAAATAGAACGTGCTGGAGGGACAGATTCATCACCCAGAGACTCCCTATGCTGTGGAACAAAATCCCGGTACATGTGAGGCAGAGCACCTCTCTGGCCTTGTTCAAGAGGAATCTTGACCAATGGATGGAAGATCGCAGATATACCCCAGGGATTACTTCAGTGTCACTGCTTGACAGAGGCACAGCAAAATGATAGGCATAGTTTTTATTCAAACTAAAGGGGTGGCGAAAGCCACATAACTATGGGCTAGGCTTATAAATGCCCTTGGGCAGATAGCCTAGTATGAACCTATGAACGGCAGTCTACTTAACACCGAATGTGTGATAAGAGACCTAGGGACCCAGGTGGACAGTAGTCTCTCCTTTGATAATCACATCGCCACAGTAGTCAGGAAATCCTTCTATGTGGCACACCTCATCACAAAAGGTTCTCATCCAGGAAAAAAGAGGTCATTGTTCCCCTCTACTCGGCACTCATTATACCCATTATAGAGTACAACACCCCTTTTGGAATGTACCTCACAAGACATCTGCAGCAGCTGGAAAGGCCAAAGAAGTACCTCACAAAGAGGATTACTGGCCTCAAACAGATGCCCTACACTGACCATCTCAAAAAATTCCAGCTTTACTCTGTAGCATATTGCTTACCCTGAGGAGATCTCTGCATAACATATAAAGTTATGTTAAACCTAGAGCTACTGGACATGCTACACCTAAAGAAATCCCAATCCCTCAGAGCTACATGCTCTAGGGACCTAAACCTTGTCACCACAATAAACAGGACATGCTGGAGAGATAGATTCCTGCCTCAGAGACTTCCTATATTCTGGAACAAGCTACCCATCTATGTCAAGCAAAGTTCCTCATTAGCACTCTTCAAGAAAAATCTTGATGAGTGGATAGGAAATAGGAAATACACCCCGGGGATCACTTCTGTGGCTCTGCTCGACAGGGGCATAGGAAATTAACTTTCTTGGGTGGCATAAGCCAGGGAACCTTGTTGGCTAGGCTTACTTAGGCCCTTGGGCTGATAGCCTAGTACCTACCTATGAACCTATGAACAAGTATTTTTTTCATTCCTTATACCCTTACACTGCCTTACTCTCTCTTCTTCACTTACTTCCTTACTGCTATCTATTTCTCTTCTCTGAATTTGTCTCTAAATATACCATAAGCCTGTTTTCACTCACTTCATATTGCAAATCTTACTTGTATTAGACTAATTTACCTTTAATTTCTCTACAAACTGTCTTCTAAATATTAAATGATTGTCATATTCCTTGTATCAATTTTTAACCAATGTTATTATAGTATTTCTAATTTGTTATAATTATTTAAACTGCATATATTCTTGTTTTGTTTTTTAAAATTGTAAAATTATTGTTTTTAAAATGTTTGTAATAATTTTGAACTTTTCTCCCCAGGCCTCCGCTGAAAATGGGCTTCTACCCAGTTGGACTTTCCCAGTAATCAAATGTCAATAAATAAATAAAAGGCCTCACTGAGACCAATGACTGGTGTCGTAACTACGGCCTTAAGCTTAACGCCAAAAAATGCATCGTCATACCCTTTGGTAAAAACTCATTTTCCATTAACTACCACATTGATGGGAGCCCACACAACACTGAGAGCTTTATAAGAGATCTGGGGATGCAGGTTGACAGCAACCCCTCCTTCAACCACCACATTGCCACTGTGGTCAGAAAGTCCTTCTATGTGGCACATGTCATTACCAAGGGTTTTGCATCCAGGAAGAAAGAGGTCATTGTCTCTCTCTACTCTTCCCTCATTTGATCAATCATCGAGTATAATGCCCCATTTGGTATGTACCTCACTAGACACCTGCAACAGCTGGAGAAGCCACAGAAGCAACACATGCCCTACACGGACAGACTCAAAAGACTCCAGCTATTCTCTACCTCATATCGCCTACTTAGATGCAATCTCTGCTTGACTTACAAAGCCATGTCTGACCCATCTCTGTTAGAAATGCTACATCTAAAGAAATCCCAATCCCTCCACACCACACGCTCCAGAGACCTCAACCTCATTACCACAATCAACAGAACATGCTGGAGGGCAGGTCTCTCACCCAGAGACTGCCCATGCTCTGGAATAGACTTCCCATACAGGTCAAGCAGATCACCTCACTGTCCCTCTTCAAGAGAAATCTTGAGGAGTGGATGGGTAATAGAAAGTTCACCCTGGGGATCACTCCAGTGGCTCTACTTTATACAAGCACAGGCACTGGGAACTAACGTCAGGTGGCACGATGCCAGGACACTTCTATGGGCTAGGCTTGTAAAAGCTTCAGGGCCATTAGCCTAGTACACACCTATGAACCTAAATAAATAAAGACCAACGCTGGTTTAGTAGCAGAAGACTGTTTCACACTAAAAATGGTTACTAAGGCATGAAAATACATAAGGAAATATTCTAAGATAAAGTGAGTATGCACAGACTATTGATATCAGATGATTGTAAACATAGGTTTGTAGGCAGGCAATTCATTGCATAAAACAGAGAAATATTTGTATATTAAAAGTGAATGTCATGTCACAGTCTACATGTTGAAATGCACCGTGTATGAGGACTGTACTGTATGCAAGATTGTGCATACAATGTTTCCAATAAAGTGGTAGATCTGTGAAAGAGATATGTAAGAGCATCAAGTGAGTCTGTCATCCATATTCTGTTTTGAAATTATAATAAAAAGTGACAAGAATCATACACATATATTTTCCTTCTTACCTTCAACTTTTCAGAAGTAAAACTTTATCTAGAAAGAAAATACAGTTAAAGGAATGCGTCCTATCACCTTCTTGTGAATTGTCATTTAATTTGCTGTTTACCATGCAGGAAAGTAAAGCTGAATTTTACAGTCATAAAATGCATTGCATCGTCTCCCGAAAACTGACCATAGACTGACGCAAGAACTAAAAAGAAAATGCATTTCAAAGAGCGTGCGTTGCCACCTTGGTGTGAATTGGCACTTTCATGCTCAGGCTAGAGGGTGGTTAGTTAGGCTGCGGGGTGGGGGTTGGGGGGGGAGTGTATAGCTCTCAACCAGTCAGGGACAAATCCAGAAAAAATCAGGGACACCTTTAAAATATTAGTTCTATTAACTTAAAGCATTAACAGAATTACAGAATGTGAATATACATTCCTTTAAGTAAAATAATTATTCAGTTCTTACTTATTGTCATTATTTATTAAGCATAATTCACTTTTGTCCAAAAGGCACCAGTGCTTAAAGGGATCAAGAGGGACACAGCTAAAATTTGTGTCAAAATCAGGGACGTCCCTGAAAATCAGGGACAGTTGAGAGTCTATTATGTCTATTAACATAGCTGTCAATCGACAGTACTGTAAACAAGACACTTAAGATTAGCATATCGTAGATAAGGTAAGCCCATATCTCTGCAAACTTCAAGATAGACAGGTACGAATACGAACAGTACATTATGATAAGTAAGACACGCCCCTTCTCTTCACTGATGAAGTTTCTACTCACATTTTCTGTAGCCCCGCCCATCGACCTCTACACTCCGACGTAAGGAACAGCCAGTGATTTGGCGCGTGAGACAAAATTTGGTTTGCAGTTATGATGTTTACAATTTTCTTCCGCTTTCACAATGGAGAGGGGATATGACAGACTGGAAATGTTGAAGTTAGAAGAGGTATGTTGGAGTACACTACTGTGGCATGGTATTGTAGCATATATGTAAACAGAGATTAGCAACCAAATTATGTATCAGTGTACGAAAGAATACCAAAAGTTGTACAGAGTGAGAGTTAAGGATTTTCTTCCTTTTCCTAAACTGCTGTGATTATTCGGTTGTCATTCTGAGACGTAAAGTTCTCGACCTTCCCATTGTAGTACTTCCTTTCAGAACGTGGATCAAATGGGTAAATGTGGAAACCATCTAAACCCTTACTACCAGCTTTTATTAAGAAGCTTCTATGTGTAATACTCAGAAAAAAATATTTTAGCGATTTGAGGTGATTCTGTATTGCCTTCCTTGAATGACTCTTGACTGTGTGTTGCTTTCTTTCGAAGTGGAACATACAAGTTTTAAGACTAAGAATGATATTTATTTTTATTTTATTTATTTGACGTTTGTTTACTGGGGTGGTCTGCCTGGGTCTAGAGAACCTATTTTCAGCAGAGGCCCGGGGAGAAAAGGTCCACATACAGTATAATCCAATACAATAAAAATGACATTAGAAATACTATACACAAAAAAAGTTGAAAGAACAAATTGCTACAAGATGTTGCAATATATTACTACACATCTCGACAATTCTTTACAGTTAAAACATTACAAAACAATAATAGGCACTCTCATCATACATGATGTAGATAGTATCCCAAAATTTTTTTTTTTTTTTTTTTTTTTTTTTTTTTTTTGACAGTGGAGAAGTAGCTTGGCAGGAGGAGATCTTTTTCGCTACCTGTTTTATTGCTGTAGCGACTACTTGTGTTCTGAAGTTCATATTTTTTGTGCAGTGTAAGTAATTTGTTCTGATGTTACTAAGTTAATACTGAGAAAGTGCTGTTGCTATAGTTTTCGGCTGTCTTCTGTAAGAGTCCAGGTTTAAGCCAAAAATAATGAGGGAGTAATGGCTTCATGTAAGAATGTTGCCACAGTGTAGCTAAGGTATTTCACAACTCCTGTTTTAGCTTTGTTCCTCTCTTAACCCTCCTAAAATTAGTAACTTTTGGAGAAAAAGTTGTGAATTACTCTTAAAAATGACCGTAATTAGAGTTATAGACTTCTTTACTTCATAAAATGCATATTAACATTCTGTTATTGTCTCATATTAATGGTAATATTTTGAAAGTGTCCCTTATTATTTCTGGATTTGTTCCCGATTCGTTGAGAGCTATGGTTATGGTCTGAATAGTTTCTGATTTTTAATATTAAGAAACAAGTGCATTTATTGATGTATTGACTGAGATTTGATTAAGCGTAGTGTATTTATTTATTGGCATTTGATTAAGTGTAAGTAAAATGCTTGGCATAATTTTGTAACTGGTTGACACAAAAATTGCACATTTTGCTTTGACGCTTGCAGTTAAGTACTCCTTCAGCACTAGACTGAAATGTATGCTGGCAGAGAGGCTGACAGTCGGGTAACAGTAGTATCTACAGAAATTCAAATACTAGGAGTTTTAATAAATTTTTTCATATTTGTAAGTACGTCATCTCTGCATTTAATGAATTGCCACAGTGTATTTATATTACTTTCATTCCTTGAAATTTTTTTTTTAATTTAAAAAACAATTTGTGAACTTTTTTATTAAACCATGGACCACATAAACTTACTGTATTCTTATGTGACATCAAATGAGAGGGAACACAAGATGTGCCCTTAAACTTTATTGGACACATATTTGCATGTGCGAGGTGATGTGACTATCAAAATATATTGTAGTGCCACACATTTTTCCCCTACATTGATGTCACTGAGGTTAAAGTTTATTGTTTAGCCTTGGTGGCACAATCATGGGGAAAGTAGTATTTTTAACCAAGTCGCTTTAACATGGTCACCTGCTGTCCTCTACTAAATATGAGACAACAATGTTTTGTTTTTTATGTGAATTGAGAAAAAATAAGTAGACATGTTTAACAAGTGGCTGGAAATTAGAGCATTTTTTTTAATGAAGGCCTAGATGATCAGGCTACATAAGTGTACAATCCTGAAGGACACGGGCACATTATAATAGGGGTGATTTGGTGGTTGCCTGGTTCCCACAGCTCCAAGAGGCACCAAGGCCAGTCAAAAAATAACTTAATTTGAGAGAGTTTTAGCTTGTATTACTTAACTTATGTGCATAACAAGTGATTGCCAAGTACTACTGTTTTTGCTTAATAAAAAGGGCAATAAATGAAAAGCACCTGCTTTGAGTATTTATCTTGTGAATTGTCACTTTGCTCGTCATTTACACACGCACAGCCCTGTGCTTATCTTTAATTCAAGAGCTTTATTTATTATAAGTAAAGAAATGGTTAAACGTCTGCAGTGACCCTATCTTAAACTTTGTGTTCATTGCCTTCTCATGATTTGTTGAGATGGCAATGAGAGATCTCACAATTAAATGGTCTAGTATGGACAATTATAGTTGTGATATGCCAGTTTCACTGTTGCAGTATCAAGTTAAGTTTTGGTTATGCTGACAGGGAGCCAGATAAAGGCAGGGTAGTTGTATTACGGACAAAGGCAAGTTATCATTTTCATTTGTATAATATAAAGTCTGGCATTAAGGGTTAGTATGCATTTCTGTGAAATAAGTTGGAAAATTTACTCTCTGGCTACAATCTTATGTGAAACAAGGCTGAAACCATCTTTGATTTTAGAGAATGCTGTTTTCTTTGCCTAGCGTTTTTGATCTGTGCTTATTTGTGGTGTTCTGCCAGATTATTTGTACTGTAGTCACTAAGTGGGGGGGGGGTGGATGTGGATGAAAGCAACTTTCTTGTTTACTGAATTTATAGTTTGGCTTTATTTGACCAGTGTGGTAGAACATTTATGCTCTGCATGGCTACTGTTTTATGAGACAAAACTGAAACTGTTCCTGAATTTACAGCGTCTCTGACTTTGCATCATATTTTTCATCCATGCCTCATATTTGTGGTTTTCTGACAAATCATTGATTGAAGATTGCAGTGTGTGTGTGTGTGTGTGTGTGTGTGTGTGTGTGTGTGTGTGTGTGTGTGTGTGTGTGTGTGTGTGAAAAAAACTTACCTCTTGTTTGCTTTGCTTATAATTTGGCTTTGCAGGACTAGTATACATTTGTATGAAATAAATGGAATACTTACTCATATTTGTGTGAAAACAAATTGAAACTGTCTCTAATTTTGCTAGATATCCTTGATGTTGCCTCATATTTTGGTCTTTTTTGTTCTTTATAAAGTGTGACTTTCTTGCAAATCACTGAGGACAAATATGAATTACCAATTTCACATGTTTGAGAAAATGCATGCCATCTGTAGTTCCCTGGCATGGAGGAATGGAGCCGTTACTACGACCCAGATGACTAGCGGCTTTGTCCCTGGAGGAGCTGGAGATGGGATTTGCAGCAGCTTTGCTGCTCACTCAGTCCAGGAGGGAGGGGGTTTCTGTCCCTGATAGACACAGGGTTCAGTACCCGGAGACGTGTGAATAAGCGTTTTTATTTAAATTCTGCTTACATATTTTAAGTTGCACTTAGTGACCTGTGTAGTGGTACTTTGTTTTGTGCGTCTTTGCATTTTGACCATGATTTAACCAAAAAGTTATGTTTGCATTTTTTAGTTTGTTCTGTGATCTCAGTTTTGTCCCTTCATTTATAGTTGTGTGAAGATTGTGTATTACTGCAAGATTTTAGCATTATTTGTACATTATACTGCACATCTATTTCCATAAATAGAATTACATGTAAAAGGGATCTTTTATTGTGTTTTGAATTTGCAGCTTCTTTTCATAGTTGTGGCAGGACTGTGATCTATTGCCAGATTTGAAACTCATTTAGTGAGTTATTAAAAGTGTTACTGGTAAATTTCTGCATAGTCTGGTGCCTTAGTCTGTGGTAGAGTTGCATTAGTGGTGGTGTTGTGAATTCTACTTTAGGATTTGTGCTTCTGTACTTTTTATAGCTCTATATACCTGTTTAAAGTTACATTCCAGTGCCTTTCTGTATACATTGCATGAAGGCAAGCTTAGAACAGCTACAGTAGTTTGCACATTAAACAGGGCTACTATCAAATCTTGGCACAATCTAACCAAGGGAAGTGCCAAACCCCAGAGACCACCCAAGGGGACCTCTGTGTAACCCAGTCCACAGCCTACAGTAGCCACCTAAATACAGGTCCAGACAACATGGATATGCATTTTCCAAATGTCTCCATAGCCAGCTTGGTAGATATGGGCATTTGAGACAATGTACCCAGCAATTGTGACATGTTCACAGACACCCATTTAATCCTTAAAAAAAAAAACAAGCACGGTATGTGAGAGATGCATATATACAATTTCACTAGAGGCAAAAATCTTGCATTCAGACAAGGTTAAGAAAACACACATATGCACACACTACAACTGCCACACAGTGATAACCATACAGATAGACCAACCTGCTGAGGTGCTAAAATAACAATCTTCCCAAACCTCCAGTACCTCTTAAGTCTACACATGTCAGTACTTGTCATTGGCAATCTCTAAAACACACACCAAATATACACCTACACCCAATGGAGCCCCAAGAGCAAAGCCCTTAAGGCAAATCAACACATTTACCCAGGACTCCATTGTACAACACACAGATGCCCCACTCCCCACACTGAACAAGGAAAGGATAATGGTTAGTTGCTTATCTGGAGCAAGGATCCACCAAGCTATACACTCAGTCAAGTCACTACACTACAGGTATCAGTGTGATTCTGTCATAGTCTATGTGGGAGTGAATAACCTGAGATGTACTTCCTGGACTATATGAAGAGAGACATTGTTGATCTCTCTGGATATATGTCTCTGGCAGGTGTATGCTTTGCATTGAGCAGTATTCTACCTTCACCGAGGAGGAGGGTGAGTATGAAGAAAAGATGATTGACTTCACTAATCGGCTTAGTTTTTGTCACCTTTCCAGGTGGGTTCAGTATTTGTCAGCATGGGATGAAATGGTTAACATTGCTTTGCAAAGGATAGTCCAAAAGAAAGAAATCCACTGTAGATTACCACTTTCACTTAGTTTAATGCAAATTAAAACAATGATTTAACATAAAAACAGAACAGCGTACGCTGCCAACAATAAAATTATATAGCCAACTCCAATGATGAGCGCTTTTGGGCTCCTGCCCTTCATCAGAGAAAGGCATTTTCCAACTCATTTTAAAGCATGTTACAGCCAACCACAATTCAGTATTGTACCCGCCTATTTTTCAAGGCGGGTTTCATGGGAATAATCTCATTGAGCCCTGGATATCTTATGTGCTAAGAGCTCAATTATCCATTTGGTTTCTTCTCTTTCTGTGAAATTCTTTGTCTCCTCCTTTAAAACTCTTATACATTGCAAATCACCCTAAACTTAATAGTGCCCCTCATTCTTGTCTATGTGTCTGTACAAGGCATTGTATTGATTTTGAGTTTTAATGGATAAGTGTTGTAAACATGCGGTTGGTTTTCCCAACGTAAAAAGCTTGACGTAGTTGGCAATCTGCTAAGTAAATAATGTCAGCGATCTTACAAGTCGCCTTTCCCTTAAAATGAAACAACCTCCCTGTGACCGGATGCTTACAATCTGTTTCTGTTATTAATAAAACCACGGGCTTTGTAGTAGCCACAAGGTCTTGTGCCTTCCTTGCTTATAGCCCCTTTTTTATTTCCTCTTTCTTGTCCCAAAATATCCTTAAGGTTGTTGTTCCTCTTAAAATCAAAATGGGGCTGTTCCCCTATTATCCCTGCTAGAGTGTCATCCATCTTTAAAATATGACAATTCCTTCTTACTATGTCACAAAACCCATGGATGTTTTTACTATACGTAAAAATCATTCTGGTGAATGTCTCTTTTAATTTCTGTGTTGTTATAACCCGAGACTAATTCATTATTCATATTTGAGTGGTCCCTTTTCAATAAGGGACAAAATCCTTCCCTTTCTATATTCCCCCTTATGACTAATCTCATTTTGTACTACTTCTTTATTATAGCCCCTATTCTGAAAATGTTCCTCCAGCTTACGATCTGTTCTTCAAAATCAGTCTCCTCGGTACAAATCCTGGATACTCTGCTCATCTGACCCTTCACTATATTCCTAAAGGTAGATCTCGGATGCATACTATCATAAGGTAGTAAACTGTTTCTCAAACAGTCCTTTCTATATAGTGTAGTCTTGAAGAATTCGTTGTCTTGCTTTACCCTCACATCCAGAAAATCTGTCTCAGTTCTGGAATGTGTAACTGAAAACCTGTGGAATGTAGTGGTCCCTTCCAAATATGTAATAAATTGTAATAATTCTCTCTCTTCTCCTTCCCATAAAATAAAGACGTCTACAAAACGTCTGTACAGGGAAACTACTTTTCCAAATATATGTTCACCTAACACAAATTGTCTCTCCCAAAAGGATAGCACTAAGTTGGCATATGTGTTTGCACAAGGGGTGCCCATGACCACCCCCTGTGCTTGCCTGTATATATTATTTGAACAGAGGAAGACATTATTCCTAAATACCAACTCCAGTAAATGGGCTGTTAAATTCACTTTCTTCTCGTCTGCTTCCCCCAGTGTCCTTAACAAACCACACGCTGCTTTCACTCCATAGTCATTCCTGATGATCGTAAACAAATTCTTAACGTCCAAGGTCACCATTACAAATTCCTTCCTTCCTCCACTTTGTTCAAACTTTCCCAAAGAAGTTAAGAAATGACTAATGTCCCTCAGAATTTCTTCAACACCATCTATCCAAGATCTCAAATAGTATTCTAACCAAATGGAAATATTTTCTGTAACCCACCCCCTCCCAGACACAATGGGTCTGAGTGGTGGATTACTTGGATCTTTATGTATTTTAGGGAAAGCTTTGAACACAGGAATGACTGGGTTCTCAATCCATAAGAATCTAAAGTCTTCCTCCATCAATCCTGACCCCTTTAACTGTTTCAGACAATCCTGTACCTCTTTTACTAACTTGTAGACTGATAAAGGGGAAGTAAGGGTGTAGGTATCCAAATCAGATAACAAGCTTCCCAGTTTATCGTAATATTCTTCCTTATTCATGATTATTACTGCTCCTCCCTTATCTGCCTGTTTAATGATTATGTCGCTATCCTTTTGTAACTCATTCATTGCCTGTCTCTGTGACACTGTTAGATTATGAATTTTTTTATTTTTGTTCTTCTCTAACTAAATCATGATTTCCTTTTCACAACACTTAAGGAACAACTGCATCGAGGGACTAAAAGATGGCACAAACGTGCTAAGCTGCCTCAATACCCTTTGCTGTGGTTGGCTGTTACCTGTATACATTGACTTTAGCATCATATTTCTACCAAAAAACATCATACCCATGATTATTTCATCAAAACAACTGTCCCTGCTAGGAACAAAAGTCATACCTTTGTTTAGAACATACAAGTCATCATTGGTAAGTATATGATTAGACAAATTATAAATAATGTTATCAGTCATTTAGAGGTTCTCCTCTTCGTGGCTTCCCTTCCTTCACTGTTAGTGTCTCCATTCCCCTTTTTTCTTGACTGGGGCTGGTAAGTGAGCTAAAAAACGCTCACTGTTCTTGTCTACCGTCTGTAATTTTGGTCTCTCCCCCAAGTCCAACACACTGTTGCTTCTGTCAGCAGCTGTTTGCCCATTGAGCGAGAACACTGTCTCATTGATATTGTTCAAAGCCCTTTCTTCCTTCTCTCAAGAAGGAGAAAAAAGAGCATTGCCCTTGGGAGCTTCGTTGGTCTCTAGTGTTGATACCACTGCTGGAATACATTCAAATTCACATTCTCTTCTCTTCAACGGCTTAACCGTCGTTAAATCATTCACATTCAATCTTACATCAGAATCTAAATCACCATGACTCTGTCCCAGAGGTAAATGCCCCCTTGCTAAACCTCTGGGGGAGGTATGTTGATTTAAGGTCGTGTTGTCCTATGCGTCCCCTCGATGGTCTTTCGGCCAGACACATGTGCCTCTGACAAAATCTTTATAGTCCCTTTGTAACTTTCTGGCCTTTTGCACTTGCAACTTCTGGTCAATTGTGGAAAATGCACAATACATGTTATCTAATCTCTTGATGAACTTCTTCCCCTTAAATTCCGTCTCCAACTTGTTCTGTAAGGTTTCTACCTCTCTGCTCAGCTGTTCATCCTCCGGTGCAAAAAATTCAAGCAATAACTTCATATACGAAAAACCAGTGTTGATGTTGATCAATTGCCACTTGGCTAACAACTCAGGATAATGCTCTCCTTGTGAGGGCATACAAAACACCCTCATACCCCTCGGAACTATGCCAACTTTTTAAGCACGCTTCAAAGTGTTTTTTCTGCCACTGCAATCATTTCAGTTTATTAACTTTGAAACTGAAATCTCTCGTGATCTCATCAAATTTATGGACCAAGTTGATACTCGCAGTTCCTGCCACTCGTCGCTCAGTGGCTACATGTAAATAAAGATTCAGCAACGGATTACTAGATGTTAACAAGTTCATTTTGGCTCTTTCAGCCCAGGTGGAGGCTGAAACCCTCGGCACTTCCTCTTCATTACCTTCCAAAGAAGTAACATCCATGGTGTGTGGATTCTCCAAACACCCAATAACCATGTCCAGAAAAACAAAATGTGGAGAATTCAGTAAAGATCTGCGTGTCAAAACCAAAGTACAGTCGAAAAGAAAGAAATCCACTGCAGATCACCACTTTCAGTTAGTTTAATGCAAATTAAAATAATGATTTAACATAAAAACAGAACAGTGTACACTGCCAACAATAAAATTATGTAACCAACTCCAGTGATAAGTGCTTTTGGGCTCCTGCCCTTCACCAGATAAAGGCATTTTTCAACTCATTTTAAAGCATATTACAGCCAACCACAATTCAGTATTGTACCCGCCTATTTTTCAAGGGGGGTTTCATGAGAATAATCTCATTGAGCCCTGGATATCTATGTGCTAAGCGCTCAATTATCCATTTGGTTTCTTCTCTTTCTGTGAAATTATTTGTCCCTCCTCTAAAACTCTTATACATTGCAAATCACCCTAAACTTAATAGTGCCCCTCATTCTTGCCTATGTGTCTGTACAAGCCATTGTATTGATTTTGAGTTTTAATGGATAAGTGTTGTAAAATCCTAACCTTGAACATGCAATTGGTTTTCCCAACATAAAAAGCTTGACATAGTTGGCAATCTGCTAAGTAAATCATGTCAGCGATCTTACAATTCGCCTTTCCCTTAAAATGAAACCACCTCCCTGTGACCGGATGCTTAAAATCTGTTTCTTTATTAATAAAACCACAGGCTTTGCAGGAGCCACAAGGTCTTCTGCCTTCCTTGCTTATAGCCCCTTTTTTATTTCCTCTTTCTTGTCCCAAAATATCCTTAAGGTTCTTGTTCCTCTTAAAACCAAAATGGGGCTGTTCCCCTATTATCCCTGCTAGATTGTCATCCATCTTTAAAATGTGCAAATTCCTTCTTACTATCTTACACACCCCATGGATGTTGTTACTATAAGTAAAAATCATTCTGGTGAATGTCTCTTTACTTTCTGTGTTGTCACCCGAGACTAATTCATTATTCATATTTGAGTGGTCCCTTTTCAATAAGGGACACATCCTTCCCTTTCTATATTCCCCCTCATGACTAATCTCATTTCGTACTACTTCATTATAGCCCCTATTCTGAAAATGTCCCTCCAGCTTACTATCTCTTCTTCAAAATCAGTCTCCTCAGTACAAATCCTGGATACTCTGCTGATCTGACCCTTCACTATATTCCTAAAGGTAGATCTCGGATGCATACCATCATAAGTTTATATCTTAGCTCAATGAGATTATTCCCGTGAAACCTGCCTTGAAAAATAGGCGGGTACAATGCTAATTTGTGGTTTGCTGTAACATGCTTTAAAATGAGTTGGAAAATGCCTTTATTTATCTGATGAAGGGCAGGAGCCCGAAAGCGCTTATCATTGGAGTTGGCTATATATTTTTATTTTTATTGTTGGCAGTGTATGCTGTTCTGTTTTTATGTTAAATCATTGTTTTAATTCGCATTAAACTAACTGAAAGTGGTGATCTGCAGTGGATTTTTTTTCTTTTGGACTGTACTTTGGTTTTGACATGCAGATCTTTAGTAAATTGCCCACTTTTTGTTTTTCTGACTTGCTTTGCAAAGTATGGTCTGTACCTGTTTCCCATAGACTTCTGAATATTGGCTAAAACTTTATCTACCCCCCCCAGAGCCTTTTATAGGCAATGACAAATTGTCAAACCTACCAACATAGCAAAAAAAAAAAAAACCAAGGTGTTTCTGCTCAATGCTAGGAGCATGTACAAGAAAATCCACACCTTACAAGCTCGTCTCAAAATAGAGAATATAGACGTCTCTGCTGTTACTGACACCAGGTTTAAATCTGCAGAAAGTACTCTGGCATTGCAAAGTTTTGATGCCTTTCACCCATTCAGATCATCAGCTGCACAGACAAGGAGCAAAGGTGGAGGAGTCTCAATCTGCATTGGTAATGAGCATAACTCTACTTTTGATTATAATAAGCATAACTCTACTTTGATTAAACAGTGTAGTGCTGTGGAATTTATCCATGTACAAATCACCATAGACCGTAGCATACCATGTCCTAGCAAGCTGTAGGTCCTTAAAATCCCATAACTCATACCGAGACCTACTAGAGACAGCACCATTAAACCAAATATCCTATTCTTGGAGACTTTTTTGTAATTACCCCTCTATAGGCTGGGAAGTGTACACTGTCTCATACTCGCAGGCGCGTACTTTTGACCGGATAGTGCACGCACCCACCAGAGGTTCAAACATACTGACCTAGTTCCCACCAATATGGGAAAGGTCTGGTGAGGTCGGACCACATAGCTGCCTACTTGCAAAAAAAAAATAAACTGTCTAACCCCCAGTAAACCCTGTATATGCTAAGAACTATTCCGAGGCAAACTGCATCTTATTTAGCGATACTTTGACTCTTCCCAACTCTGGGTTCTAGCAACCTACGCAGAACTGTTCAGAAACTTTGTGCAACCGTGTAAATGGCTTTATGAAGGGTGCTAGTCAAATAGAATTTGATACATAATTCTGGCATTTGTAAATATAGAATACAGGCTTATTTCTTAAATGAAAGAAAACACACTGTAAAATGTGAACTTCAAGATTGTAGAAAACATTGCCATCTGCTGTAAGGAAAACTAAGCCAAGTATTTCAAATGTTTTTTGAAGTTAGAATTATGTTTTGTATGTCCTTTGAAGTTAGAATTTGGAGTCGATGAGTCTGGAGTAAGCATCCTGCCTGTTGTTTTAAGGCTAAAGTTAATGACCAGAATTTTCATGTGGAATGTCCTTTATTGCTCTAAGTGTAAAAGAATGTAAATGCAGTTTTGGTGGGCCTGGGAACTCCAGGAAGTGTAAAAAGATGATGTAATGTTTTATCAGAACTGCAACAGCAATTTAAACAGTGAGAACCAGAGATTATTAAGCATTTTTGTCTGACTATCCTCATCAGCACTGCCTGTGTCTTTTATGTGAGTTATCTTAGAGATATGTTTTTTTTGTAGAAATAGCTAGAAATTTAACTGTACTACTGATTTATTTTAAGTTTCTGAGTGATCTCTGAACTCTTGAATAGCACTGTGGTGTAGTAGTAGTATTGTCTTGTGTTTTAATTATTTATTATTAGATATTTTAAAACTTTTTACTTGTGGCTGGTGTGTGTAGAGATAAGCAAGCTCTAGAGTACATTGCATATTTATATAGTTTATTGTACAAGGCCACTCGAATAAGCCTTGACTGATTAGTCACACTTACCAATTGGATAATAATATTGCATAGTAATAATTGGACACCCTTTTTAAGGGCCTTTGGGTAGCTGATAAGTATTAGCTGGTGGTGGCAGTAATTACTACTGTATAGTTTAGGTAAAGGGGCACAGCTGGAGATTCTGTGTCAGCCTTTCCCAGGAGTGTCTGTGAAGTTGTATAAATACTAATTTCAAAGTGTGTATTTGTGTCAGCTAATTGGGTAGGGACACGAAGCACTGGTTGGACAGAGAGGCTACTGGAGGTTAGCTTGCCAGCTAGACTGAGATCTGGACCCTATAGATGTGCCAGTGGGGAGTCTTACTGGGGACCTGTGGAGCAACCAGCCCCAGACTGACTATGATCTCTGTGTGTACTTAAGGGAAATTGTACTTTACTGTGTGTATTTGTTATCCTTTCCTCCCTTATATGAGACGCCCTCTCTGGTGTTTAGTGGTGAGGATTGAGGGTCCTTGATTGCTGGGCCAGGGCATGGGTGTCACAGGCTGTATAGAGGCTGCCGTACTTACTAGAAGTAAGCCCAAAACAAATTCTAAAAAAAAAAAACACTGGTAGAATCCTAACCTTTTATAGGGTATATATAACAAAAGGAAAAAAAAATCATGGCTAAATTAGGAAGATTAACTCCCATAATGATATGAGCTTTCTTAATCAGGAAACTGAGAACTAATTAAGTCTGACGAGGTCAAGATAGCCTTACAGAATAACGACAACCACAAGACCTTCTACAACTATGTCTTTAACCTCAAAGCACACACCGATGTACTGAACTGATGGTCAGTGGTTCCACCTTCACTGAGCAGAGTGACATGGTGAATTTGCTGGCTGACAAATTCAGCTCAAATCCTCCCCCTGTAAAATATCTACTAGTATAACCCCCTTTCCAATTATTACCAGGGAGCAGGTCATGGCTGTGCTTGCTAAGGCCAAAAACACAGCCTTAGTGGGCTCTTCATAATATCCAAGGATGCTTCCTAAATATCTGAAAACACGACCTATCAGGACCACTTGAGTCACTTTTCAATTATAACCTCAAAATAAGCTTTGTGCCATGGGAGTGGATGGCTGCAATGTTTATCCCACTTCACAAGGGTAGATCATCAACCAACTTACGGACCTATTAGTCTGACTAGTCAAATGTGCAAACCCATGGAACATATCATCAAAGAAATGATCAACAAAGACATAGGCAACCTTTAGACACTGGACCCAACCCAGTTTGGCTTTGTCAAGGGGAGCTCATGCCTACTACACCTGGTGGCTGGAATGAGGGGAAAGTGATGCATACTGTCTACCTTGACCTGGCTAAGGTGTTTGATACAATACCTCACTTGGGTATAGTTGACAAGCACACCAAACTGGGCATATTGGGGTGGATTGCATGGCTAGGGTTAGAAAGGCCTCAGTGGTGATTTGTCTATTATATACCTATGAACATTCCCAGTAAAGGGTATTTTTTTTATTTATTTAATATTTGTTTACCGGGAAAGTCTGACTTGGAACAAAGCCAATTTTTCAGCAGAGGCCTGGGGAGAAACGCTGCAGACATATGTCTTTGTAAAGTGGGAGGAAACCGGAGTACCTGGAGAAAACCCACACAAACGCAGGGAGGACATGCAGACTCTGCGTAGAAGGCACTCCAGATGAGAATCAAACCATTGAATCTCTTGCTGTGAGGCAACAACGCTACCGTTGCACCACTGCGCCATCAGTATATGCTGTCATCACAGGACAGATTGCTAGTATAAGTAAGGCATCTGAAGGGTGAAGCTTGCTGACATTGTGTGTGGTGTGAACATCACTAGCTCTGCCCAGTTAGGACATACAAAAAAATCTTCTCTGGAGTTCAGGGCCAGCATATATGCTGCTGCAGGCTGCTCAACTCCACTCCTGTCCCCAGTCTACCATTTCTGTAGTTCCAGCCCCAGAGGATAGTACTGGGGACTCTTAAGGATAAATGGTATAGCTGGGTATCTGACGGTCAGTCAGAGGCATGCAGATGGGAGGAAATGCATGCCAATGCAGAAAAAGAAATTCTAGCAACTTTTTAGTGTACATCTGTGCAGTGACGGAGACCTGGTTCAAGGCTCCAGAGAGTACCCCTGCATTACCAGGCTATAATTCATACCACACCTTTCCGCCACCTAACCTGGACCGAAACACTAAAGGGGGGGGGCGGCGTGTCCATATTCATTAAGGATATCCACACCTCCAGGCTAGTTGCTCAGCATAATGCATCCAAGATTATCTAAGTGCAATCAACTCTGGGCAAGACCACAATCCAAATTGTAGCTTGCTACAGTTCTCCCACCATGCCCCAGGATTCCCACTCCTCATTTCTTAATACACTGGAAAATATTAGGGTACAACCTAACACCCTAATAATGGGCGATTTTCAACTACCCTACCATTAACTGGGAAAACTACTCCTGTACCAACTCTTGTGCTCCAACGTTTTCTGGAATTCATAAATTCCAATGTCATGGATCAACTTATCCACACCCCCACCAGGGGCGGCAATATCCTAGACCTGATTATTACCAACATGGGCAACCGGTGCTCCACACCAGAGGTCAATTCCTCGTTGGTCAGATCCGACCACAAGCTAATCACCCTAGACATCCACATCCCTCCCCTACCCCCTATTGGGGGAACCACAGTAAAAAATTTCTCCAAAGCCAACTTCACGCTTCTTAAGACAGAAGTGGTAAACTTCACGACACCCATGCTGACTGACAATAGAGGTATGACTGCTGAATCCTACACAAATGCACTTTATAGACACATACACGAGTGCATGGATCGTGCAATCCCTAACGGAACTAAGATGTTATCCTCCAAAAAAAGGAAGCCAATCTGGTGATCCCCTGCCATAAACAAACTCTACAACAGAAGAAAGAAACTGTTGCAAAAAAGAGTAAAATCCCATGATTGGAGAAACTCCCTGGTCAGCCTCAGTAAGAAGCTGAGATCCCTCATAAAATCCTTCAAAGCTAGCTATGAAAACAAAATCGCCACTGACTCTAAAGACAACCACAAAGCATTCTATAGCTATGTCGAGAATCTCAATGGCAACACTCGGATCTGCTCTGAGTTACAGCACAATGGCACCAAATATACAGAACAACTGATATTGCCAACATCCTAGCAGATAGGTTCAGTGCTAACTTTACCCCCCTGTTATCCCCTAAAGGGCCCATCTCTATACCAGAAGAATGCAAAGTTCCTGTAATCATGGCTGCACAGGTAAAAAACACATTATCCAAAGCCAAGAACACAGCATCCATGGGACCTGACGACATCCCAGGCTGTGTTCTACATGAACTACAGAATGAACTGGCACCCCACCTACGTGCCCACTGAATGGCGCACCACGACCGTTATCCCACTCCACAAAGGGGGAGTCACTACAGACCCTGGAAACTACTGCCCCATTAGCCTAACGAGCCTGGTCTGCAAGGCTATGGAACGTATCATCATGGAACTTATAAACAATGACATTGGTAATCTCCAAACTCGGGACCCCACCCAGTTCGGGTTTGTAAAAGGCAGATCATGTCTCCTAAACCTGATAGACTTCTTTGAAGCAGTCACCAAAGCCGTAGCTGAGGGTAAGGTGGTTCACACAGCCTATCTAGATCTCGCAAAGGCTTTTGCCACCATCTCCCACTCTGGAATTTATAGATAAACTCACTAAACTAGGTATAAATCCCTATGTCACAAGATGGGTTGCCAACTGGCTCACTGACGGAACCCACACTGTGAAAGTAGCAGACTCCAAATCCAACTTCAGACCAGTGACAAGTGGAGTACCACAGGGTTCAGTCCTGGGTCCTCTCCTCTTTGGTATCTACTTCTCTGAAGTACAGGCCAACACAGAAGGTCTTTGGCTAATGAAGTTCGCAGATGACTGCAAACTAGGAGCCATAATCAAAACTCTAAAAGATGTGGACATCCTACAAAAGGGCCTCGCTGAGACAGATGCCTGGTGTCAAAGCCATGGCCTCAAGCTCAATGCCAAAAAGTGCATTGTCATCCCTTTTGGTAAAAACTCAGTACCCATGAACTACCACATAGGCGGTAGTCTACTTAACACTGAAAGTGTGATAAGAGACCTTGGGACACAGGTGGACAGTAGTCTCTCCTTTGATAATCACATTGCCACAGTAGTCAGGAAATCCTTCTACGTGGCACACCTCATCACAAAAGGTTTCTCATCAAGGAAAAAAGAGGTAATTTTTCCTCTCTACTCGTCACTCACTAGACCCATTATAGAGTACAAATGCCCCTTTTAGTATGTACCTCACAAGACATCTACATCAACTGGAAAGGCCACAGAAATACCTCACAAAGAGGATTACCGGCCTCAAACAGATGCCCTATGCAGACCGTCTCAAAAAAACTGCAGCTTTACTCCGTTGCATATCGCCTACTCAAGAGGTGATCTCTGCCTAACACGCAAAGCTATGTCAAACCCAGAGCTTTTAGACCTACTCCACTTAAAGAAATCCCAATCCCTACGAGCTACATGGTCTAGGGACCTAAACCTTGTCATCACAATAAACAGAACATGCTGGAGGGATAGATTCCTGTCCCAGAGACTTCCCATACTCTGGAACAAACTACCTATCTATATCAAACAAAGCTCCACATTAGCGCTCTTCAAGAAAAATCTTGACGATTGGATGGGAGATGGGAAATTCACCCCGGGGATCACTTCTGTGGCTCTGCTCGACAGTGGCACAGGAAAATAATTTTCTTGGGTGGCGAAAGCCAGGGTACCTTTGGCTAGGCTTATATAGGCCCTAGGGCCAATAGCCTAGTACCTACCTATGAACCTATGAGTAATTAAAAGTTGTTCTTGATTTTGAGCTATTTTCCCCAATTTATTTTTGGCTTTGCCTTGATTATTGCAATAACTGGTTGTGAGGTATTTTTTTTTTTTCGCAGTCAGATGAGATGTGTATGACAAAATGGCTATAACCCGTGGGTGGGATGGGAGCTGTTTATGAATAAAAGTAACTTGCGCTCTTGTTATGGGATCAGTTTAAATAGTCTAGCTTTGCAGGACCAGTGTGCCTTTATGAAATATAAGTTAGAATACTTCAGGGAACTGTTTTGTTTGCAGCAAACCAGAAATACATTGTCATTTACTTAATTTATTATTATTATTATTCACACAATCGGGCACTGATTTGTGTCCTTCCCTGCAAAAAAGTGTGCATTAGAGGTGGGGTCCTATGATTTGAAAACCACACAGGGCTCAAGGTACACTTAACCCACCACTATTACAGGATGTGCACTTCTTTGCTAGTAGTTGCCCTGTCTTTCTGGCTGAGATCTAGGAAATATTGTGGGATAAATTAACCAGCCAATTGATTATTATTATTATTTTTTTGTTTTGTTTTGCCTTGCTTTCCTTCATGTTGTTAAATAAGTGAGGGATCTCACTGTATCTCCCATTTAGCAGAAGCCCATAGTCACTTAGTGGATGTAGTCATTCATTTATCTGGCCATTGTATAGCCCAGTAAGGCACAGGTTTACTGAATCTGCTAGCAGTACTGAAGACTATAGTTTTGGTTTTGTTGAGAGTGACCTGAAAGTATTGTGAGTGGAACTAGCCATATAATACATCAGAATCTGTTTTCAGTCACTTCTTCATTACCATATTGGCAGCATCACCCATGGTGATTTGGACATAACCTGTTTGCATGTTTGTCAGTACTTATTTGTTTCATTGAGATCCAAGTAATCTAAGCCAACTTCATTGAACCAACTCAAGAATACGCATTTATAACAGAACTGGGTGCTGTAATCCTGGAAATGGTTGCATTAACTAAAGGGGTGCAGCACGTGTGGAGGTGGAAAGTTTGCTCCCTCATAAAATTTTTATTTCAAACCTATTCACTGAACTAGTCCCAAAAACTGAAGCTTGATACAGTGAGACTCAATAGACAATTCTGTGTATTCTTAAGTGCTGTATAATATTAACAGTTTTGTGTATGGTAACATTTGTATTTGAAGCCAGTTTTATAATGACCTCTAGACTATACAAGTTTTGCATGTTATGATAAAACTCTAGTAGATGCATTGTACATTGGGTGTGGTTGGAGTGGGAGAAGGAGGGAGAGACGGATTAAGGTGTGGTTGGATTGGGAGAAGGAGGAAGAGACAGATTTAAAGGTGTAATAATCAGTGCATATAGGTGAATAGTGAGAAGGAAGAGAGGGCAGATTATTCCTCTTATGTTTTGAATTAGTTTTTATGGGAATTGGTTGTCTAGCAGGAAATGAGTAATTCTGTGGCTGATTTAACTAAAAAAATATGCAGGTAAGGAAACACTGATGTACTGCATGCACATTTTGTCAGCAGTAAATAAACTGAGGGATTTGCATATGCAAAGTGACATACTGTCTTTGGGTCATTCTTAATGATGCATTAATTAAGCAAGAGAAGCAGTGCAGCATGCACATTTAGTTGCCATGAATTTGTGATATTAGTTTAAATGAGTATCAAAAATGTGTCTGCAGCAACTTGAAATGTTAGCAAAATGCAAAAGTATACCCACTGACAGTGCATGTTCTTTGATTGCACATTTGTTTCTGCTTCCCTTTCAAGGGTGCTGATTTTTCACTCGCATATGAGGAAGGGTGGGTTTGTGACCCGCTAGCAGGCGACAGAAGTTATGTTTGGCCCCATATAATTGATTTTGAGACCCTTGCACTAGACCGTACTGTTATCACACTGTTTGCAGCTGCTTCCCTTTCAAGGGTGCTGATTTTTCACTCGCATATGAGGAAGGGTGGGTTTGTGACCCGCTAGCAGGCGACAGAAGTTATGTTTGGCCCCATATAATTGATTTTGAGACCCTTGCACTAGACTGTACTGTTATCACACTGTTTGCAGCTGATGGGCTTATTATGCAGTATGTATGATTACTTTAGCCACATTGAATTTAATTATAACCATGCTTTTTTTTTTTTTTTTTTTTTTTTTATTATTATTATTTTCTGCTCTGTTTGTATGTGGCTGGTAAAATCTTGTCTTGAAGTACTGGTATTTGAATTGCCAAATTTCTTGTCATACAGTAAAATGTTTTCATTTTGATAATGCAAATAAAATTCCTCAGATTTCTGTATTACTAATTCATATATCAAAATGATTAAACTGAATTTAATATTTTAGCTGTAAATTGGTTGGAAGTAGTTTTAAAATCTATAGCATTGCATTTGTAATTCTTGGTAATACAATTCCTGCGTTTTAGTTTCAGATGTGACTCTGGTGCTGTTTGGATGCAAGATGGCTATGCGTGATGGAAGACCCTCTTTTACTGAGATTTTTAAGGCTCGGTGTGATACAGGTACTTTGTTCATGGGAGACTACCTTGCTAGAAGGAGATCATGAAATTTTAACGCTGGGTAGTTGTGTTGTCCTAAAAGCTTCATAGTGCA
>NC_056736.1:613544466-613569466 GCF_019279795.1 Protopterus annectens | reverse complement strand
ACACACATACACACTGGCACTACAATATCTCTTCCAGAAAGTCAAAATCTCCATTTTGCTCTTTAGCATCAGGTAGTTTCAATGGGTTCTGAAGACTATTCATCAAGGTCACAGATAGCAGTGTGAAGAAATTCCTTTCCAGTGAGTTTATTCGTCATCCACCAGACCAGATTTCTCAAATTTTCCCTGTCCTACAGTGCACGTTGTCTCAAGGAGTAATAGACTGTTCCTCCTTCCCAGTTTGGGAAAGATTTTTATTCAAGATGGCTCTTGATGCCAGAGAGAGAAAATTCCTGGAGAACAGTTCTGGATCAATTTTTCCTAATCCAAATTGTGATATGTTCATAGGACATTGCCTGTAGAGCCTTTACAAGCCTATCCATGTTAACTCAGAGTTGCCCTGGTTAGATGGACATAATTCGCAGAGTGAGTCTATGATCCATACTGACTACCCCTGTCCAGGAGGTACACGAGTTCCATTAATGGGGTGAATTTGCCATCTCCCATCCATTGTCTAGGTTGTGCTTGAATGGGGTCAAGGAGCAGCTCTGCTTCACGTGAATTGGAAGTTTATTCCAGAGGAGCAGCAATCTCTGGGAAGTATATCTGTCTCTCCAGTTTGTTCTGTTTGTTGCAGGCTAGGTCAGTGGTTCCCAAACTTTTTCGATTCTCTGCTCCCTTGCTGAATCCAGATTTTCCTAAGTCCCCCGCAGCACTCATAAAGTGCATGTGTCATTTATTTATTTATTTGACATTAATTTAATGAGGCTGCCTGACTGGACTAGGAGACCTGGGGAGAAAAGCTCAAAAGTACAATAAAAAGACAATTATCAAAAAAAGTGTACATTCTGCTTAACAGCATAACACTGATCTACTATGGTTGAGAGGTAAGCAAACCTAATGGCAACCTTATTAACTTTAAGTTTATAAGAGCAATATTTTAAAACCTGTCCCTATTATTTGGCTCTGTCCAGGATACCTCTCAACTTTATAGATTTTTTTGCAGAATGTCCAGATTTTTGCCTCATATTTCTGGCTTTTTTCCTCATAAAATTGTTTTCTGGCAAATCACTGGCAGATCATTGAGGTTGAAGTCAGAAAATGACAGTTGAGTTTCATACTTCATACCCTTCAGAAAATTCATGCTGATGCAAAACCTGCATTTCTATCAACTTTCTAAGTTTGTGAGAGTAGTACTTAAGTGTCCGTATTTTGTGCCTTTGTACCCCCACTCTTTTGGCTTTGTCCAGATTTCTTGATCTAGGAGGGTGAGAGGTATGCATCCAGTGGTATGGTCCAGACTTGCACATACCTCATTGCTGCTGCCAGGGATCACTCTCCCTCTTCACTCTCTCCCCTGTGACACAGACACAGTCTCTTACGCATTCACTCACACATTGCTCTCACTCTCTCCCAATCAAACACAGTCACTTCCTCATTCATACATCACTCTCACTCTCCCGATCTCTCTCTCTCTCACACACACAGTCTCTTGCTTTCATTCATGTATTCACTCGCACACGCAGACACACACACATTCATACAGGCATTGTTTTAACTGAAAGCCCGGTTCCAAGTGCTCCACAGCAGATATTGTCCCACTGCCTGGTGGTTGGGGACCGCTGCTGTACTTGATGCCAGTTCTGCTAAAAAGCTACAGTCTAGGTATAGACTTAGAGTGCCGCAAACTAATAAGCTTAGCTGCAAAATAAACTGTGAACTGTTCGCAGTTTATTTTGCAGCTAAGCTTATTAGTTCGCAGCACCCCTGTGAGGAAGCCATGGCTCCCCAGGGCGCCACGGCTCACAATTTGGGTACCCCTGGGCTAAGTTAAGATCCCTAGAGAGAATGACTCTTGTGCTATTTGACTTACTGATGTGCATCATATCCATCAGGGCAGGGTCGGAGACTACCCTGTCGGCTAGGCACAAGTCATCCCTTGCAACCTGTAAGATGTAGACATCAGTGACAGGGCTTTCAGTCTGTCCATGTTAAGTCATGGCTTGGAGGCCTTGTATTTCCTTGGTGAGAAACCTCTGTGGTATGTCCAGCTGCTACAGGTGTCTGGTGCAGTATGTGCAAAAGGGAGTATTGTACTCTGTTAATGGTCTGAGGGTCGAGTACAGTGGAGTTACGACATCCTTAGACCTATATGCAATGCCCTTAATTATGGGATGCACAACGTAGAAGACTTTTCTTACCACTGTAGAAAATTGGTGGTCGAAGTTCAGGTTGCTATCAACCTGTATTCCCAGATCTCACCTTGCAGATGAGACTGGTTAGACTTGTGGGTCTATAGTTTCCAGGGTCAGTTGATTGGGAGGGTCCCCCTTTGTGCAAGGGGATTATTGTTGCTGATGTTCTTAGTATTTCACTGTTGCAGTCATCACACTTGGGTTATCTGCCTGCAGGTAGCCCTCAGTCGGCCCGAATACCAGAGTCTCCGTATTTCTGCATTGGATGCTGTCGCTTCTTCCATGTCAGGTCATCAGGGGTATAAAAACAGGCACCTGACACCATTACATCAGTCTTTCTTGCCGAGGAGGAGCCCGAAGCAGAAGCAGTTTGCAAGTGCTGGTTGGCCGCTACCTGAAATTTTCGTTTTAGAGTTGATAATCCTGAAGTCTTCTACAGCTAAGTACCCCGTTGGGGATCCTTTTTTCTTGCTCTAACCATTGTCAGAAAAAGTTAACAATTGTCTTGCCTGTGGAAAGCAAATACCACACAAAGATTTTCATTCTTACTGTGTCTCCTGTTTAGGCCCAGACCATGACGTCCCTTGCTGTTGGTTTTGTGCCATGTTCAACGCCTGAACCATTCATCGTCGGGCTACCTTTGTCACTAAATTATTTCGCTCTCTGTCTCTGTTTTCCGAAATTGCTTTGATAAGCCATCAGACTACCAATCTTCTGTAAAAACATAAGGATAAAGACAGACTGCATAGGTTCAAAACTGCTGACGATGCTTCCGTTAAGCTAGTCGCCAGTCCACCGATACTCAGTGAGGTGCCTTTGCAGCTCCTGATGCCCACTTTTACGGATTCGCAGGCCTCTGCTGAGACCCAGTCGGAGTGTGCTGCTAGATGCTTTTCCATCTATGGAACCAGCGGATGTCTCTACCTTGGATGAGTCCGGAGCTGCTGTGCAGGCACCGGCTTCCGAGGGTGGTGTTCATCCTACTGATGTTTGAATCAAGCCGACGACTTCATTTTTAGCCAAAACTACCGAGTTTCTTAGGCCCAGAGTACGCACTACACCTAGAAAACAGACAACCAAAGCGCATGCTCAGGCACCCATGCCACAAAAACAAATGCTTAGAATGGCTGAAGACCTTATTACGCTACTTGGGGGAAGCCAGCCTTCCCCTGCTAAGAGACCAAGAATTCAGTTGCCTTCAGATTCTACAGACCAGGAAGTCCAATGACTCTGACCTTTCTGATTATCAGGACATGGCCTTATCAGCCTATGAGGATTTACATGCAGATGAATCCATTCCTGCTGCCTCCCCTCCAGATTATTTTTCATTTGGTGAAACCTTGCATACTTTAAGAAAGCATTTCCACTGGGGATGCCAAGACTATCCTCTGTCCAAAAAGAGACTCGGAGAATTTTTAGAGTTGCCTCAGCACATGCCTTTAGCTATACCCCCTGTCCTGGATGTTGTGGATGATGTTTTCATGGAATCCAGTCTTACCTCCGGCCCCTAGGAAACCTGACAGATACTACAGAGTGCCCGATTCCCATAAGTTTCTTTTCAGGAATCCTATTGCTGATCCAGAGATCATTTCCCAGGGACCTAAAAGGTATTAACGCTACTACAGCCAAAAATCCTACCCCTTCGGACAGGGATTCCAGAGCTTTAGACAGATTGGGTAAGAAGGTATATACCTCTGCAACTCTTGCTATCAGGGCATTGAATTGCCAGTTTCACATGCTGAAGTGCTAGCAACATATTATGGAACTAATTAAACAAAAAATGGTAATATTTCCAGATTGTGCAGAAAATAAAGATTTGCAAGAGCTTATGCATTCTGCAAACCAAGTTAGTAAGCATAATTTGCGTGTGGTTTTGATGCCCTAGAAGCATCTTGCAGGGCTGCAGTCACTGTCTTTTTACTGAGAAGACATGCTTGGCTGAAGGAGCAGACCTTGCCAGATTATGTCAAATCCAAATTACTAGATGCTCCTTTAAATAAGGACTGTGGCACCAAAGCAGAAGTTGTTCTTGAAAAGATGAAGAAAAAGCTAAATTAATGCAAACTGTTAAAGAATTCTTACAAATGCAACCACCTAGATTCAGTAGGCATTGCCCTTCAAAATACTGGGCTTTTCCAGCTCCCTCCAGGCCTTCCCAAACAAGACCCAAGGGAAACAGACCACCCGACTGCAGTCTCAGGGTATGCAGAAATCTAAGCAATGGAGTGTCCCCATCCCTAAAACAGGGAGTGGTAAGCCACCTCCCCGTGTAAAAAGTTCACAATGACTTCTCGACTCTTCTTCCCAGCCCTGTCCAATTGCTTGTGCCCCTAGGAGTAAAACTTGCCCTTCATGCAAAAACCTGATGTCCATCACTCAGGGCCGATGGGTCCTCAACATTGTATCCCACGGGTACAAATTTTATTTCCATTCACTGCTAACCTCAATTGGGTTTCCAGCCCTTCCTCCAAACCAGTGGGCAGAGGCTCAAAACCAAGTACTTTTCCTGCTCAGTATCCGAGCTATTCAGCCTGTTCCAGTAGAACAAAGGGGTCAGGATTTCTACTCCTGACTATTCCTGGTACCCAGGAAAGAGGGCTCTTGGTGCCCAATCCTGGATCTTGTAATTCTCAACACCTTCCTGTTGGTCACAAAATTCAAGATGCTTAACCTGCAACAGCTTCACCCTATGCTAGTCAAGGATGGCTGGTTAGTCGCACTAGACTTAAAAGAAGCTTATCTGCACATCCCCATAAGGGAGTCGTGCAGGAAATGTCTACGTTTCAGGGCAGGATCTATGCATTATCAGTTCTCTGCACTTCCCTTTGGCTTATCTACTGTGCCCAGGGTATTCACAAAATGCCAGGCTCCAGCCATTGCATATTGCAGGCAGAGAAATAACCAAATTTACCCGTACTTGGACGACTGCCTGATTCAGGCGGACTGTCAGGAATTGCTGCTTCAGCACCTGACATTTGTAAAATGCCTTCTCACTTCATTGGGGTACACCATCAATGAAAATAAATCACAGCTGGTGCCCAGTCAAAAGATTGTATTCCAGGAAACAAGCTTGGACACAGCTTCCCAGATGGCATTTCTCACTTCAGAAAAACAGGTCTATCTGACAGACTGCTTCAAACAAATGGCCACCAGAACCCAGCTATCTGCAAGAAGAATATTGCGAACCCTAGGGTTCATGGTCTCCTGTATTCTGCTTGTTCCACATGCAAGACTGCATATGAGGAAACTTCAGTGGTACTTCAAAGTCTTTGGTGCCAGCATTCTCAGGACCTGGAAACAGTCATTCCCATCTAAGGTTCCTTTGGTGGGCAGAAGCATGCAACCACAACAAGGGACTGCATTTTACTCAACCCCACGCCACCCAAACCCTGACCACAGACGCATCTGACTATGCATGGGGGGGCTCACATGGCTGGCAAATGCATTCAGGACCACTGGAGCCCAAAGCAAATTCTCCTGCACATCAATCAAAAAGAGATGCTAGCTGTACAGAATGCTCTGACAGCTTTCAGATACCTAATCCTTCCAGGACAACTGCTGATTAAAAACAGACAACATCACAGTTATGTGGTACATAAGCAGGGTGGAACCCATTCCTTCCCACTCTGCAGGTTAGCCATGGCCCTGTGGAACACGGCCTTGGACAACCAAGTCCATCTACAAGCTCATTTCCTGCTAGGCAAACAAAATTCACTGGCAGATGACTTGAGCAGAAATCTCCTAGACCCGCACGGGTGGAAATTAGAGCCGAGCACCTTTAACCTTCTGATCCAGAGGTGGGAGAACCCAGAGGTGGATCTCTCTGCCTCCCCCGACAACCATCAGTTAAGCAAATTCTGCACCAAGAACCCTGACAGCAGGGCCTGAAAGGTGGATGCCCTGTCCTTTCAATGGGAAAACCTCTCAATCTATGCCTTTACCCCCTGCCCCTTCTCTCAAGAGTACTTCTCCAGATAAAAGAAGACAGACCAAGGGCAATTCTGATTGGCCCCGGACTGGCCACGCCAGCACTGGTACCCACTCCTGCACAGCCTGACAATGGTGCCAACCTGGCACCTACACCAGACTCCTACCCTGCTGTCACAGCAGGAGGGACAGATTTTGCATCCACAGCTGCAAACCCTAAATCTTGCAGCCTGGCTTATTCTTTGAATACTCCACCAGCAACCCTTAGCAAACAGGTACTGGACGTCATTCCTGAAGCCAGAAGGCCTAGTACTAGGAAATCCTGTGCTGAAAAGAGAAAATATATTGTTCTTGGATTCAGTCTAAAGGAAAGGATACAGCAGTGCTCTCCTTACCTCTAATCCTGGATTACCTAGCAGAGCTACTCCACAGAGGCCTATTCTTCTCCTCCAATAAGATTCATGCCTCTGCCATTTTGGCTCTTTACAATACTGAACCACCTCTGTTTTCTCACCCTCTCATCGAACAGTTCCTGACAGGGGTTAACAATTTAAGGCCCCTAAGGAGAGGACCCACCCCTGCTTGGGGCCTTAACTTTGTACTGGAAAAGCTCACGATTCTCCCTTTTGAACCTGCTGCTTCAGCAGAGTTAAAATTCCTCTCTTGGAAAACGGCCTTACTTCTAGCCATCACTTCAGCTAGACGAGTGTCTGAGTTACGGGCACTGGTGGCTGTGGAACCCTTTATTATTTTCCATGCTGACAGGGTTTCCCTCAGGACTAACCCTTCTTTTATGCCTAAGGTGGTGTCCAGTGTGGCTCTAAACCAATCCATCCATTTGCCAATCTTCTTCCCTAACCCTCAGAATAAAGTGGAAAGGATCCTGCAATCTTTGGACATGCACAGACAGCTCAGGTTCATAGGTTCATACTAGGCTATCTGCCCTGGGGCAATTATAAGCCTAGCCCGATTTTTGTTTTGCTTATGCCACCCCTTGATTTGAGTATACCGTGCCCTTTTTAAGGTTTAGTTTGCTGTGCCTCTGTCTAATAGTGACACAGAAGTAATCCCCGGGACAAACCTACGATCCACCATCCACTCATCAAGATTCTTCTTGAAGAGATTCAGTGAGGTGCTCTGCCTAACATGAATTGAAATTCTGTTCCAGAGTGAAGGGAGCCTCTGGGTTATGAATCTGTTCCTCCAGCAAGTTCTATTTATTTCAGTGCTGAGGTTCAAGTCCCTCGAGCGTGTGGCTCTAAGGGATTTTGATTTACTGAGGTGGAGCATGTCCATTAATTCTGGATTGGACATAGCTTTATATGTCAGGCATAGATCGCCTCGAAGTAGGCGGTATGCAACTGAGTAGAGCTGGAGTTTTTTTTAACCGATCAGCATATGGCATCTGTTTGAGTCCCTTGATCCTCTTGGTGAGGTACTTTTGGGGTCCTTCTAATTGCTGCAGGTGTCTGGTAAGGTACATCCCAAAAGGGGCATTGTATTCTATGATGGGCCTGATGAGGGATGAATAAAGGGGCACAATTACCTCTCTTGATCTAGATGTGAATCCTTTCATGATGAGATGGGCTATGTAAAAGGTCTTTCTAACCACTTTGGCGATGTGGTTGTCAAAGGAGAGATTGCTATCAACTTGGGTCCCCAGATCCCTAATTACTTTCTCTGTACTTAATGGGTTACCGCCTATGTGGTAATTTGTGGGCACATTGTTTTTGCCAAAGGGTATGACTATACACTTTTTGGCATTTAGCTTTAGACCATGGCTCTGGCACCAGTTATCCTTCTCAGTGAGACCTTTTTGAAGGATGTTTGTGTCATCTGGAGAGTTGATTATGGCGCCTAGTTTGCAGTCGTCTGCGAACTTGGTGATCCATAGTCCTCCCATGTTGGCCTGTACCTCGGAAAAGTATATACCGAACAAGAGCGGTCCCAGGACAGAACCTTGTGGGACGCCACTTCTGACCGGTTTCGAGTCTGACATGGCTCTAGCAACTCTCACTCTGTGGGTTCTGTCTTTGAGCCAGTTTGCGACCCATCTTGTGACATAGGGGGTTTATATTTAAGCTGGATAGCTTATCTATGATGCCCCAGTGGGGTATTGTGTCAAATGCCTTTGCTAGGTCCAGATAGGCTGTGTGGACTACCTTCCCTTCATCTATGGCTTCGGTGACTGTTTCGAAGAAGTCAACCAGGTTCAAAAGGCAGGATCTGCCCTTGACGAAGCTGAACTGGGTAGGATCTAGTGTCTGTAGGTCCCCGATGTCTTTGTTTATGAGCTCCATGATGATCCTCTCCATAGCCTTGCAGACTAAGCTAGTCAGGCTTATGGGGTGATAGTTTCCAGGATCCGTAGAGGCTCCACCTTTGTGGAGTGGGACCACTGTTGCTGTACGCCATTCTGTGGGCACATATCCTGTAGTGAGGCTGAGATTGTACAGCTGTTTTATTTGAGGGATTAGTTCTTCTTGGAGTTCATGTAGGACGCAACCCGGGACGCCATCTGGTCCCATGGAAGCAGTGTTTTTTGCTTTGGAGAGGGCAGCCTTCACCTGAGCATCAGAGATGTTTGGGAGGCAGCCCTTTGCCGGGATAGATACTTGCTCTTTTTTTTGGGGGGGTGGAGAAGTTTGCACTGAACCTGTCTGCCAGGATATTGGCGATGTCTGTGGGTTCAGTGTATTTTTTGTCATTTAGAATCCACTCCAGAACAAGTCTGGGAGTTGTACCCCAGGTTCCTAACATAACTGAAAAAAGCCTTATGATTGTCTTTAGTGTCCTGAGCAATTTTTCTCTCGAAGCTGGCCTTGGAGGATTTTATGAGGGTCGTAATTTTTTGCTAGTACTGATCAGAGATGCCTTCCCTATTAGGGATTTCGCTCTATCATGTAGTATCTTCCTCTTTCTGTTGTACAGTTTATTTATGGCTGGGGTCCACCAGACTGGACGCCTGCCTTTGGATGGTTGGGTTTTGGTTTTGTTTGGGATAGCATGATCCATGCATTCCTGGAGGTGTCCATAGAATGCGTTTATATAGGATTCTGCACTTTGGGCCGTAGTTTCCACTGGCCCTGGGGCCTTGAAGGATTCCACTTCGGTTTTGAGAAGTGAGAAGTTCGCTTTTGAGAAGTTTTTCACTGTGGTTTTCTGGGCTGGGAGTGGGGTCGGGATGTGGACATCCAGAGAAATTAATTTATGGTCTGATCTTACCAATGAGGGATATACTTCGGGTGTGGAGCATACAGTCCCCATGTTGATAATGATAAAGTCTAGTATGTTATCCCCTCTTGTGGGAGTGGTGACTAGTTGTTCCATAGCATTTGAGTTCATAATTTCCAGGAACCTTTGGGCTAAGGTGCTGGGGCTTGAGTAGTGCTCCCAGTCTATGTTTGGGTAGTTGAAGTCGCCCAATATAATGGTGTTCGGAGACATCTTCATGTTCTCCAATGTTTTCAGGAAAGCCGAGTGGGATTCCTGACTTTGAGAGGGTGGTCTGTAGGATGCTATAAACTGAAAAGCAGTCTTGCCCACTGTTAGTTGCACATGGATGGTCTCCGATATTTCGTGCAATGCCACTAACCTGGAGGTGTGGATATCCTTGATAAATATGGACACACCCCCTCCTTTTGTGGTTCGGTCCAGGTTTTGGGGCCGAAAAGCATGATATGAGGTATAACCTGGTAGTGTTGGGGTGCTCTCTAGAGCCTTGAACCAGGTTTCTGTCACTGCACAGATATCGATGTTCTCCATACTGAGGAGAGCTTCGAGTGCGTGCATCTTGAGGTTAAGACTTCTGGCATTTAGCAGCATTACCCTTAGTTTCTTGTTTCTTGTGCTGTCTATGGAGGTGGGTTTGACTTTTGAGCCTTGCCTAAAAAAAGGAACTATGGGGGTGGCAAGAGCCTTTGCCAGTATCCGAAAGCCCAGTGGTGACAAGTGCAAGCCGTCCCTAGCGAAGCAACGTGGCTTGTCGAGCATGTCATCCCAGGCTGACAGACACTGGATCCCCTTAGAATGACACCAAAATTTTAGTTCTACCTTGATAGGACTAAGCCTTCCAGAAAATCTAACCAGCTGCTAGTCAGCTTTGCAGCAGGGGCAGAGGGCAAGGCCATTTCAAAACAAACCATTTTCAAATGGATCGCACACTGTATCCATTTCTGCTACAAGCACCATGGAAAACCAACCCCTCAGGGGGTCAGAACACATTCCAGTAGGGCTACTTCTACCTCTACAGCATTTCTCAGAGGAGTCTCTACCAGGGACATTCTGGAAGCTGCAACTGGAGTTCAGTTCTGTACACACCTTCACCAAGCATTACCACTTGCCTATCTTTTCCAAATCCGGGGCAGGATTTGCTACAGCAGTCTTGCAGGCCTACTAGCCAGCCCTAACTCTTCTTGAATGCCTCCACCCTTCCTCAGCTTTTGGGAATCAACCAAAGTGTGATGACTGCAACAGTGAAACACGAAAAACATAGTACAGTTGTGTACACTTACCATAAATATAGATGTTCGAATGTATTCACAGTTGCAGTCTTGATTTCCCTCCCTCCAGCCCCCAGGTTTTCTTCATCTCTCCTCTCTATGACTATTCCTAATAGTATTGGTATTTACTTTTTAGTGGTGGTGTTTTCCCCACCATCTACTAGCTCCCTATTTGGGGGCTCCTGACATTTGGGGCAAGAAAAACTGAAGTAATGGCGTCGGCTACCTGTTTTTATACCCCTGATAACCTGACATCATGGAAGAAGTGACAGCATTTGATGCAGAAATACTAAGGCTGTGGTATTCAGGCTGACTGAGGGCTACCTGCAGGCAGATAACCCAAGTGTGATGACTGCAACAGTGAATACACTCTAGCATCTACATTTATGGTAAGTGTACACAACTGTACTTTCTCCACTTTGTTAGAACAAAGCCTGATCTCAGGCCATTGTTGAGTCCACTAGAACCTGTTTTAGATTGCGTAGTAAGTAACCTGGGATGTTATCTCGTCCCATTAAAGCCACATTTTTGGCCATGGAGAGTGCAGATATGACCTGATCTCTACAGATACTAGGCAGAGGACTGGTGTCAGGCATGCTTTGAGGTCTGGCTGGTGGGGGCAAAGGGGGTGAAGTTTGTGCCAAATCTTTCAACTAACAGGTTGGCAGTTTCCCCCAGTATAGTATGAGTGGTGCCATCTACTACCAGTTCGGCACATAGCTGGGATTCCCTTTTTAATTTCTAGATGTAGCTAAAGAATGCATTATGATTATCCTTGGCTATGGATGCTATTTTAGCTTCATAGTTTGCTTTAGAAGACTTGGACCTGGTTTTGATGTGGTCAGGCACAGCTGAGTCTATACAGTTTGTGTTTGTACAGGACATTTGTGTACACCTCTGTATAGTAGTACTTGTCTGTGATTGCGGGGGAGATAGAACATGTTATATACCACTGCTTAGTAGGTTGTAGTTTGCTTTGGAAAATTTTTTTTTTTTTTTTCCCTGCTCCTTTGGGGGTGTCGGGTCTAATAGTTACTTTGAACAAGACAGATTTGTGGTCCGACCTTGCCAGGGAGGGCATCGATCGAATGGGGGAGTGCAGTGCAGTGAGTACTGTGGCTAGGACATTTGACCCTGTTGTGGGGGTGCAGACAATCTGATCCAGAGTATTTGTGTTAACAAAGTCTAGGACCCTCTGGGCGAGCATGTTTGTGCTTAAAAACGTCTGCTCGTGTAAATCTCCCAGGATTAAAGTGTTGGACTGTATGGTGAGCGACTCCAGTAAGTCCATTTAGGTGGTGTGCTTTTCTTGATTTGTGGTGGGGGACCTGTAGCTAGCAGTGATGTGGTAGAGTACTTTGCCTCTAGTTTATTGGACATGGAGTAGTTTATAAGAATCGTACTGTTTGACCAGTCTGAGGTGTACTTGGCCTTAATGAAGATGGATACACCTCCACCTTTGGTTCTTTCATGCTCATTTTGAGGTCTGAACATGTGGAAGGCATTGTAGCCTTGTACACCTGGGGTGCGCTCTGCAGCCTTAAACCATATTTCAGTGACTGCAAAGAAAATGTGATCTTCCAAGGTGAGGACTGCTTCCAGGGAGTGCAGCTTCCTGTTCAGACTCTTAGCATTAAGCAGCAAAACTTTGTTTGTCATGAGTGGATTTTATGATGTTGGAAATTTTGTTCTTTTGACATTGCCTGAAAAAATATACTATGGGTAAGGCAAGTGCCTTTGCTAGTATCCGAAAGCCTAGAGGAGATATGTGCAGACCATCTCTGGCAAAGCAGCGTGGCCTGTTGACAGTGTCTTCTCAGATTGACAGAGACTGGATCCCCTTGGACTGAGACTAGAATCTAAGCCAATTGTTGAAGTCTCTCATTTTTTGTTTTGATAGGTTCCAAGTTCAAAATGCTGTCATTTCACAACCTGTTACCCTTTCTTCATGTAAGACTTCATGTAAGACTTTTAGTAACAATAGATGTTCATTGTGTTTCACTGTTGCAGTCATTACACTTGGGTTATCCTGCTGGCAGGCGACCCGCAGTCAGCCCGACTTCCAAAGTTTTGGTCCGGTGTCGGTTGCTGTTGCCTCTTCCCTGATGTCAGTGCGCCAGGGGTATAAAAGTTGCAACCAACGCCATTTTCTTCAGTCTTTCTTGCCGTGCGGTGCCCGAAGCAAAAGCAGTTCACAAGTGCCGGTTGGCCGACTCATGAGATTTTCAAAATTAAATTTCGGAACCGAAGTCTTCAATAAAGCTAAGTACCCCGTTGGAGAAACTTTTTCTTGCTCCAGACCGATGTCAGTAAAAATTAATAATTGTATTTCTTGTGGGAAGCAAATAACCCCATAAGGACTTTCACTCGTACTGTATTCCTTGCCTGGGCCCTGACCACAATGTTACTAGTTGTTGGTTTTGTGCTAGATTCAATAAATGCACTATTAAACATCTGTTTGATTTTGCTTTACATTATTTTGGACGAAGATTTAACTATATAATGCCGTCGGAAAAACCGACGTCCGGAATGTATAAAAAACGCAAAGACAAAGAAAAAGACAAGCATCCGAGGTCCAAAACCGGCGATGAAGCCTCTTCTAGGCCAGTCGCCGGTTCTCAGTGAGGCGCTTTCGCAGCCCCTGACACCCGCTACCTCAGAGCCACAGACCATAACCGACAGCCACGTGGAAACACTGAGGCCTGTGGAAACTCAAGGTATTGGGCCTACGGAAACTATGCCCTCAGATGGGTCCGGAGCCGCTGAGCAGGCACCGGCTTCTGAGGGTGTTTTCAGACCTTCACAGCTTACAATTAAGGCTACTACAGCAGCAAAGCCAAAGTCAAAAACACCATTAAAGACAAGGAAATAAGTGCGGCATTCTCCAGAACAGTCATCCATGCCAAAGAAACAGATGCTTAAAATGGCCGAAGACCTTATTACTTTAATCAGGGGCTCCCCTTCTGACAAAAGGCATAGACAAGACGCTGATTAGGATTCCTCTGATCAGGTTTCCATTTCCTCTGATTCTTCTTCTGATCAGGGCTATCCTCTCCCTCCCTATGAGGACTCTGATGCTGAAGAGTCCATTCCTTCAGCCTCACCATCTGAGAATTATTCTTTTGGGGAAACCCTGCACACCATGAGGGAGCATTTCCATTGGGAGAGCCAGGATTACTCAGAATCCAAGAAAAGCCTCATATTTCTTTTTATTGCCTCAGCACAGGCCCCTGGCTATCCCTCCTGTGCTTGATATTGTAGATGTTTTTTATGAATCCGGTCTGTCTCCTGATTCTTTACCGTCTGCACCAGTAAAGCCAGACAGGTACTACAGGGTCCCTGACTCTCATAAATTTCTTTCCAAAAACCCCGCTGCAGACCCAGAAACAATTTCTCAGGGTCCTAAAGGGGTTAAGGCTTCCACTGCCAAAAATCCTGTCCCCTCAGATAGGGATTCCAGAGCTCTGGACAGATGGGGGAAAAAGTTTACACTTTTGCTAATTTAGCTGTAAGAGTTTTAAACTGTCGGTTTCACATGCTTGAATATCAACAGTACCTCATGTCATTGTTAAAGCAGAAAATGGTTACAAATATAGAAAGTCCTGACAGTAAAGAAATGCAGGATTTGTTGCATGCAGTTGAACAAGTGGGAAACCATACTCTGCAATGTGGTTTTGATTCATTAGAGGCTTCTTGTAGAGCCGCAGTTACAGGCTCTGTTATTCAAAGACATGCTTGGTTTGAAAGAACAAAGTTTACCTGACCATGTTAAAGTGCAATTATTGGATGCTCCATTACAGCATGATACTTTGTTTGGTGTTGAGGCAGAAGAGGTGTTAAAGAAAATGGAGGATAAAGCAAAGTCAATGCAAACGATGAAAGATTTCTTACAGGTTCAACCACCTAGATTTAGCAGAAACTGGCCTTCAAAAAAATTGGTCCTTTCCAGTGTCAGACAGGCCACAAAGAGGCAGATACAGACGCCCAAGAGGCAGATCTCAGCCCCAAGGCTTCTACAGACCTAAACAATGGGGTGCTTCAGCCCCCAAAGGAGGAGGAGACAAATCACAACCTTATAGGAAACGGTCACACTGACTTCCCTCTGCAAATGCCAAGCTCTTACCAGTTGACAGCACCCCTAGGGGGAAAGCTAGCACTTTTCTCAAAAAATTGACACATGATCACCCAAGACCAATGGGTGCTGAATATTGTTTCTCAGGGGTACAGGTTACACTTCCACACACTTCCAAAACCAAAAGGTATGCCAAACTTGCCACAAACCCAATGGGCAGAGACACAAATACAGATTGTGGCTCTCATGGATATGGGAGCTATTCAAAAAGTTCCACAAGAAGAACAGGGACAAGGATTGTACTCAAGACTTTTCTTAGTACCCAGAAAAGACCAAGCCTGGAGACCAATACTGGACCTGTCAATCCTAAATACTTTCCTGGATGTTCCAAAATTCAAAATGTTAACACTACAACAACTTCTGCCCATGCTGGGTAAGGAGGCTTGGCTAGTTTGGATCTCAAGGAGGCATACCTGAATGTCTCAATCAGACAATTGTGCAGAAGATACCTCAGATTTATAGCAGGCTCAATGCATTACCAATTCTCTGCACTGCCCTTTGGCTTATCTACTGCGCCCAGGGTCTTCACAAAATGCCTGGCACCAGCAATTGCATTTTGCAGACAAAAAGGAATTCAAATATATCCCTACTTGGATGACTGCCTTATTCAAGCAAAGAGCAAGGACATTCTTCTTAAGCACCTGGCGTTTGTAAAAAAAATTGCTAATTTGCCTAGGGTACACAGTAAACGAAAATAAATCAAAACTAGTGCCCTCTCAAGAGATAATATTCCTGGGTGCAAGCTTAAATGCAACTGCCCAGATGGCTTATCTCACGCCAGACAAACTAAAGGCAACAGACTCATTACTTTCAAATGATGGCAACAAAGACCCAGCTCCCTGCAAGAAATATTCTGCAGGTCCTGGGTTTCATGGCATCCTGCATTCTACTAATTCCATATGCAAAACTGCATATGAGGAAACTACAATGGTATCTAAAAAGTGTTTGGACTCAGCATTGTTACAGCCTAGAGACAGACATAATCTTGATTCCCTGCCTACAACAGGAGTTTCGATGGTGGTCCCAGGCCTGTCACCGCAACAAGGGACAGCCTTTCACCTTACCTACAGCCAGGCAGACATTAACAACGGATGCATCGGATTATGCCTGGGGAGCACATATGGCAGGAAAATGTATTCAGGGCACGTGGCCCAATGAACAAATGCATCTTCACATCAATCAAAAAGAGATGCTAGCTGTACAGAATGCCCTGACAGCCTTCAAGGACCCAATACATCCAGGACGACTATTAATAAAGACAGACAATACCACAGTTATGTGGTACATAAACAAGCAAGGGGGCACACATTCCTACCCCCTATGCAGACAAGCCATGACTTTGTGGAACACAACGCTGACCTACCAGGTACATCTGCAAGTACAATTCCTGCCAGGAACAAAAAATACACTGGCAGACGAATTAAGCAGAAATCTCATGGATCGCCACGAATGGAAGCTAAATCCACAAGTGTTCAACATGATAACAAGGAAATGGGGACGCCCAGCCATAGATCATTTTGCCTCCCCTCACAATTGCCAAATACAGAAATTTTGCACAAGGACTTATCACTCTCAAGCATGGAAAGTGGATGCTCTATCATTCAGCTGGAAAGGCCTGACGGTCTATGCCTTCCTTCCAATGCCTCTTCTCACCAAGGTGCTTCTAAAAGTCAGACGAGAGGCCAAAAATGATCCTGATTGCACCAGATTGGCCACGCCAGCAGTGGTACCCAATCCTAAAGAGTTTGTGCCAAGGCCCTCCTTGGCCTCTACCTCAAATCCCTCATCTTCTGACGCAACAAAACAATCCGATTCTGCACAGTCAACTCAGAACCTTAAACCTGGCAGCATGGCAGATAATGTAGCCACTCAGACTGCACCTCTCTCTAAAGCTATTATGGATGTTATTTTGGAAGCCAGGAGGCCCAGCACTAGGCAATCGTATGCAGAAAAATGGAAGAGATTATGTGCTTGGAATCAGGCACAAGGGCTCGAACCACTTGTCCCTAATATACCTCATATTTTGCAGTACCTGAGATGTTGGACAGAGGCCTATCTTTTTCATCCATTAAAATCCATGCATGTGCCATTTCAGCTCATTACAATACGGATCCTCCTATTTTTTTCACATCCTCTACTACGACAGTACCTCAGAGGGGCAAAAAATATAAGACCCCGTAGGAGAGCACCAGTACCTACTTGGGACCTCAATTTTGTTTTAGAAAAACTAACACTGCCTCCATTTGAACCAGCCAGCACAGCTGATCTAAAATTCTTGGCATGGAAAACTGCTCTGCTCCTAGCAGTAACTTCAGCAAGAAGAGTCTCAGAGTTACAGGCATTGATGGCTGTGGAACCTTTCCTCATTTTTCATCAGGACAGGGTTTCTCTTGGGACAAACCCAACATTGATGCCAAAAGTGGTCTCCAATGTGGCCTTAAACCAAACCATTTATTTACCTACTTTATACCCAAATCCCCAGAATAAAGGGGAAAGACTTCTGCACGCTTTGGATATATACAGGCAGCTACGATTCTACTTGGACAAAACAAAAGCTTTCAGAAAAAAACTGAGCAACTGTTTGTAGCATATGCTGCAGGATCACAAGGCAAGCCTATTACAAAGCAGACAATCTCCAAATGGATAGGACACTGCATCCGCTTCTGTTGAGCGCAACATGGCAAATCTGTGGCATTGGGCCTCATTTTACCAGAGCAGCAGCCACTTCAACAGCTTTCCTCAGAGGAGTACCAACCAAAGACATTTTAGAAGCTGCAACCTGGAGCTCAGTGGACACTTTCACCAAGCACTACCACTTACTTCTCTACTCCAAATCCAGAGCAGGCTTTGCTACTGCAGTTCTGCAGGGCTTGTTAGCCTTGCCAAATCCAATTTAGACCCAGCCACCCAACACCAGCTTTGGGATTCTACCCAAGTGTAATGACTGCAACAGTGAAACACGATGAACATAGTACAGTTGTATACCTGCCATAAATGTAGATGTTACAGTGTATTCACTGTTACAGTCCAGGTTACCCACCCACCATCCCCCTTTTCTTTGCTGGGACTTTTCTGTACTTCTCAACTCTATACAACCTATGTGGTGTATTTGCTTGTAGATGAAGGAAATGTTTTTAGTAATATATGCATGTTTTTTTTTTTTTGCATATTTTTATCTTTTCAGCCTTCCTATCTGGGGCACCTGACATCTGGGGCAAGAAAAACTGAAGAAAATGGCGTCTGTTGCAACTTTATACCTGGCACTGACGTCAGGGAAGAGGCGACAGCAACCGACGCCGGACCAAGACTTTGGAACTCGGGCCGACTGCGGGTCACCTGCCAACAGGATAACCCAAGTGTAATGACTGCAACAGTGAATACACTCTAACATCTGCATTTTTGTTAGGTACACAACTGTACTAAACCTCATCAGTTCTCTGCTTTACCCAAAGTGTCCAGCTGCAGTTTTAGCTCATTGCAGGCTACAGGATGTTCACATTCTTCCATATTTATGTGACTTTCTTATATTTGCAGTCTTTTTCAAAAGTGTCTGGAATCTCTCTTTCTCTTGGGCGAGATATGTATTACACAAGCTGGGGTTCCAAGAAAATGTTAAGTGCTTTCTTGACCTCACAGGACTGTGATGTTCTTTGTGTTTCACTGTTGCAGTCATTACATTTGGGTTATCTGCTTGCAGGTAGCCCTCAGTCTGCCTGATTAACAAAGTCTTGGGTCCTGCGTCGGTTGCTGTCCCTTCTTCCATGACGTCAGGTCATCAAGGGTATAAAACATGAAGCCAACACCATTACATCAGTCTTTCTTGCAGTGTGGTGCCTGAAGCAGAAGCAGTTCGCAAGTGCTGGTCGGCAGAGTTCTGAAATTTTCGTTTTCGAGTTTCAGAACCGAAGTCTTCAACTAAAGCTAAGTACCCCATTGGGGAAACCTTTTTCTTGCTCCTTAACAATGTCAGTAAAAGTTAATAATTGCATTACTTGTGGAAAGCAAATACATTATAAAGATTTTCATTTGCACTGTATTCCTTGCCTAGGCCCTGACCACGACGTACCTTGCTGTCGGTTTTGTGCTTTATTTAATCTGCGCACTAGCCGTCATCTGTATATGTATATTTTCGCCTCTAAATATTTAGGTTCCTGGTTTGATTATCCAGAAATGTCGTTGGTTAGCCATCCGACTACCAGGATTCCGAAAAAACGCAAAGATAAAGACAGAGACAGGCCACCAAGGTCCAAAACTGCCAACAGCGCTTCTAAGCCAGTCACCAGTTCGCCGGTACTCATTGAGGTGCTTTCGCAGCCCCTGATGGCCTCTACTGGGACCCGTTCGGTATGTGGCGAAATGCTTCAACTGTGGAACCTGTGGATGTCTCTACCTTAGATGGGTCCGGAGCCGCTGTGCAGGCACCGGCTTCTGAGGGTGTATTCAGGTCTACGGACTTGCATATTAAACCGATGCCTCCTTTACTTAGGCCTAAATCTCGAACCATGCCTAAACTTGACGCCCAGGCCACATGCTCAGGCCTCTATGCCTAAAAAACAAATGATAAGAATGGCTGATGATCTAATAACTCTAATCAGGGGTAGCCAACCCCCCCCCCCTTCTAAGAGGCCTAGGACTGAAGTTGTTTATGAATCTTCGAACCAGGATTCTGTTTTTTCTGATTCTTCTGATCTGGATTTGCCCTTAATCTACTTATGAGGATTCTGATGCAGAGGACTCTAATTCTCTCTGCTTCCCCTCCAGAGGATTTCTCTTTTGGTGAAACCTTACATACTCTAAGGGAGCATTTCCACTGGGAAAGCCAGGATTTTTCTGATTCAAAAAAGAGGCTCAGGGATTTCTTACTCCTGCCTCAGCATAGGCCATTGTTGTTGCTTTTTCAGAATATAGTTTGGCCCCCGATTTCTTGCCTCCTGCTCCCAGAAAACCTGACAGATACTACAGGGTCCCTGAGTCACACAAGTTCCTTTTTAAAAATCCTGTTGTGGATCCAGAGACTATTTCTCAGAGGCCCAAAGCATTAAGGCCTCTACTGCAAAAAATCCTACCCCTTCTGATAAAGACTCCAGGCTGCTGGATAGATGGGGTAAGAAGGTTTACACTTCTGCAACCTTGGCTATTAGGGCTTTAAACTGGCAGTTTTTATATGTTAAAGTATCGGCAACATGTTATTGGATTGCTTAAACAGAAAATGATGATGATTCCTGATTGTGTGGAAAATTAAAGAATTACAGGATTTAATGTATTCTGCTGAACAGGTTGGAAAACATACTTTGCAATGTGGTTTTGATTCATTAGAGGCCTCTTGCAGGGCTGCTGTTACTGGGTCTGTGCTCAGAAGGCATGCTTGGCTTAAGGAGCAATCTTTACCTGATCATGTTAAAGCTAAATTGTTGGATGCTCCCTTAAATCAGGACCACCTGTTTGGCAACAAGACTGAGGAAGTTCTTAAAAAGATGGAAGATAAAGCTAAATCTATGCAAACTGTTAAAGATTTCTTACAAGTTCAGCCTCCTAGATTTAGTAGGCACTGGCCCTCTAAAAATTGGTCTTTTCCAGCCCCTTCCAGGTCTTCTCAAACCAAACCCAGACACAGCAGGAATCCCAAGTTTCAGTCCCAGGGGACACACAGGATTAAGCAGTGGAGAGCCTCCATTTCCAAACCTGGGAGTAATAAGACTCCCCCTATGGTAAACTGTCCCAATGACTTCCTTTTAAAATTTCCAAGCACTTATCAACTGATTGCCCCTTTGGGGGGAAAGATTGCTCTTCATGCAAAGAACTTGGAGCTCATTACCCAGGACAAATGGGTTTTAAATATAGTGTCCCAGGGATACAGATTTTACTTCCACACGTTGCCAATACCAAACGGGTGGCCGGACCTACCCCCAAACCAGTGGGCAGAGGCCCAAAAACAAGTATTTTCTCTCTTAAGCATGGGGGCTATTCATTTGGTGCCAGAGGAGGCAAAGGGACAAGGTTTCTACTCGAGACTTTTCCTGGTATTCAGAAAAGACAATTCATGGCGTCCTATCCTGGACCTGTCTACTCTACACACCTTTTTGGAGATTCCAAAATTCAAGATGCTGACTCTTCACCAGTTACTTCCTATGCTGGGCGAAGACGCTTGGTTGGCAACACTAGATTTAAAAGAAGCATACCTGCACATCCCAATCAGGGAATCTTGCAGAAGATACCTTTGCTTCAAAGCAGGCTACCCACATTATCAGTTCTCTGCACTGCCCTTTGACTTATCTACTGCGCCCAGGGTATTCACAAAGTGCCTAGCACCAGTTATTGCATTTTGCAGGCAAAGAAATATTCAAATATATCCATACCTGGACGATTGTCTAATTCAGGCAGAAAGCCAGGACATACTTTTTGAATCATCTGGCCTTTGTACAAAGGGTTCTGACCTGTCTGGGGTACACCATAAATGAAAAGAAATCTCACCTGGTACCCTGTCAACAAATTATATTGCTGGGAGCAAGCTTGAATACAACTTCCCAGATGGCTTACCTCACGTAAGAGAAACAAATTAATTTGACATCCTACTTCAAACAAGTGGCCACAAAAACCCTGCTATCTGCAAGACAAATACTGCAAGCCTTGGGGTTCATGGCCTCCTGCATTCTTCTAATTCCATATGCAAGACTGCATATGAGGAAACTACAGTGGTATCTAAAAAGCCTATGGTGTCAACATTTCCAGGATCTAGAAGCAATGATTCCTATCGTACCTTGCCTACACCTAGAGTTCCTTTGGTGGGCAGAGGCCTGCCACCAAAACCACCCCCTGCTGCCCAAACCCTATCAACAGACTCATCAGACAATGCATGGAGGGGGGGGGGGGCTCACCTGGCAGGGAAGTGCATGCAGGGCAAATGGAACCCAAGTCAAATGCACCTTCGTATCAATCAAAAATAAATGTTAGCTGTACAGAATGCTCTGACAGCCTTCAAGGACCACTTTCTTTCAGGACAACTATTGGTAAAGATGGACAACACCACTGTTATGTGGTACATAAACAAGCAGTGGGGGGGTACACATTCTTACCCACCCCCCCTCTGCAAACTAGCCATGGCATTGTGGAACACTGCCTTGAGCTGCCAAGTGCACCTTCAAGCTCAATTCCTGCCAGGAAAATTAAATACACTGGCAGACGGACTAAGCAGAAACCTCATGGACCCCCACATGAGTGGAAACTGGAGCCAAGGATTTTCAACATGTTGACAAGCAAATGGGGGAGCCCAGATATAGACCTTATTTGCCTCTTCCCCAGAACTACCAATTGGACAAATTTTGCACAAGGACTCCCCACAAACAAGCCTGGGAAGTGGATGCTCTGTCCTTCAGCTGGAAAAACCTATCAGTCTATGCCTTCCCTGCTCTGCCTCTGCTCTCCAAAGTACTGCTAAAAATCAAACGGGACAAACCAAGAATTATTTTGATTGCTCTAGACTGGCCATGCCAACACTGGTACCCCCTCCTGCGCAGTGTGTCACGGTTATCCCCATGGCACTTGCTTCAGATTACTTTCCTGTTATCCCAGCAGGAGAACCAAATTCTGCACCCTTGGCTTCTAACACTGAACCTTGCAGCCTGGCTAATTACCTAATTTCTCCTTTACCATCCCTCAGTAAACCTGTGATGGATATCATTTTAGAGGCAAGGAGGCCTAGTACTAGAAAATCTTATGCTGAAAAATGGAAAACATTCTGTGCCTGGAACCAACCTCAAGGGATGAGCACAGCAGCGCCCAATTTACCTCAGATTTTACAATACTTGACTGAGATGTTTCACAAGGGCCTGTCTTTTTTTCCTCCATTAAAATCCACGCCTCAGCCATTTCAGCTCATAACACAGAACCTCCCCTCTTCTCTCATCCACTGCTCAAGCAGTTCCTTAGAGGGGCCAAAAATTTGAGACCACCCAGGAGAGCTCCAACCCCTGCCTGGGAGCTTGACTTTGTTTTGGAGAAACTCACTCTACCTCCTTTTGAGCCAGCTGCTACTGCAGACTTAAAATTTCTTTCTTGGAAAACAGCTTTCCTTTTAGCAATCACTTCAGCTAGAAGGGTATCTGAATTACAGGCCCTTATGGCAGTGGAGCCTTTCATCATCTTTCATGTGGACAGAGTGTCCCTCAAGACCAATCCATCCTTCATGCCCAAGGTGGTATCCAGTGTGGCTCTTCAGTGTGGCTCTTAATCAGTCCATTCATTTGCCAACCTTCTTTCCCAATCCACAGAACAAAGGGGAATGGATACTGCATTCCTTAGATGTGCACAGACAACTTAGATTCTACTTGGACAGGACTAAATCTCAAAGAAAATTTGAACAACTGCTGGTAGCATTTGCTGCAGGGGCAGAGGGGAAGGCTATTTCAAAGCAAACCATTTCTAAATGGATAGGCCACTGCATTCATTTCTGCTATAGGCACCATGGAAAACCTATCCCTCAGGGGATTAGACCTCACTCCACCAGGGCTGCATCTACCTCTACCGCCTTTCTCAGAGGCGTCCCTACCAGGGACATCCTAGAAGCTGCATCTACCTCTACAGCCTTTCTCAGAGGTGTCCCTACCAGGGACATCTTAGAAGCTGCTACCTGGAGTTCTGTACATACTTTTACCAAGCATTATCATTTGCCAATTTTCTCTAAATCCAGAGCTGGGTTTGCCACTGCTGTCTTGCAGGGCCTTATAGCTGGTCCTAATGCTATTTAAATTCCTCCTCCCAACCATAGTTTGGAATCTACCCAAATGTAATGACTGCAACAGTGAAACATGAAGAACATAGTACAGTTGTGTACACTTAACATAAATGTAGATGTTCGAATCTATTCACTGTTGCAGTCCTGGTTACCCTCCCTCCAGCCCCCTAACTTTTGGTTATGCCTCTACTTTCCTTTACTATGCTTAAAAGCTTTTTGGTGTATTTGCTTTATTGTTGGAGGTATATCATTGTACTTTTATATTTAATTGCTTCCCATTAGGGGGACACCTGACATCTGGGGCAAGAAAAACTGATGTAATGGCGTCGGCTGCATGTTTTATACCCCCTGACGACCTGCTGTCATGGAAGAAGGGACAGCAACAGACGCAGGACCCAAGACTTTGTTAATCAAGCCGACTGAGGGCTACCTGCAAGCAGATAACCCACATGTAATGACTACAACAGTGAATACACTCTACCATCTACATTTATGGTACGTGTACACAACTGTACTTTCTGGAGTGTCTGCTAGACACCTTGGTTTAAAGAGCTTTTCTTCCCCAGAAAAAAAAGTAGATGTTGATATATCTATTTCAAGGGTTTTCCACTCGAACCTCAGTCACTGCAAGGTAGTACTTGAGGAATTTCATTTTACTCCTGGCAAGACTCCATATGAGAAAGATACAGTGGCGTCTTTGGTCCCAGCAGCAACACCCATTATCTTTTAAATTCCAGTTCTGGGATTTGTCAGACGAGGAATCACTTGGTCTAGACCGCAAATATCCCGAAATCCAGGTCTATCCCTTTCTCCCTCAAAACAGTCAATCACCACAAATGCTTTAGACTTTTTTGGGGGGCAGCATCGAGGGATAAAAGTGCAAGATGTCTGGGACAGCAAGGGCAGATGCAAGCAATAAATATGCGATGTTTGCTCTAATCAGGGCACTCGGCTCTGAGTTACAGTTGGCCCACAGGATCTCTACAAGTGGTTACAGACAATACAACAGTCTTGTAGTTTATCAACAAGCAAGGGGGAACCAGGTCTTACCCCCGATGCAGACTAACAATGTTAGCTTGGGATATAACTTTACAACTTCATCTCACTCTATAGGCATCCTATGTTCTGTCAGAGCAATATTGTGGCAGACCAGCAGAGGAGGGCAAAGACAGACTCTCATGACTGGAAAATAATCTGGGGGGGGGGGGGTAGTCTTTCAAGATTTGATCCATCTGTGGGGAGTTCACGCACACATTTGTGATTCATCTCTTAACAGTCAGCTGGTGAAATTCTGCTACAGGACTCCATGCAAGAAGGCCTGGAAAAAAGATGCCTTTTCTTTTCTCTGAAGATCATTGTGGTTACTTCTGGTACAGGCAACAATGGCTCTTCCTTCTTGCACTAATTGCCCCTGGGCAATTTAAAAAGCTTCCTCAGAATAGATCTCCTCACACAGCAGTGGTGTTTTTGAACATCCCAACACCAAACCACTGATAGAAACTGCCAGTAGAAG